>NW_026652279.1:81685605-82009075 GCF_009828535.3 Hylobates moloch
CAAAAAAAAACAAAACAAAAAAACCCAAATGATCATATATATTAAATACTTGGTTTGATTCTGGTCAAAAAAAAAAAAAAAAAAAGAAGCCATGCACCAGCTTGAACTCTTTGCTGCTTAGATATTTCTTCTGCCAGATATCCTAGTTCCTCACTCTTAAGTCCCACCTTCCACAAAGTTCTAGGACATGGACATAATTCCATGAAGTTCTTTACAACTGTATAACTAGGATAAAGGATGGCCTTTATTCCACTTTCCAATGCTCCTTGACTTATGAGTGGTTACATCTTGATAAGCCCGTTGTATGTTGAAAATACAATAAGTCAAAAATACATTTAACACATCAAACCTACTGAACATCATAGCTTAGGATAGCCTACCATAAACATGCTCAGAATGTTCACATTAGCCTATAGACAAAAGCCTATTGTATAATCTAGTATGGAATATCTCATGTAACTTATTGAGTACTGTATTGAAAGTGAAAAACAGAATGATTGTATGGGTACTGAAAGAACTGTTTCTATTGAATGCATATTACTTTCACACCATCATAAAGTAAAAAAATTGTTTAAGTTGGGGACCATCTATATCTGGCTTCTCATATCTGTCTGATACCATATCAGAATGGCCCTTACACTCTGTATTTCTACCAACATTCTGACCATGACCAGTTAAGTAATCCCTAGGAAGATCTAGGTTCTCCCTACAGCTCTTGTCTTCTTCTCACCCCTCACCAGAATTGCCCTTACCACTCCATTCACAGCAATCCAGGCTTTTACTAGCTGCTGCTCCAGATTTTTCCAGCCTCTATGCATTACCAAATTCTAAAGCTGCTTCTACTTTTCATTTATTTGTTATAGCAGCAACCCCATTCTCTGTACCAATTTTCTGCCTTAGTCTGTTTTGTGCTGCTATAACACAACACCAGAGATTTTGGAGTTTATAAAGATATGAAATTTATTCTGCTCATGGCCTGGAGGCTGGGAATTCCAAGACTGAGGGACTGCATCTTGTGAGGGTCTTCTTTGTGTTATACCATGACAGAAAGCAGGAGGGCAAAAGAGTGCATATGAGAGACAGAGGAATAAAAGGGGACAGAACTCATCCTGTTCTCATGAACCAATTCCAGCAATAATTAACCAATGCCCGTGTTAATTAACTCATTCCCATAATAACATCATTAATGCATTTATGAGGGTAGAACTCTTGTAACCTAATCACTTCTTAAAGGTCCCACTTCTAGACACCACTGCCTTGGGGATTCAGTTTCCAACACATGAACTTTGGAGGATGCATTGAAGCCACAGCAGGGACTAATGGAAGACACTAGATATTTTCAACTCTCTGAAAAAGGAGAGAATAAGAAAGAGAGAGAGAGAGGGAGAGAACAAGCTTCAGTTAGCTCAGGAACTGAGCCATGAGGGCCAGCTCTGATTGAGGATGGTAGTAGTTGAAATGAGTCCCTGAGTTGTTCTCACCATAAAAGCGAGGGATGGAGTTTTAAGAAGGAGATTGTTCTCAATAGTGCCAAATGATGCAGAGAAGTCCAAAAGAGGGAGAACAAAGATAAGGCAAAAATTCACAGTGCAAGAAAAAAAAAAGAATAGAATTACAGAACCCACAGAACCTCTGAGATTTTCATTAATACAATACACATACCAGAAAACTAAGATCAAGAAAGATAGACACTTAGGCAGAGCTACATAGCTAATCACCAGTCATTCCCAGATCGGTTCTGTCTCCAGATTCCCAGCATATGCCTTCTTCTTTCATGCCTTCCCTTCGCTTCGTAGCCAGTCAGACCCTTTAGCACTTTCCAAAGTTTTGATTATAGTGATATTTTAAATGTGAACATGAATCTCACCAGAAAGTTTCTCCACACATGGAAACTTATTTGGGGCAATTTAAGTATTAAACATATTCTTCTTAAGGTTTGCTCAAGAGCTTCTTATACTGAAAAACTTACACATCATCTCTTAATAGCTAAAAATATATACCCTGATAAGAAATAAAGGGAATTTGTGATATGACATTTATAACAATTTAACAGAATACTTAATTGACATATTCAGATTTTTCAGTTACCTAATTATTTTTTAAACTCAGTTCTTTCCCATGATCATAGAAGACTATTTGATATGTAGAGACACCTAGAGAAGTTTTAGCCAGCTGGGGGCGGTGGCTCATGCCTTTAATCCCAGCGCTATGGGAGGCTGAGGCAGGCAGATCACTTGAGGTCAGGAGTTTGAGACCAGCCTGGCCAACGTGGTGAAACCCTGTCTCTACTAAAAATACAAAATTAGCCAAGCATGGTGGTGCATGCCTGTAATCCCAGCTACTTGGGAGGCTGAGGCAGGAGAATCGCTTGAACCCAGGAGGTGGAGGTTGCAATGAGCCGAGGCCGCACTTTTGCACTCCAGTCCAGGTGACAAGAGTGAAACTCTGTCTCAAAAAAAAAAAAAAAAAAAAGTTTTAGCCGAGGTGCCCTGCAGTGGCTTACAACTTTAATCCCAGCTCTTTGGGAGGCTGAGTCAGGCAGGTTGCTTGAGCCCAGGAGTTCAAGACCAGACTGAGACACATGCTGAAATCCTATCTCTACAAAAAATACAGTAATTAGCTGGGCATGGTGGCATGTGCCTGTAGTCCTAGCTACTTGGGAGGCTGAGGTGGGAGGATCACTTGAGCCCAGGAGGTCAAGGCTGCAGGGGGCCATAATCATGCCTCTGCACCCCAGCCTGGGTGACAAAGTGAGACCCTGTCTCAAAATAATAATAATAATAAAGTTTTTTTTTCAGAAATTCTGAATTTAATTGATGAGAAAATTGAAGCAATACATCAAGAAGGCAGTAGACTTTTTCATCCCTTTCCCTCCATGGTGGTCCTACAAATTGCTGCTCCAGACATATTTTAAATCCCTATGGCTAGGGTAGTTTAGGTGTTTTGTTAGGTATTTTTGACTTCCTGATCAACTAATAGCCTAATAAACAATGCATTTAACAAGGCAGGGGCCAGGTGCAGTGTCTCACACCTGTAATACCAACACTTTGGGAGGGAGAGGCAGGAGGATCGTTTGACCCAGGAGTTTAAGATCAACCTGAGCAACATAGAGAGAGCCTTTCTCAAAAAAAAAAAAAAAAAAAAAATTAGTTGGCATGGTGGCACATGCCTGTGGTCCCAGCTACTTGGGAGGCTTGTATTATCCCATTTCCTTTTTTTTTCTTTCTGTATGAAAAGGAAAAATATTTGTTTTTTTTTATTATTATACTTTAAGGTTTAGGGTACATGTGCACAACATGCAGGTTTGTTACATATGTATACATGTGCCATGTTGGTGTGCTGCACCCATGAACTCGTCATTTAGCATTAGGTATATCTCCTAATGGTATCCCTCCCCCCTCCCCCCACCCCACAACAGTCCCCGGAGTGTGATGTTCCCCTTCCTGTGTCCATGTGTTCTCATTGCTCAATTCCCACCTATGAATGAGAACATGTGGTGTTTGGTTTTTTGTTGTTGCAATACTTTGCTAAGAATGATGGTTTCCAGCTTCATCCATGTCCTTACAAAGGACATGAACTCATCGTTTTTTATGGCTGCATAGTATTCCATGGTGTATATGTGCCACATTTTCTTAATCCAGTCTATCATTGTTGGACATTTGAGTTGGTTCCAAGTCTTTGCTATTGTGAATAGTGCTGCAGTAAACATACGTGTGCATGTGTCTTTATAGCAGCATGATTTATAATCCTTTGGGTGTATACCCAGTAATGAGATGGCTGGGTCAAATGGTATTTCTAGTTCTAGATCCCTGAGGAATCACCACACTGACTTCCACAATGGTTGAACTAGTTTACAGTCCCACCAACAGTGTAAAAGGTGTTCCTATTTCTCCACATCCTCTCCAGCACCTGTTGTTTCCTGACTTTTTAATGATCGCCATTCTAACTGGTGTGAGATGGTATTTCATTGTGGTTTTGATTTGCATTTCTCTGATGGCCAGTGATGATGAGCATTTTTTCATGTGTTTTTTGGCTGTAAATGTCCTCTTTTGAGCAGTGTCTGTTCATATCCTTCACCCACTTTTTGATGGGGTTGTTTGTTTTTTTCTTGTAAATTTGTTTGAGTTCATTTTCATGCTGCTGATAAAGACATACCTGAGACTGGTATTTTACAAAAGAAAGAGGTTTATTGGACTTACAGTTTCACATGGCTGGGGAGGCCTCACAATCATGGCAGAAGGTAAAAGGCACATCTAACATGGTGGTAGACAAGAGAAGAGAGTTTGTGCAAAGAAACTCCCATTTTTAAAACCATCAGACCTCATGAGACTCATTCACTATCATGAGAACAGCACAGGAAAGATCTGCCCCCATAATTCAATCATCTCCCACCAGGTTCCTCCCACGACACGTGGGAATTGTGGGAGTTACAATTCAAGATGAGATTAGGGTGGGGGACACAGCCAAACCATATCACGGCTGAAGCAGGAGAATTGCTTGAGCCCAGGAGGTCAAGGCTGCAGTGAACCATGAGCGCACCATTGCACTTCAGCCTGAGTGACAGAGCAAGACCCTGTCTCAAAAATGACAGCAATAACAACAAAAACAAAGCATATATCAAGCTCCAAGAAAGGGCCTATCTGTGTAACTGGAGATTATAAAGTCAAAGAAAGTGCCTATGTATTTGCTCTCTGTTTTCTCTTTGTTTTTGAGTTGCATTTAAAAAAATTTTATGTAAAGACCCGTGTCTCACTTTGTTGCCCAGATGGATCTTGAACTCTCAGCCTCAAGCAGTCCTCCCACCTTGGCCTCCCAGAGGGCTTAAATTACTGGCATAAGCTACCACACCTGACCTGCTCACTGTTTTTTCAACAGAGTGTACACCACACCAAAGCTCTGGGCTCTGAGCCAACTCAGAGTAAAACTATGGAGTTGACTAAATTTGTCTTTAAGTTTACACCCACCACCTTCACCCAGTCATTATACTTAACTCTTCCTTAGGAGATGTGATGTATCATTGCACAATCTCTCCAGATAACTCTCTAAAATATCTTCCGCTCATCTGAGCTACAGGTCATGTGATCTCTCTCTCTCTGCCCTTTTAAACCATGACGAGACTTTTTCCTCTAATACATACTTCACCATTCAGGCTCTGTGTATTAACTGATTAAACTTAAAAACAGTTACTTAATGAGGTTGCACTAGAGAAGACAGTAACCACTGTTACTGTATTAGTTCATTTTCATACTGCTATAAAGAAACACCTAAGACTGGGTAATTTACAAAGAAAAGAGGTTTAGTTGACTCACAATTCTACAGGCTGTGCAGGAAGCATAGCAGCTTCTGCTTCTGCAGAGGCCTCAGGGAACTTTTAATCATGGTGGAAGGCAAAGGGGGAGTGAGGGAGGCACTTCACATGCCAGAGAAGGAGGAAGAGAGAGAGCAGGGTGGTGCTACAGACTTTTAAAAAACCATATCTCATGAGAACTCACTCATTATCATGAGAACAGCACCAACAGGAATGGTATTAAACCATTCATGAGAAACTGCCCCCATGATCCAATCACCTCCCACCAGGCCCCATCTCCAACATTGGGATTTATAATTTGGCATGATATTTGGGCAGGGATAAAGATCCAAACCATATTATTATATCCCAGACCCCTCCAAATCTTATGTCCCCCTCACATTGCAAAACACAATCATGCCTTCCCAACAGTCCCCCAAAGTCTCAACTCATTCCAGCATTAACTCAAAAATCCAAAGTCTAACGTCTCATCTGAGACAAGGCTAGTCCGTTCCAACTATTAGCCTGTAAAATCAAAACAAGTTAGTTACTCCCAAGATACAATGGGGATATAGGCATTGGGTAAATACTCCTATTCTAAAAAGGAGAAATTGGTCAAGAGAAGGGGGATACAGGCAAGTCCAGGACCCAGCAGGGCAATCATTACATCTTAAAGCTCCAAAATCTCCTTTGACTGCATGTCTCACATCCAGGGCACACTGGTGCAATGGGTGGGCTCCCAAAGCCTTGGGCCATTCCACCCCTGAGGCTTTGCAGGGTTCAGCCCCCTTGGCTGCTCTCAAGGTTTGCCATTGAGTACTTGCGGCTTTTCCAGGCACATGGTGCAAGCTGTTGATGGATCTAACATTCCGGGGTCTGGAGGATGGTGGCCCTCTTTTCACAGCTCCACTAGGCAGTGCCCCAGTGGAGACTCTGTGTGGGGGCTCCAACCCCACATTTTGCCTCTGCACTGCCCTAGTAGAGGTTCTTCATGAGGGCTCCATCCCTGCAGCAGGCTTCTACCTGAACATCTAGGCTTTTCTGTACATCCTCTGAAATCTAGGTAGAGGCCCCCAAACCTCAACTCTTGTACTCTTCATACCTGCAGATTTAATACCATATGGAAGTTGCCAAGGCTTAATTAAGGCTTTCACCCTCAGAAACTGTGGCCTGAGCTTTACCTCGGCCCCTTTGAACCACAGCTGAAGCTGAAACGGCTGGGATGCAGCAATCAGGGTTCTGAGTCTGCAGAGGGCAGTGAGGCCCTGGGCCTAGCCCAATAAATCATTCTTCCCTCCTTGGCCTCTGGGCCTGTGATGGGAGGGGCTTCCTTGAAGGTCTCCGAAATGCCTTCAAGGCCTTTGTCTCATTGTCTTGGATATTAGCACTTGGCTCCTCTTTACTTATGCAAATTTCTACAGCTTGGTTGAATTCCTCCCCTGAAAATGGACCTTTCTTTTCTACCATATGTCCAGGATTCAAATTTTCCAGACTTTTATGCTCTGTTTTCCTTTTAAATATAAGTTGCAGTTTCAGTTCATTTATTTACTTATGTATATGACCATAGGTGGTTAGAAGCAACCAGGTCACATCTTGAATGCTTTGCTGCTTAGAAATTCTTCCACTGGATACCCTAAATCATCAATCTCAAGGTCAAAATTCCACAGATCCTTAGAACAGGGGCATAATGCAGCCAGGCTATGCTAAAGCATAGCAAAAGTGACCTTTACTCCAGTTTCCAGTAAGTTCCTGATTTCCATCTGAGACCTCCTCAGCATGGACTTCACTGTCTATATCACTATCAGAATCTTGGTCACAACAATTTAATAAGTCTCTAGGAAATTCCAAACCTCGTTTCATCTTTCTGTCTCCTTTTGGGTCTCCCAAATGGTTCTAGCCTTTGCCTGTTACCCAGTTCCACATTTTTAGGTATCTTTATAGCAATGTCCCTCTTCTTGGTACAAATTTTTGTATTATTTAATCCTTTTTTTTTTTTTTTTTGAGATGGAGTCTCACTCTGTCACCCAGGCTGGAGTGCAGTGGCATGATCCCAGCTCACTGCAAGCTCTGCCTCTTGGGTTCACGCCATTCTTCTGCCTCAGCCTCCTGAGTAGCTGGGACTACAGGCACCCACCACCATGCCCAGCTAATTTTTTGTATTTTTAGTAGAGACAGGGTTTCACAGTATTAGCCAGGATGGTTTGATCTCCTGACCTCATGATCCACCCACCTCGACCTCCCAAAGTGCTGGGATTACAGGCGTGAGCCACTGTGCCTGGCCTATTTAATTCTTGCACTGCTATAAAGAAATACCTAAGACTCAATAATTTATTAAGAAAAAATATTTCACTCGTTCATAGTTCTTCAGGTTGTGCAGAAAGCATAGAAGTTTCTGCTTCTAGGAAGTCCTCAGGGGGCTTTTAATCCTGGTGAAGGCAAATGGGGAGAAACACATTTCCCATAGCCAAAGCAAGAGGAAAAGAGGGAGTGGGGAGGTGCTATATACTTTTAAACAACCAAATCTCATGAGAACTCACTCACTATCATGAGTACAGCACCAAGGGTGATGGTGTTAAACCATTTATGAGAAACTGCCCCCATGATCCAATCACCTTCCACCAGGCCCCAACACCAACATTGGAGATTACAATTCGACATAATATTTGGGCAGGGAGTCAGATCCAAACCATATTCATTGCCCATTATAATGATGTCTAAGGAAAGCAGGATTAAATGGAGAGTTAAAATCTAGAATTACACTAATAACAACAATACTAATAATATGATTATAAAAGCACAGCAGCTTACATGTTTTGAGCACTTAACATCTACCAGAATATGTAAGCCTTTTTATATTATAATAAGTCTGTAAAATTTCTCACCTTTTGAATGAGGAGAGGTCTAGGCAGGTTATAAAATGTATCTGGGGATTTAGAGCTGTGGATTTCATCACAGGTCTGTTGAGTTCCAGTGGCTTAACTACTGTGCAATCAAGTGGTTGAGTGGACCCAACATGTAGGTCACTCTTATGATCCACATACATCTCCCATTGTTGGGACCATAGCTGTATTTAACAGCTATTGTTAGGCACACACTGGGATGTTGAAAAGTCACACTAACTCAGGAAACACAGTGATCAACATGATATTCATCTGTAACCTGCAACAGGTGTGACCACACAAACCGTAACATCGCTGTGCTTTATAATACATAATTTTAGAGAACAATGATTTAATATTTGTTGATAACCTGCAGATGAGGGGAAAAGTTGTTTAATAAGGTAGTATAGTTTATAAGTATTGGTTGGAACTAGAAGGTTAAAAACTCTTGACAGGGGGCAGGGGCTATGGAGAAGAAATATGTATATCAATAATTGCCATCAGAGCAGGAAGAAAGGAAGGGACTGAATAAAAATGAATAGGGCAATGAAAAGGGAAGAGATGTTTCTCTAGACTAAACCTATTGCCATGTATGATATAACTCAGTTATTCATTTGTTTGTTAACTTGTTACTTTTTATTTAAGCAAACTATGCTCATTTAAAAAATTTTAACAGGACACCAAAAATAAAAATTGTATTACTCATAATTTCACAACTTTACTGGTATAGTTAACATTGAAGTACATCTTTCTTCAGCTATTTTTCTCTGCATGTTATATTTTATTTTGGGATCTTTCTGCATGTACTCCTCTAGAATATTCAGTGGCTGCACAAAATTTTCTTATATTACTGGTTTTCAAATGATTTGGCCTCAGGACCCCTTTATATGCTTAACAATTGTTGAGGACTCCAAAGGATTCTGGTTTATACTACTGATATTTACCTTAGTAAAAACTAAAACTGAGAAAAGCTTAACATATTTATATATTTATTAATTTAAAAATAATATTAAACCTAATACATGTTAATATAAATAAATATATTTTCCAGAACAAAAGAATAATTAAGAGTGATATTGTTTTCCAGTTTTTTGTGAACATCACTTCTTTAGTGACTGGTTTAATGGAAAATAGCTAAGTTCTCATATGTATGCATATGACCTGTTTCAACAGTTTGTTTTGATTGACAATATGAAGAAAATACAGGCTCATACAAATATGTAGTTATTAAAGTGGTATTTTAATAGCATTTTGAGATAATTTTGAATATTATTCTTTGATGCCACACCAAAACTTGACAGGGTAGTTGTTTCTAAAGGTTGGTTGAAATGTGGAATCCATGAGTTCTTCGTATTTCACTGTCTATGTATGTAGTATATACATATGTATGTATTAAATCCACCATCATGTCTTGCATTTTGAATGGAGACTTTACCCATGCATAATTCTGTAACATTGTACATTAGTCATTTGGAAAATAACATTCTGAATTATATAGAACTTCTAAATGTTGATACATTTTACTTTATAACATATAAAATATCATATTTATTAATACCACTAATGACCTCATCTAAAGGTCTTTAAGTATTGAGAAGTTGGCAAGCATACTGTGACAGAAACAAATCTTCCAAAATTCTTATATTTGCCTGAAAGCTCAAATTTTACCATTGGCAACAAACAACTGTCAAGGTGGGTTCACTTTCCTCTTGGATAAAAAGCCCCATGCTCAAGTCTGGACAACAATACTTTGTCATTTGTTGTTTCAAATGAAATATTTTCATTAAAAAAAGGTTAATTTGGCTTGAAACCCAAAAACTCATTACACAAGTGCTTTATCTCAAGATAGCCATCATCTTTCTATGTGCATATTTCTCATTTTGTCACAGAATATTAAAAAGATATGTACTGAGGTAGATTTACTTCTTTATCAAGGATATTCTTAAGTAACATTGGCATTTTTCGATTGCAAGCGTGGAAGTGAAGTCTACATGGCCAGGAGTAGTACAGTTTGGTGCTGCAATCTTGACTAATGCTAAGGTCCAGGCAATTTAACCCATCATTTCATTTGGGCCATCAGTAAGGATGTCAGCTTGGTGAAATGGGTAGTAACATTGCAATGTTACTATGAAAGCAAGTTTAAAAACAATTTAACTTGGCACCAAAATGATCGACATATTTATAGCAATTTGACTACTATATAATACGTAAAGGAAAAAATGAAATTGGAATCACTGATGTTGCAAATGCTTGATAGAGAAATAGCATCAGAGCAGAAAACACGGATTCTGGAGTTAGAATACTGCTGCCTTCTTTGCGTGCTTATTAGCTGTATGACTTTGGACAAGTCATTGAATTTCCCATTCTGCATCTGTAAAATGTCAATAATATATTTTCTTACAAAGATATTGTAAAGGCAAAACAAGACTATGTGGAAAGTGCCTGATATAGTACCAACATGTAGTAGGTCTTCCCTAACTAGAAGCTATTATATTTTTATTAATGAGAAAACATCTCCCCAAATCAAGGGTTGGGGCCAAGAGGTCTCTTATCTAGACCCATTCTGCCTCTGAGCATGCAAATCAAAGAATCCATTGGTAGATGTGGTTGCAGGAGGTGGGAAGAAAAATAGGAATCCAAAAGCCTGATACAAAAGTCTGTAAGAGTCATCAAAACAGAAAGAAGGTCACAGATAGCAGGCTCTTTGCTATCTTCTCCCAGAGAGGCAGGGAAACAGGAGCAGGAAATCGATGGGTTGAAGGGAGTAGAGGAAACAAATTTCATCCCAAAGGAGGCTCCTGGTGACTGCTGGATTATTCAAACTTCCTGGCTGAGAGAGCTGGTTTACAGGGCCAGGGTGGAATGGATAGGATTCTTACACTTTTAGGCTGAATAAGAATTTTCTTGCCAACATGACAGCTTCGAGCAACAATCAAGGGCTTCAAATTTCCACAACACCTGAGGTCACTCAGTTTATACTTAACGTGCCAGTTTTGTTATTATTTCCAGTGTCATATTGGATTCTTGGTAATAATTGTTTATCACTGAATATCAGATTGACACTAATTCTTTCTCTGGGGTCTTCTGTACAGATCACTGACTTTGAACAGATGTACATGTGCAGATGTCTGCAACCTTGTCAGGAGTTTCCTCTGGCTTAATTGGTGCCTTTTGTTATTTATTAAGCACTCCTCAACATGATGGATCATCAAAGGATTATGTGTATTACATGCCCTTTACTTTATATAAAGTATATTAAAGATAGAATTGCACATGTGCATCTATCATATAAGTTATAAAGCTCTTGATCCCCGAAAAATGCCAGTCACTTCCAGTACTTAGCTTTGTTAGAATTTCTTTTGTTTTATTTTTTAGTTGATTGGTTGACTTGTTCGCTAGAGTTGAATATACATCATGGTGAAAGTTAGGTGCTATTTAGAAAAAAAAAGCATTACTCACAAAAATAAGTTGTTTCTTAACAACTCACTGATAGATACTTAATTATCAGAGCCTTATAACAATTTAGAGGTAGGAGAGCTTAGATGGCCAGCTTAGTTCTCCTACCTCTAAATTGGCATAAGGCTCCAATCTGTTGATTTTAGCATCAGAAGGCAAGATCTAGTGACTGGATAGCTTGAATGGATTTTTACATATGTATTTATTAGCCTCATAGGAGGATAACTTGAAAATAATGTATTTTCTGTTTTGGTATTTGTTTTCATATTAACAAGGTATGTATTCTATACTTCAGCCGTAAAACTGGAGTATAACAAAAATGTTTAGTCATCAGTTCCGTGATAGATTCATTGACTGATTAATTAATTGATTCAATGACCATGTATTGGCTGCTTATTATGTGGCAGGCAGTGTTCTAGGTCCTACAGAAACAGCAATAAATAAAACTGATAAAAATATCTGAATTTGTGGGGCTTAAATTTTGGGAGTGGAGTGGGAGGAGGGAGAAACAATTTTTTTTAAGTAAATCATAAAGCACATTGAAAGATACTAAGTGCAAAGGAAGGAAAAACTCATACAGCCAGGAAAGGAAATAAGAACTGCCTGGGATGGAGGTGGGTTGCAATTTTAATGGGGCAGTTGAGGAAGACCTAATCGAGAGTGAGATTTGAACAAAGATGACATAGGAGAGAGGGTGAACCCTGCAGATGAAGGGAGAGAGGTTGAAACCTGCAGAGGAGGGGAGCATTTCAGGCCAAGGGTTGAGCCCATGCAGAGGCATTGAGGGGAGACAGCAGGGATGGTAGCATGTGTAGAATGTGAGGTCAGAGACAGTAGTGAAGAGGGAGGGAATGGACAGAGGGGAAAGCCATTATAAAATCTGAGCGCAGTGTAAAGTGATCTGCCTTATGTTTTAATAGAATCACTCTTGCCACTGGGTTAGAAAGACTGTATTGGGTGTGTCTTAAATTATTTGTGCTGTTATAACAAAATACCACAGACTGGTAATTTTGAAATAAAAGAAACTCATTTCCTCACAGTTGGAGGCTGGGAAGTCCAAAATCAAGGCACTGGCGGTTAGGTGTCTGGTACAGACTCATTCATCTAGATGTCCTCACGTGGTGCAAGGGACGGAAGGGTAAAAGGGACCAAAGCTGGGTTCCTTCCAGCCCTTTTATAAGGCACTAATCTATTCATGAAGGTGGAGCCCCCTTAATTTAATCATTTCTCAAAAGGCCCCACGTCTTAATACCACCACAATGGAGATTCAGTTTCAACACCTGAATTTTGGGGGACACATTCAGACCATAACAGGGGGTAGGGACAGACACAAGGAAAAAAATGGGAGGGATTGCAGTTAAGCCAGGTGAGAGATAAGGGTGACTTGGGCCGGAGTGATAGCTGGGTGGTAAGAAATGGTTAAATATTTTTAAAAAAGAACCAACAGGTTTGCTGACAAATTTGATGTGGAATATGAGAGGACGTCCCCCCGCCACAATTCTACAGGGCTTTTGGCTTATGTAATAAACAATGGGAGTTTGGAGTTTTCATCAACTTAGATGGAGAAGACAGTGTATGGGTAGTTTTTTAAGTGAGGGAGTGGTATTGATCAAGTATTCAGTTTCAGATATGTTAAGTCTGAGATTATCATTAGACATCAAAGTAATAAGAAAAGTTGGAAGGTTGAGAAGAGCAATGGATATTTCAGTCTTGGAATTCAGACAAAAGGTATGTGCTGGAAGTATGAGTTTATAGGTGTTGTGTTCAGAATTGGTTCCTTCCAGTGGGTTCTTGGTCTCGCTGACTTCAAGAATGAAGCCGCGGACCCTCGTGGTGAGTGTTACAGCTCTTAAAGATGGTGTGTCCGGAGTTTGTTCCCTCAGATGTTCAGATGTGTCCAGAGTTTCTTTCTTCTGGTAGATTTGTAGTCTCGCTGACTTCAGGAATGAAGCCGCAGACCTTCGCAGTGAGTGTTACAGCTCTTAAAGATGGTGTGTCTGGAGTTTGTTCCTTCAGATGTTCAGATGTGTTCAGAGTTTCTTCCTTCTGATGGGTTCATGGTCTTGCTGACTTCAGGAGTGAAGCCACAGACCTTTGCAGTGAGTGTTACAGCTCTTAAAGGTGGCATATCCGGAGTTGTTTGTTCCTCCCAGTGGGTTCGTGGTCTCGCTGACTTCAAGAGTGAAGCTGCAGACCTTCACAGTGAGTGTTACAGCTCATAAAGGTAGTGGGGACCCAAAGAGTGAGCAGCAGCAAGATTTATTTTGAAGAGCGAAAGAACAAAGCTTGAACAGCGTGGAAGGGGACCTGAGCAGGTTGCTGCTGCTGGCTCAGATGGCCAGCTTTTCTTCCCTTATTTGACCCTGCCCACGTCCTGCTGATTGGTCCATTTTACAGAGTGCTGATTGGTCCGTTTTTACAGAGTGCTGATTGGTGCATTTACAAACCTTTAGCTGGACACAGAGCACTGATTGGTGCATTTTTACAGAGTGCTGATTGATGCATTTACAAACCTTTAGCTAGACACAGAGTGCTGATTGGTGCATTTTTACAAAGTGCTGATTGGTGCATTTACAAACCTTCAGCTAGACAGAAAAGTTCTCCAAGTCCCCACTCAACCCAGGAAGTCTAGCTGGCTTCACCTCTCAATGTCAGCATGTAAATGATGTCTTAGATCAGCTTTCCCAGGAAGCAGATACTGAGATGAAGATTTGCACTCAGACATGTATTGGCAAGGACTTTTGAGATTAATAACTGTGAGGAGTAAAGGAAGTAGGAATGGACAGAGGGAAAAGTTGGGTTGCAATAAGATTGGAAATAAATCCTTCCACCAATCTCATGGGGAGCTCTAGAGTTGGAAAAACCTTGCAGAATTGTCATAATTTATACCCCCTACATCAGCCAGTTACTTGATGCCCAAGCTTGTGACCTTGAGTGAGTCAACTTTCTTCAGCTGATGGCAGTTGCTTCGTGAAGACAGGGAATAAGTTTTGAGAAATCAACCATTAACATTCTCAGCAGTGGGGGAAATGAGTGGTTCAGTCCTAAAGGGCAGGCATTTGAGTGGTACACCCAGCATGCACTGCAGTAGTATTTAAATCCACAAGAAGGATGAGATCACTAAAGAAATGAGTGTGCTAGACAAGATGCCCAAGGGATGAGCCCCGAGCCCTATGGCATTATTAAGAAGTTGAAGTAATAAGATGGAAAGAGCAAAGATCTCAGAGAAGGAGTAGTCAGTGTTGCTGAATGATTGCAAGGAGGGTATGGTGCCCTACAAGCCAGGGAAAGAAACATGCTTTAAGGAGACAGTGATCACCTATATCAAATGTTGCAGAGAGGTCAAGTTTAATGAAAATTGAGAATTTACCTTTGGATTTAGCAAGATAGAGGAAGTCAATGGCCTTGACAAGGACTTGTTTCAATAGAATAGTAGGAATGAAAACCAGACAGAAACAGGTTCAAAGTAGAATGGCAGAAGAGGATTTGGAGACTGTGAGTGTATATAATTCCTTTTAGGAGTTTTTTTCATAAAGAAGATTAGAAAAAATAGTAGCAATAATCACATTAACTATAAATGGTCAATATATTGATATTGAAAAATCAGTATCGGTAATCACATTAAATGCAAATACAGGCAAAGGTTGTCAGATTGTATAAAAATGTAAGACCTAACTGTATGTTGCCTATAAGAAATGCACTTTAAATTTAAAGGCATGAATAGGGTAAAAATAGAAGGATGGAAAAAGATATACCATGCTAACACTAATCAAGAGAAGGCTGGAATGGCTATATTAATAGCAGACAAAATAGATTGCTATCAGGAAGATTTTGTAAAGATAGATGGGTCAATTCATCAGGATACCTTATAATCCTGAATATTTATGTACCTATTTATAGAGCTTCAAAATACATAAGACAAAAATTAATAAAACTGCAAGGAAAAATAGAGAAATCCACAATTATAGTCAGAGATTTTGATATCCCTCTCTTGAGAATTGATAGAACAATAAAAAAAAACAATAAGGATATGGATGACTTGAACAACACTGTCAACTTGATCTAATTGACATTTGCACAATCTCCAAAACAACAGCAGAATACACATTTTTTCAAGTGCAAGAGGAACATATGTGATAAAACAAGTCTCAGTAAATTTTAAAAGATTCAAGTCATACATGTTGTTTGACCACAATGGAATTAACTTAGAAGTAAGTATTATAAAGATATCTGAAAAGTAGTGCATTATTTGGAAATGAAGTAAGACATTTCTAAATAGCCTGTAAGTCAAAGAAGTCAAAAGGGAAATTAGAAAGTATTTTGAATGGAATGAAAATAAAGAGAAATACATCAAAATTTGTGAGATGCTGCTAGAGCAATATTTAGAGGGAAATTCACTCTAAAAGAGTATTGCTCCATTAGAATAGAAGTGTCTCAAATCAACTTACACTTTAAAAACAAGAAAGAGAAATTCAAAGTAAAGGAAATAAATGTCACAATAGAAATCAGTGAAATAGAAACAGGAAAAACAATAGAGAAAATTGATGAAACCAAAAGCTTGTTTGTTGAGAAAATTGATAAAAATAATAAAGCTCTATCCAGGTTGATGAAGAAAAAGGAGAGTAGAAAAGATACAAATTATAAATATCAGGAATGAGGAAGGTGATATCACTAAAGATGCTATAGATTACAATGATAATAAGGGAAGATTATGAATCACTGCATACCAATACATTTGACAACTTAGATGAAATGGAAAATTCCTTGAAAAACACAAACAACAAAAGGAAACAGAAAATATCAGTAATTCTATATCTATTTTAAAAATCAATTTGTAGTAAAATACCTTCTCTATGAGAAACTTCATGTCCAGTTGACTTTCCTGATGAATTCTATGAAACTTTCAAGAAAAAGTAATATTAATTCTACAAACCTCTTGCAGAAAATTGAATAGGAGAGACTACTTCTCAATTCATTTTATAAAGCCAGCATTATTTATAAGGCCAGACAAAGTCATTCAAGAAATGAAGCTGTATTATTTCATTCTCATACTGCTAGAAAGAAATACTTGAGACTGGGTAATTTATAAAGAAAATAGCTTTAATTGGCTTATAGCTCCAATGAGCCAAGTAAACAGTTCCGAAGAGGCTGGACAGGAAGCATGATGCTAGCATCTGCTTTGCTTCTGGGGAGGCCTCAGGAAACTTACAATCATGGCTGAAGGTGAAGTGGGGAGCCAGCACTTCATATGGCTGGAGCAGGAGGAAGAGAGAGCGGGGAGGTGCTACACATTTTTAAACAACCAGTTCTCTTGATAACTCTATCAGGTTAACTAAGATGATGGTGCTAACCATTCATGAAGGACCCACCCCTGTGATCCAGTCATCTTCCACCAGGCCCTTCCTCCAACACTGGGGATTACAATTCAACATGAGATTTGGGTGGGGACATAGATCTGAAGCATATCCAAAGCCTACAAATCAGTATCACTCATGAACCCCAGTGCCAAATTTCTTTACATTTTTTAGCAAATCATAACCAATAATGTGTAAAAAAATTTTTTTACATATTGATGATGAGGTGGAATGTGTCCCAGTAATGCAGGGCTCGTTTAACATTGAAAAAAAATCAATTTAAATAACAATATTTTTAGAAATTTAAAAATTAAATCATCTGGTCATTTCAATAGATGCAATAGGAACATTTTACAAAATCCAACAGCTATAACTGATAAAAACTCTTAGCAAACTAGGAATAAATGGGAACTTCCACAGCTCAATAAAGGACACATATGAAAAACCTATAGTTAACATGATTTTTAATGGTGAAGGACTGAATGTTTTCTCCAGTGATCAGGAACGAGGCCAGATGTCCTATCTTTCATTAAACATTGAACTGGAGATTCTACCCACTGGAATAAAGCAACAAAAAGAAAGAAGACAACCCAGATTAGAAAGGAAAACTATTTTTATTCTCAGATGTCATGTTCGTCCATATAGAAAACAAGAGGGACGCCTCCAAAGAAGCTTCTTGAACTAATAGATGAATTTAGAAAACTTCAGGATACAAAATCAGTTTACACAAAAAGTATTTTTATTTTTATATATTATCAACAAGCACATATATGGCAAGCTGTGTTTTTTTTACAAAGATGCAAAGGCAATTCAGTGGAGAAAGAATTTTTTTTAAACAAATAAAGCTAGAACAATTGGATGTTTAAACGCAACAAAATGAAATTTGATCCATATCTCACACCATATACAAAAATTAACCCAAAATTGGTCAATACCTAAATATAAAACCTAAAATGGTAAAAATGTATAAGCAAACATGGGAGAAAATCTTTGTGACCTTCAGTTAGTCAAGTATTTCTTAGATACGATACCAAATGCTCAATCCATAAAAGAACAAATGGATAAACTGGACATAATAAAATTAAAACATTATCTTTGCTAAAATATTTCTAAGGGTAAGCAAACTATTTTATATACATACAATAAAATATTATTCAGCCATAAAAAAGATTGAAGTTTTAATATGTAGTGCACCATGGGTGAACCTTGAAAATATTATTCTAAGTGAAATAAGCCAGAAGGAAAATGTTAGATACTGTATAATTCCACATACCTGAAATATTTAGAATAGGCAAATTTATAGAAAAGAAAGTAAATTAGGCCAGGCGCGATGGCTCACACCTTTAATCCCAGCACTTTGGAAGGCCGAGGTGGGTGGATCACCTGAGGTCGGGAGGTCGAGACCAGCCTGACCAACATGGAGAAACCCCATCTCTACTAAAAATACAAAATTAGCCGAGCGTGGTGGCGCATGCCTGTAATCCCTGCTACTCGAGAGGCTGAGGCAGGAGAATTGCTTGAACCCAGGAGGTGGAGGTTGTAGTGAGCCAAGATGGTGCCATTGCACTCCAGCCTGGGCAACAAGAGTGAAACTCCGTCTCAAAAAAAAAAAAAAAAAAAGAAAAGAAAGTAAATCAGAGCTTACCAGGAGCTGGAGGAAATGGAGAATAGGGAGTTATTGCTTGATGGTTACAGAATTTCTGTTTGAGGTGATGAAAAAGTTTTGGAAATAGTGGTAATGGTCATGTAATATTGCAAATCTATTTAATGCCATTCACTTGTACACATAAAAATAGTGAAAATAGCAAATTTTATGATATATATTTTTTACCACAATCTTAAAAAAGACTATAAACAGAATGAAAAGACAGTGGGCCATGGTGGCTTGAACCTAGAATCCCAGCTACTCTGAACACTAAGGCTGAAGGATCACTTGAGGGCAGGAGTTTGAGACCAACCTGGGCAACATAGTGAAACTGTGTCTCATATATTTTTTAAAAAGGAGAATGAAAAGACAGGTTACAGATAAGGAGAAAATATTACCATATTGTGTGTTGATAAAGGACTTGTGTCAGAATATATAAAGAGCTCTCAAAACTTCATAATAAAATAATCCATTAGCAAAAATGGGAAAAAGATTTGGACACTTCATCAAAAACAATATATGGACAGCAAATAAGCATATAAAGTACTCCACGTCATTAGATAATAGGGAAATGCAAATCAAAAATCACAATACACTACCACTTCACACATATTAGAATTGCTAAAATTAGAATGGAAAACCATACAAAATATGGGCGAGGATGAGCTGGAGTTCTCATAAACTGCTAATGCAGTTTGGCAGTGACTTCAAAAGTTAAACACTTACTGTATGGCTCAACCATTCCACTCCTAGGTATTATCCCATAAGAAAAGGAAATATATGTCCATATATACATAGACTTGTATACAAATGTTTATAACAGCTTTGTTTGCAATCGTCAAGCACTGGAAGGAACACAGACATTATCAACAGGTGCATGGATAAGCAAATTGTGATATACCCATGCAATGGACTGTTACTTCCAATGAAGATGAATGAACTATTGATATATGCTCAATTAGGGTGACTCTCAAAATCATTATGCTGAGTGAAAGAAGCCAGATGAAGAGTACATATGTATTATTTCATTTATATTCTCTGAACTCTAGAGAATACAAACTAACCTGTTATGACTGAAAGCAATCCATAGTTGCCTGTGGATTGGAGGGAGAAGTGCTGGCAGGGGTGGAAGAGAGGGTTACAAATGGGAACCTTTGGGGAGTGATTGATATGTTCATTATCTTCATTGCGGCCATGGCTTCCTGGATATACACATGTCTAACCTTATCAGATTGTACCTTGCAAATATATGGCATTTATTATATGTTTCTTGTACCTAATGAAAATGTCTAAAACAATTTAAGAGTACGAAATAAAACTGTAACTTTAGTACTCAAATAATGCTACGATTCTTTGCCCTATTACTTTTAAGACTTCTGGGAAATAGTCTAGAAATGTGCAGTGCCCTCTCTCTAATTTTCGTATTAATATATTACAGAAATGAGATATGATAGCCACAGAGATTCCAGATCTCTGAAATTATACCAGTACATTTTCCTCATTTTGAAAAATTGCAGTACCATTTTTTTCACTTTGTAACAATCCCCATAATATTAAATTGGATGTTATGTTACTACCTGTTTATGTGACTGTGGACTGGCACATAAATAGGTGATAAATTTTTCTGTAGCTCTACTTTGCAATTTCCTTTACTCGGGTGCCCTTCTACTTCACATTCACACAATAGGGATGTTTCCTTTACAGCCCACGTTATCATCCATACGAGGCTGAGCTCCTGGTGCAGTTGCTGACAGCTTTATTCAACAGCCTATTCATACCTACCTGGTGTTTCTCATTTTCACAGTTTTCATTTATTTAAGCTTTCTTACAACTTTATTCCTTTATTATGTGATTCCTTTATTCCTTTATTGTGTGATTCAGACCCTAAGATGGAAATCTACTTCTAATTTTCATTGACTTTCCAGATCAAAGGTCAAATTATTTTAAAAGCTCTTTTATTATTCACTTTCACAGTATTTGGGTTACACTTTCATTTTAATGCATGAGCTACTTTAGGAAAAACGATAATTTTCTATAACTATTTTGTATGTGCTCTTTAAAAATACATAATATGTGTTGTGTGTCATATATAATATAAATAATACATATGCTGGCTCATAGGAGTTCAATACAGAGGAGATTTTACCTTCTTCCTTCCCCTTGCCTTTACTGTAGCTCCTGCCACTCCCATCCCTCACCTGCTGTACTGTTGCAGTCTCTCAATTGGTTTTCCTGGGTCCAATTTCTCCTACTCCTAATCCAATTCTAACCAGAGTGAACATGTTAAAATATAATCATGTCACAGTACTGCAGAGGATCCTTCCCCAATTCCCTGTTGCTTTGATAAAAGCATCCAGACAACTCCACATGACTTATGTGAGGTCCATTGTGCCCTGGCACTACTTTATCTCACATGCTCTGTTTCCTTTCTCATGCTTGACTCTTTCTACATTGAAATTCTTTCAGGTCTTTGTCACAGATATTTATTCCTACACCTGGGATCACTCTTCCTCACCTCACATGATTCTCACGTATCATTTGTGTGTCAGATTTTGCATTATGTTCCCTCAGAAAAATTAGCCAGGCATGGTGGTAGGTACCTGTAATCCCAGCTACTCAGGAAGGTGAGGCAGGAGAATCGCTTGAACCCGAGAGGTGGAGGTTGCAGTGAGCCAAGATCGTACCACTGTGCTCCAGCCTGGGCAACAAGAGTGACACTTCATCTCAAAAAATAAAAGAAAAAGAAGCCTTTCTTTCTCCAAGCTGAGTGTGATGCTTTGCCTTTGTGCATTGCGAAGCATCCTGTATTTCTCCTGTCAGATCCTTTAGATTTATTGCATTATGTAGTTGAAAAATACAAGCTTCAAATATTCCTGAAGCAAGATTTAACTAAAGCCATTTGGCACATGGAAGTGTTGTTGATACTCTAACCAAGTAAATCTTTGTGTAATGTCTTAGATAATCTGAGTACTACAAGAGATTTGTTGAGAATTATACACACGTAGCATCCTTTCTTTGATTCTTGGTGATGTGGTTTGGCTGTGTCCCCACCCAAATCTCATCTTGAATTGTAGTTCCCTGTAATCCCCACATGTCATGGGAGGGACCTGGTTGGAGCTATTATAATTTAAACATGGGGCTGTTACCCTCATGCTGTTCTCGTGATAGTGAGTGAGTTCTCATGAGATCTGATGGTTTTTTAAGGGGCTTTTTTCCCTTTTGCTCTGCACTTTTCCTTGCTGCTGCCATGTGAAGAAGGACGTGTTTGCTTCCCCTTCTGCCATGATTGTAAGTTTCCTGAGGCCTCCCCAGTCCCATGGAACTGTGAGTTAATTAAACCTCTTACCTTTATATATTATCCAGTCTTAGGTATGTCTTTATTAGCAGCATGAGAATGGACTAATACACTTGTCTTCCTTACAAGCCACACAAATGAGGCTCCTAACACAAAATAAACTGCTGAAGGAAAGGAGTTGTCATGAGAACTTTCCAGGTAAAAGAGTGTATTTTTATAAGGAATTTGTGGCTGTTGCCCATTGTGTTTTCTTCTTCTTCTTCTTCTTCTTCTGCTTTTTTTTTTTTTTGAGATGGAGTTTCGCTCTTCTCACCCAGGATGGAGTGCCATGGCACCATCTCAGCTCACTGCAACCTCTGCCTCCCAGGTTCAAGTGATTCTCCTGTCTTAGCCTCTGAGTAGCTGAGATTACAGGCATGTGCCACCATGCCTGGCTAATTTTTTGTGTTTTTAGTAGAGATGGGGTTTCACCATGTTGGTCAGGCTGGTCTCAAACTCCTGACCTCAGATGATCCGCCCACCTCAGCCTCCCAAAGTGCTGGGATTACAGGCGTGAGCCACTGCTCCCAGCCTGTGTTTTCTTCTTGACGTTAACTGCACCAGCATAATTATTTTAGAATTCATTATACCTAACATTAGAACATACCATATAGTCTGCTGCCACTTACATAGAATATTATGATAGCAGCACAGCTTCTCTCATAACTTGTCATTTCCTGGTACTTGCTCCCAGGTTATTGACCTGTGATTAATAAATAAGGCTAGAACAATTGGATGTTTAAATGCAATACAATGAAATAACAAAATCTGCTAAAAAGGGCATGAGATATGATCATCTCCTGAAGACTTAATCATTAGTAATAATAATAATGGTAGCAACAATAAAAACCCCAAACCAATTGTTTATGATTGCCTCATTCTTTATATTACTAGGGCTAGCCAAGTATTAAGACAACTAGTCTACCTGACCGTCCTCTGAGTGTACAGATTCCTCACATTGGTTTTGAAGGTGTGCATTACTCCAGGTAAAGGAACAGAATTCAAATATGTCATATAAAAAGATTTTTTCATATAGCCAACCTTCAGATTATTAATGTGACAGTCTGAAACCATTTTTCAACCTTTTTCCATCCTCTCCCCAATATCCTTTTATTGGACTGCTTTGGGGAAGTAGAAACAAATGACAGCTGTGAATTTCCAAAATAGTCCCCATTAATTTCTCCACGGTTTACCAGTGGGAATGAACTTGGAACCTTGAACTTGTCCACCCATTAATGTGGGATCTTGCCATTTGAATGTTCAATTGGAAATGATGATAATTTTTGTCATGAAACATCTGATTTCATACCTTGTAAACCAAAAAGTGGTAGACTGTCATCCACCCAGTGAAATCTCCTAAATGACAATGAGAATTTTTTTTATTTTTTTTTTTATTATTTCAATATGCAGGATTAGTCATAATGCTGGAATCTATTTCATCACAGTATGTGTGTGTTTGGTGTGTTATGAATCTAAGACTTCAAGTTGTAGAATTCAACATTTAGTAATATCTCTGAGTGATTTTTAAATTATTAGTTGTATTTTATGAAAAGTTTAAAGCAAACATTTTTATCATTGAAGAATTTTAAACCAATAAGCAAATATGATGCCTGAGCATCACTTTGGTGAATTTTGGAGTTTTACTTTCAATCTTTTGCCTTTTCTCCATGATGGGAAGGCTTTCTTTTAGGGGATATAACAGGAGAGTAAACGGGCATTCACACTTGTGATTTCGTTTTTTTTTTTGTTACCTGGTAGACAGATATTGGATATTGCTACCACTAGGAATAAGAATGCCCTCCTGGCAAAACAGAAATGATAAAGCACAACTCATTTTCAATTCTGTTACCAAACTATTTCCTAGTTTTGAGGGGAAAAAAAAAACACAGATTCAGAACCTAAAGATACGATATTGCTCTCTATAATAACGGAACTATATGAAGGAAGTTCTTTTTTTTTTTTTTTTTTTATACTTCAGGGTTTTAGGGTACATGTGCACAATGTGCAGGTTTGTTACATATGTATCCATGTGCCATGTTGATTTCCTGCACCCATTAACTCGTCATTTAGCATTAGATGTATCTCCTAATGCTGTCCCTCCCCCCTCCCCCCACCCCACAACAGTCCCCGGAGTGTGATGTTCCCCTTCCTGTGTCCATGAGTTCTCATTGTTCAATTCCCACCTATGAGTGAGAACATGCGGTGTTTGGTTTTTTGTCCTTGCGATAGTTTACTGAGAATGATGCTTTCCAGTTTCATCCATGTCCCTACAAAGGACACGAACTCATCATTTTTTATGGCTGCATAGTATTCCATGGTGTATATGTGCCACATTTTCTTAATCCAGTCTATCGTTGTTGGACATTTGGGTTGGTTCCAAGTCTTTGCTATTGTGAATAGTGCCGCAATAAACATACGTGTGCATGTGTCTTTATAGCAGCATGATTTATAGTCCTTTGGGTATATACCCAGTAATGGGATGGCTGGGTCAAATGGTATTTCTAGTTCGAGATCCCTGAGGAATCGCCACACTGACTTCCACAATGGTTGAACTAGTTTACAGTCCCACCAACAGTGTAAAAGTGTTCCTATTTCTCCACATCCTCTCCAGCACCTGTTGTTTCCTGATTTTTTTAATGATGGCCATTCTAACTGGTGTGAGATGGTATCTCACTGTGGTTTTGATTTGCATTTCTCTGATGGCCAGTGATGATGAGCATTTCTTCATGTGTTTTTTGGCTGCATAAATGTCTTCCTTTGAGAAGTGTCTGTTCATGTCCTCTGCCCACTTTTTGATGGGGTTGTTTGTTTTTTTCTTGTAAATTTGTTTGAGTTCATTGTAGATTCTGGATATTAGCCCTTTGTCAGATGAGTAGGTTGCAAAAATTTTCTCCCATTCTGTAGGTTGCCTGTTCACTCTGATGATAGTTTCTTTTGCTGTGCAGAAGCTCTTTAGTTTAATGAGATCCCATTTGTGGATTTTGGCTTTTGTTGCCATTGCTTTTGGTGTTTTAGACATGAAGTCCTTGCCCACGCCTATGTCCTGAATGGTATTGCCTAGGTTTTCTTGTAGGATTTTAATGGTTTTAGGTCTAACATATAAGTCTTTAATCCATCTTGAATTAATTTTTGTATAAGGTGTAAGGAAGGGATCCAGTTGCAGCTTTCTACATATGGCTAGCCAGTTTTCCAGGACACGTAACTTCAGGACTTCTGGCACAAATTGAGAAACTTCTGGGCAAATACAATCTATAGAACTTATAACAGGTTTTTTCTTGCTACTGTTGTTGTTTGTGGCAGCATACCATGAGGGTCTCTTTTCCTGTCTCTCACCAAATTCATATCCCTCAAGTATCTCTTACAAGGAAGGAAAGTGAAAATACAATTATTTACACTTTTCAAGTAGCCTCTTGAAAGTTTTCTAACTTTTGACAGAGTCCACCTTCTTCTTCTCTACTGAAAGTCTTGAGACACTAATTTCCCTACTCAAATGTCACAAACCCCACTTCCTTTAATATCTACAAATCAGTTCTGGAAGGGAGTCTTGGGTTATACTCATGTATTTTAAAAATCTTTTCATTTTGATATGTTAAGGAAACCGGTGTGGTTGTTCCCAGTTTCTGGCTGGTAAGCAATCTCCTCTTTGCTTCTTTTAGAACAGTTCTTTTAAGTGCCTGTCTTAATTTCTCCCTGATGTTGCTGGCAACATTCATTGCTACTTATAGAAAGAAGACACAAAGGATGAATGATCCATTAACCAAACCTACCTAAAAAGGTTCAAATTGAGGTATGGATTACATTTTGATGGGCAAAGGCGTACTCTGTAAGTTGAGGATTATATAGTAACCCAGACCTTAATCTTCAGACACTCTCAAGTCTTTGGAAAATAAGCCTTATTTCTGATTGTGTGATGTGCCTCAATTAGGAAGAGAGCTGTGGGAGAAGAGTGGATACAGACTCCAGATAGCCTGATTTGAAGGAGGCTTGCCTGTTAGTGTAAAGGCCAGGGGCAGCTAAGCAGGTGCAAACACAGCTGGTGATCCAGACCTTCTAGGAACACACAGGCAGTTAGGCTGTGCATTTTCTATAAAAGTGCTTTGTTCACTTTATTGAAAATCATTATTCTCGACATTTTTACTTCCGTAAAAGAAATATGTATCTTATTAACAGTTATAAAAAGTACTTGGATTTTTAAAAATATTTCTAGAAAAAAATTAGTTAATCATAAGCTATATTGGTGAGGTTTACCTTAGGGAAAGACTCTCAGGAAAAGATAGAAAAATAACTTATGAACTCTTTGCAAGCAGGAGAATATGATTTTTTAAAATCTATATAGGCCTAATATTTGTACAACTCATAATGATTTAATTTTTTTAAAAATTCTTCATCTGTCCTTCATTTCTGAAATGATTAAAACCTTTAAAAAGTAAGATTTAGAAAGAATCATGAACTTAAACTACTTTGCTCAATTAGGAATATTACAGCTTTAGTAGAAGCTAAAACATTTTAATTCATATCAGAAGACTAATTCAACTCTTATTTCACATATAATGAATGAGACATTTATTGGTTATAAAGCTTTTTACTTTTTGTTTCCTTACTTATCCAGAGAAGAGGATGGGAATACCAAATATGTTTTGAAACCATTTCATCCAAAGCTGGCTGGAAATGTTTCTCTTTTTCTTTGTTCAATGATAGATAAAACACTTTGACTTTAGACCACTGTGATCACACTAGTGACATCAGCTTAAACTTAGGGACTAGGGAGAGATGAAGGAATTGTAGTTGTATTTCAGAAGAAGTCCAGAGTAGAGAAACAACTCATTAATATTTGCCATTTTTTTTCACATCTAAAAGTGTTCTCTTTCATAAGCAAGATTGGGGTCAGGACAAAAGGGAGTGCAGCCTGTTCTGGGTTTTGTTGAAGCTGTTTCCAAAAGCTAAGTAGATGGACTGGTACAGCCCACATTTGAAATGTAGACTGATTCACCTGCTTACTAATTGGGACGCTAAATCCATGCCCTAACCATTTCTTAAAAAATAAATATTATAAAATGAAATAAGGAAAACGTTACTGAAACATTTAAGGAAGGTGAATCTGTGGAATCCGTATTCTGATCATTGGGCAGCAATATGTATATATCACTAAACATTACACCCATTTTCTACCTTTACTCTTTACATGCTGTAAAGTCAGCAAGGCTGTTTGGTTACAGCAGAAATTTTATGTTAATACAAAAGATTACTAGAGTAGAAGATAGGAAAGGCAAAGCTGTTTAATTTTGTCAAAGATAAGACAATATTGTGAGGTTTCTGTGGCTGAATCAGATATTGTATTTTATAAATGAAGAAAATGCACAACTGCTGTTGGGAGCTTCAAGGAATTCTGCTTTAATGGGGGGCCTTGCCAATCTTTATCATTTAAAGTGGATGATAATCATTAGGGGCTGCACACATTCAAGCTGACATTCTCTTCCACCTTGCTTTTAATATGCAGCTTTTACTTCCCCCAGCCGCTACTTGCATTGTTAGGAGATTTCTGGATAAAATGTACGTAAGTCTGTTAAAAATAAGAGAGGAAGAGAAAAGTTAGACATGGCCAATTCCTTTTACTCAGATATTAGTTATATGGCATTGTGAAAAAAAAAAAAGACCAAAAAAACTTTACCCTTTAAAAAAAAATATCTTATTTTAGTAATCAGAGCATACTTCTAGGCAGTCATTTCATTTTGAATCTATTATATTCCATTTGTTCTTTAAGTTCATTGAATATTTAAAAATTCCTGCAGCATTTTTTTTCAAATCCCATGTAAAGAATTAGCAGCTAATTTGGCATACTACAGTACTCATAAGATAAAATATATAAGTAAGATTTACCATGGTCAAAAAGGATTTACTTGTTTATTTCATGCATTCATTTATTTTACCAGGGCAGGGTGGGAGTGGGATGGTGGAGTGGGAATAGTAGATGTGGGGTTTGTTTGGTTTTGTTTTAATTTGGGCTTATCTTAGAAGATGTGAAATGCCTTCTTTTGATGCAGATCTGTCTGTGGATTGGGTGCTAGGACACAAGACTAACCCTCTTTCTCTCCCCACATAATGCTCTAAATCTTGCAACAATACTGACTCAATGACTTCAAATCCCATGCTCCTTTCTTCCTTTCTTTCGCTTTCTAAACATGTTTGTGTTATGAATCATACTCAGACACAGGGCCCATTTGATGGCTGGGGCTGGGTCTCCTTGTCACCACCCCAGTAAATTGGAATGCAGCCCACAAAGTCGCCCCTGCCCCAGCCCAGGAGCTCTGCCTGGCTGGGTGAGTTCATTGATGTGCTGAATATCACAAAGACTTAATTCTGTGCTGAAAGGTTAAAAAGAAGCGGGGAGGGGAAAGAAGAGAGGAATAAAGATGAGGTCCGTGGAGAATGGTTAATTCAGCTAATGAATTTTTGCAGAATGGCTAACAAGGAAGAATTTTGCTTAAGGAAAATTGGTCCTTGATGTGACTCTTTCCCTCATTCTCTTTTCCCTTTTGAGCGGGTGGAAAGTTAGAGGAGCTGTTAGTTAAATGACAGAGGGAAATAGAAAGATGTATTTTCAAAAGGCAAAACAAAAACTCCCACTTTGGCTTCCAATTCATGCTTTGAGGAATGTCAGCTTCTCACAGAGTCACTCCAGCCGCCCCTGACTCACTTAATATTATGCAGCTGGTGTGACCTAATTTAGCCTCTGGGGCACCCAAGTCAGAGCAGTTGAGGGCTTCACACAGATTCTTCTGCAACATGTCTGTTAACCAACAGTGCCTTGGGGAAAAAGCTTGGGTAGTTAGTCTTTTCGGTAGAGTCCAGTCCTGTCCTGTTTCAAGAGGGATATGAATAAGGCAGGATGATTCCAAAGAAGAGAAAAGACACTGGACACTGGTAAGAAGTGTAATAAAAGCAACTTGGCCTATCCCAGCTTTGTTGCTTCCTGGAGTTAAGAGGAGTCTCCCTACACCTGCAGGCTCTTCTAAACTTGTAATAACCTAAATGTATCGGCAGGCTAGAAGAAATCTGCAGATGACATTTTAAAACAAAAAGATGTTCACGTTTAAGAAGAAAACCCTTATGTGATTGTACAAGATGTATTCATTATTAAAATACCTGTGACAAATGTTCATATGCCTATTATAGACAAGAAGATAAAAATAGGTGCTGGGACTAGCAGAACTCAGGTTTTAACAACTTTAGGAGGAAAATTTGATTTGCATGCCATTTACAAGTTATTTCTACCACCTCTGACATCAGAGTTATAAATGTTTAAAAAACTGCACAATGACTTTATAACTTTCCCGTATTTGATTTATGTTCACACAAACTGTAAAAGAGAGAAAGCTAGCACTTTCTCTTTTCTCTTGCAATTACATACTGCATTCACACGTTAAGTACATGAAACTGATCCTACTGTTCTCCAGCTGCAGACTTTTGACTTTATTGCCCAAAGATTCAGAGGTTGTATGGAAAAGGAGCTCAAGGTAGGGGAAGGGAAAAGACATTTTATGCTCTACCTTTTTGTCCTTTAAACTGTATGATCAAAAGTATCATTGTGTGGCACCACAGTTGGGGGAAATATAGAGTAAATGAACTGGAGAATGAATTGGCCTAATATAATGGAGTTTCATGCCTCCTCTTTTTTTTTAACATATTAAGGTTCATTCATTCAACAAACATGTGCTAAGCATCTGTAATATGTCTGGCATTGTTCTCAACCCTTGGGATACTTTAATGAACAAAACAGATAAAGATATCAGACCTCCTTGGGTTTATATTCTAGGGCTTGACCATTGAGTCAATAGAACCTGATTCAAATTGTTCAGATTATTTTTCCCCAAATAGTCTTACTGCTCTTACTCTCATCAAAGACTTCAGTTCATATTAATTTTCTTTACCATTTCTGTTGCAATTTACATTTGCTCAGTACTCTAACTTCGGTTGTTACCCAAGGAGACTGCATAATCCATTTCTTGGACATCTCTTCAATTCACATCCGTTCTATCTGTCATTATACACTTTCTATGGACAGAGAAATAGGGGTGATGTCTGAAGGGCCTTTCTAGTCCTAATTCTGCAAATATCTAAGCATCAAATATCTACCCAAGGTAGGTAACTATTGTTTTCTTTCTTTCTTCGTAATGTATTGAACAAAGTTCAAGGAGGCAAACTGGCTGCAAATGAGAAAGGCTTGAAAAGAGTCAAGGTTTAGACTTCTCACTTTGAATTCAGCACTGAGACTATGAAGCTTTGCTGCTTGTTGTATTTATTCTCCCATTCATTTATGCATTCATTAATCCTTCATCCAATACACCTTCGGTTACTGCAAAACTATGAGCCAGACACTGCCCCAGCTGCCAAGGGGAGCAAAGATATGCCAGAAAGCCACTGCCCCCTGGAGTTCAGTCTGGTGGGGCACCGGGATGCTTCTTTGCAAGTACAGTTCTTAATTTCAAGTCATGAAGGACTTAAGTGTTTCTTCAGCTTGCTTTTGTTTTTTTTTTTTTTTTTTTTTTTTTTTGTTTTTTTTTTTCAGTATTTTTATGGCAAGCTGTCTTTGCCAGCGGAGGAATACACTATTAACATGTTGAATACAGACCTGAATTCTTCCACATGTGCATGTGCACACACATGCATATGCATACACATGCACAAAAATTTGTTTTTCCTCAACTTTGCTGAACTACTTTTCCTTCAGTTATTGGCTGAGGCAATATAGTAATATGCAAGCTTTTCAGAAATCCAACGGGATTCATGCCCAGCTGAGTTATTTCACTCTGTGCTCTTTGTCAGTTCCTGGAAATTAACAATAGAGCATTTCACTTTGGTCTTTGATCCCACCAGCTCAGTCATGGTGTTTTTCCAGATGTTTCCGTCTTGGGTTGCTATTACAAAAAAGCACAGCACAAGTTAAACTAGGACAAGTTGGCCTGTCCTGGGGTCTGAGGAATGTGTTTTCCACCAAATAAACTGGTCATGTGCCACAGAAGGGTTAGAAAGGGAAACTCAGACTTTATAATCAGAGTGATCCTTTTCATTGTGTGTTTAAGAAAAAGTACCATGCCCACCCCCAGTAATTTGACTCAAGACCCTGTAGCTTCTCAAAGACATTGGTTTGACCTGGTTCTAGTAAAGATGATTTATGTTTTGAAATAAGTTACCATGCTATTTTCTCTCAGGTTAATTTACCCTAGCCTGTATAATACTCTCAGGGGTCTAAATGCCAACAGGCATAGGAAAAAACCTCAGTTGCCAGTAATTATATCATTTAGGTGATTGGGCAGAGATAAGACAAATAATTGGTGTTATCCTGCCTTCTATCCAAGTTTTGTAAGCAAGAATTTCATAGCATGTTGTAACACAAATGGCAAAAAAATAAGCCCATAGCAGCTTGAAGCATTATATGTGAAATTTACTAAACTAGAAATAAGGAGAAGAAGTGAAAACAGTACCCCAAGAAAGTCCCAGAAGACTGATAACACCAAATGCAGGGACCCTTGCTCTACCTCAACTCCAGCCCAAATCCACCATGAAGACTCCCTCAATTGTCCTGAAACACATGCCCTGAAGCATATTGTGGTATTATAAAAGAAATTTCCTGAAAAATGACAAGATAAGCTTCTAATGAACTGTGGCTAAAATCTGATACTGGAAAGAGGAAGATGGATGATGGAATTAGGAAGATGTTGTGTGAATGTTGACATATATTCTCACAGCTAATGCTTATTTTATTTAGCATTTCTCATTTGGTTTGTGCTACTACTAACACATAACATTATTTACTGAGCTTGATTTCCAAATAGGTAAATATCTTTTTAAATGCTTTTATACCCTGTGATCTAGCAATTTCACTCCTCCATATAATCCATATAAAAATGTATAGAAATGTGAATGAAACGGCATATGAGAATGTTCCCAGAATTATTTTTTGGAGCAATCAAACACTGGAAATTGTCCAAATGCCTATGAACAGTAGAGTGGATAAATTGTGGTATATTCACATAATGAAATGCTATGCAGCAATGAAATAAACCAATTCTAATTATACTCATCACTATGGATGACTCTCGTAAACATAAATTTGAGTCAAAGAAGCCATAGCAAAAGAGTCCATAATTTATTATTCCATTTATTTAAGTACAAAGAGAGGCAAAACCAATCTATTTTGTCAGGAGGTAGGATAACCCTTGGGAGGGGGTGGTGATTAAAAAGGAACAGAAGGAAGCCTACTGGGGTGCTGGTCGATTCTTTCTTTTTAATTTGAGTAAAGGTTACACGGTGTATTCAGCTTATGAAAATTCTTTGAGCTCTGCCCTTATATGTACACTTGTCAATATGCATGTTAGAGTTTAATACACTTGTGCAAATGCAAACATATGTTCACTTATTAAAGACAGCAACACAACAGAAAAATTCATTTAAAACATACTTAAAGAAAAAAAAAACTAGTTGGTTGTGATGACAGATGCCTGTAGTCCCAGATACACAGGAGGCTGAGGCAGGAGGATCTCTTGAGCAGAGAAGTTGAGGCCAGCCTGGGCAACATAGTGAGACCCACCCCCCTATCCCCAATTCCTAAAAAAAAAAAAAAAAAAATCCTGAGTAGTTTTGGGTTTGACGTTTAAATAAGAACATAATTTACGAATATTTTAATCTTATTTTCCTACTTTAAAGAGTAGGATAGTTTCCTGAGTGCATATCAATGTGGATACATTTCATAGTTATTATTTGACCACAGGCTCTGAAGAATTGGCATAAAATATTGCATAATACAAGTATGTTAAATTGGATTAAAATGAATAACAAATGCTATTTTTCCTTCATTAAATATTCCAGATTTCTTTGATTAGTTATCATCTCTCCCTCTTTTGAAAGTCCACAATATGTTGTATTTCACTTAGTGATGCATATATTGTACTACTTTGTATTATATCTAATTTTATAAACTCCTTGGGGTAGAGTTAGGGCTTGTTCATCTTTGAATCTACTGTGATATCTGCAGAAGGCAGGCATAATATAGTGAAGATGTTAAGAGAGTGCCTACTGGTGCTAGACATGGGTTCAGGTTCCCTTGCTGCCATTTACAATGTTTTTCTTTGTTTTTTTGAGACGGAGTATTGCTGTGTCGACCAGGCTGGAGTGCAGTGGTGCAATCTCGGCTCACTGCAACCTCCGCCTCCTGGGTTTGAGCAGTTCTCTGCCTCAGCCTCCCGAGTAGCTGGGATTACAGGTGCCCACCACCACACTTGGCTAATTTTTTAATTTTTAGTAGGGACAGGGTTTCACCATCTTGTCCAGGCTGGTCTTGAATTCCTGACCTCGTGATCTACCCGCCTTGGCCTCCCAAAGTGCTGGGATTACAGGCGTGAGCCATGCACCAGGCCTACAATTTGTGTAAATTTTGGGGGAGGTAGTCTCTCTGTACTTCAGTTTCTTCTTTATGAAATGGGAACAATTGTGGCATCTGCCTCTTAGTGTTGTGAAATTAATCAATCGCCATAAAGCTCTGAGGACCGTTCCTGAAACATAGTTAGTGCTCAAGAATTGCTAGCTGCTATTTTTAGGCATGGTAGTATAATTAAGATTCCTGTTGTGATTCCTGAATGAGAAAAAGAAAAGAAAAAATTAGAAAGACTTAGAAGTAGTGGTCAGTCAAAAGTCATATGTAAAAATCTAAAATTGCTTGGTAAAATTTCTGTCTGCTAATTCCCCAATACAATTTTTTTCTCAAATGTTCTTCAGATAAAGTGCACTGATCATTTATAGTTGAATATTTTCAAAGTGTTCTAAATCAGTCTGGTCATAAACAATTACTAGATTATTTCTTGTAAATATCGATAGTCTCCTGATTCAGTTAGGTAGGTGGGACCATGGTAACAAATAGACCCAAAAATGTGTAACGGCTGAAACATGGTAAAAGTTTATTTCTAGCTCACATTACAGCCCAAGTAGATATTACTAGTCAGCTTCCATATGATGATTCAAGAACCCAGGTTCTATTGATAGGTATACCATCCCCTAAGTCTCTTCTAATACTTATGTGCCACTGACAGAAGTGAAAGAGAGTGTGGGAAGCTGCATCCATCTGCTTCTTAAAAGCCATGATGAGAAACAGCACACATGACTTACTCCCATATTCCTTGGCTAGATTTCACTTAATGGCCACATCCCACTGAAGAGACACTGGGAAATACAGTTTAAGTATGTGCCTCAGAAGGAGAAATTGAATTTTGTAAATAGCTGGCAGTGCTTGTCATTATTTAGAGGTAGGCAAGGGTTATAGTTCTACTTCCCGACAATTCCATTGCAAATACAGAAGCATACTCATAACATTCCCACACAGATATGTCATAGCAACCAGGCCCCAGTAATCATAGTGCCTTTTTCTGAAGCTCATGAAAGTCCCAGGTCTCTGTCCCTGTAGGTGCTTCAATCACAGCTGATATGAAAGGGTCCTCTTGAGGTAAACACAATACTGTTATAAGGGCAGGACTTGGTTAAGCTTAGAGAAGGAATAAGGCAACCAAAGTCCTGTGAATCATGCTTGGATATACCACTATTTTGGAATCAAGTTCAGCAACCATTTCAAAAAGCACCTCACTTCCAAAAAGTGGCTCACCTCCTTAGCTCCCTGGATTATTCTAGTGTTACACATAAAAGGGAAGAACGTCTTTAGATTCTATACAAATCCACGTATTTTGAGCACCAATAATTTTACTAACAAAAACCCACACCTCTTATATCCGTTTTGCCAATTAAAAAAACTTCTCAGGTTGGTGTGGACATAAAAATAAGGAAAGCAGATCTGTAGCAGCCACCCTGGAGTGTGGCCTTTTGATGAAATATTAGCAACTACAGTTGACGTGCATATTCGTACATAGAGCAACTCACTGCTCCTCAGGAATAAACAGGTTACTCACGCATACATATCATACTGCCCATGCAGACATGTATTTATTATAGGCAGCAAAATATTATAAAAGGTAAATTTAGCCTTTTATTTAAATATCCCTCTGACAGAGATCGTCACCAAGGAAGGCTCCCCTATAATAAACCACTTATTTATAATACAATGGTTTAACATGTAATAATTGCTTGAAATATGAAATGTTGTCTGTAAGCCAAGCAGCTGTGCAATCAGGAAGTTGTTGTAGATTTCTCTTTTTCTCTGCAAAGATTGATAGGGGGCAATGACTTCTTGATTCAATAACCTCCGGAAAAGGAAGTAATGAAATATTAACATTCTTCGAAGACTTGACTTTTGAAAAGCATCCTGAAGCCACTGTAGGCTGATTGATCATCTCAGTGGGGGCGTCCTCTGGGAGGTTTTGTACAAAATACTCCTAGATTGTGCAACAAGGAGCTGCATTTCTCCAGAACATGAGAAATATCTGTTGTGAATGTTATTCATACATTTTTTTGGGATACTCAAAAATTATTGTTTTTCATGACTGTCTTTTGTTGGTTTTGTCATTGTTGGGATGGGGAGAAAGAGGATCTGTTTCTCTGAAATGATATTTGAAGTATGTGTTTAGATCCTAGATGGAGAGTTCACTTCTAAGTTGTGTAATAACATTGTTTTCAAGTTTAGTGGTGGTGTTCCATGGGAATACTGGAGACCACCCTACTTGTGCTTGGGGGCTGCTATCTTCATTCATTGTGGTTTTCACCATGGCAATGGGAATAGAATTTTCAGCTCTCTGAGCTCTTCTGCATTCTTAAGTAAGCTTGCATAATACTGCTGAGGACAAAGCAGTTGCCTGCTCAAAGCCAAATGAATGCATAAATTTGGCCTCAAGATTTTTGAACTGTTGTGAAAGAGTTTTTGTGTCTTGGGTTTCTTTTTTTCTTTCAAATCACCACTAGCAAATTTTTCCTTCAGATGGTATCTTTGTTATCCAAAATCTGATGTATAATGAAGGTAGGTAGACAGTTTTAACACATGATTTACAAATGAGTTTCAGAGGCTAGGTAAGTCTTTTAAAAGTTTTTATATTAAGTGAAAGCTCCCCTTTTAAACATTTGTCTGGGATTTTGTGCTGGGCATGATCCAACAAAAGATTATTGCTTCTGTAACAAAAATGATAAACTCTGTAGAACCTGGCTTAGGGATCTTGCCATATTATTGAATAGCATTGAATGGTATTGAATTATTCTTTTTCTAGATGACTGAGCTAAAAGGAAGCTATTGTTACAGAACAATTTATTTTGGAATTGTTTCTTTTCCTTTTCTTTCTTCCTTTCCTTTCCTGTCTCACATTATATCTTCCCTAACCAAATGACATTTGTAATTACTGTTACCTGAAGACATTCTGGTAAGTTTTACCCAAATAATTCAATGGTTACTTTAGGAAACATAAAAAGTAAGTGCATATATTGAACTGTCATGTCAAATTTGTGTACTGTGGAAGGCAGGCATTTGAATCAATAAGTACAGCTTGGCCCAGAGACATATAAGTCCCTGAAACCCTTCAGGGATGAGAACACTGTGACAACAAAGAATGCCTATCAGTGGTGGTCATGCATGGTATCTCAGCACATTTCAAATGTTTTTTTTTTTGTTTTTTTGTTTTTGTTTTTTTGTTTTTTTTGTTTTTTTTTTTTGGTTTTTGGGATGGAGTCCCACTCTGTTGCCCAGGCTAGAGTGCAGTGGTGCAATCCCAGCTCACTGCAACCTCTACCTCCCAGGTTCAAGGGATTCTCCTGCCTCAGCCTCCTGAGTAGCTAGGATTACAGGCATGTGTCACCACGCCCGGCTAATCTTTGTATTTTTAGTAGAGACGGGGTTTCACCATGTTGGCCAGGGTAGTCTAGAACTCCTGACCTCAAGTGATCCACCCACCTCAGCCTCCCAAAGTGCTGGGATTACAGATGTGAGCCACCGCGTCTGGCAGTACATTTCAATTTGAGCTATGAAGCCTATAGATATCAGGTCTGATGACTCAGGGAATGTCTTGAAGGAAAAATTCATTTAGAAATATGAAACAAAAGGCATTTGGCCTGTAGATTTAGGTGATGTCAAAGTTACCTGCTTAACGCTACAAATTCTTCATATCTTATAGTGCAGTAAGCTACTTTCCCACTATCATGCACAAATGGACCACTACTTTGATTATTGTGATGGCTCTTTACAAAACATTCAGGTGGCTTTGGGTTGGAAAAAGCCAAAAAAGGAGTTTTTACTTTCTTAGATGACCAATATAGTCAATTAAAGAATAATAATAACAACACAAACCTCTCATTCCTTCTGTTACTATTAAAAATTTTGTTCTAAGTTACATTTCTGGTCATGCTTCTGGAAGCTCCAAACTGGATCTGCTTTCTGTTTTGGATGTTGACAGGCAGGGTGTCATTGTGACAGAGGGCATCGGCTGTTTTTCATGGTCCGCTTATATTTGAACTGGACTTTTATTTTCAATGGCTCAAGCCATAGCAGTTCAAAGATAAGGAATAAGTGTTTGTTTTTTGTTTGGTACAAAATATAGGAAAGCACTGTAATGAAAATAGAATCGGCCCAAATTATGAGATAATGCATTATTTATTAAGTCATTTTAGTTTCCTGTAATAAGAACTGGGAAGTCTCTGGATATTTATAATTGTCTATATGTAAGCAGTAATCCTGGAAGATCTGTGTAAGGCTCAAATGAATTGCACTTAATTAAAGTGATTATACCAGGAACTTTCTAACATTGTTTTCAATTTGAGGATGAAAAGATATCTTCATTACTATGGAATAATTCCCTGGCCTTCTGGTCTGATAATCTGGGGAAAGACTTCTGCCTGCATTAGGGCAGTTAAGTTTAGTCTACAAGTTAGCCAAGATATTTCCATAAATCAAATAGCAATTTCAATTTATGTCTGACTTATTAAATTTACATTAAACTCAGCTATTTCTTAGCAAAATTGAGTAACTTATTCAATAGTTTTTTAAACTTTGGGGAATGCATATATGTTGTATTTACTTATTTTATTTCCACAGTATTTCAAAAGGGATTTGAGATAGCTGAGTATAAACATCCTGCTTTAGACCATGTCAGGTACAAAGATGAGTAAGTAGTCTCTGGCATCCGTTTTGGTTACCCTATTATGCAGAAGGAAAGGGAGGCGTTGAACACTGTGTTCCAGACAGCGACTGCCACCTTTCATTCATTCTCAGAAGGAAAACTCCCCTGTTCCTTTCCAAGATAATCCACTACTGTTTATCTGACTCTAAAATCGTTTTTTATATATTTATTGATGGCTAATTAAATGAGTCAACTTTTATAATGTGGTTCTTGAAGAAAAAAGTTGATAGGTCATAAATTCATTGTTAAAAATTATGTGCAAAGGTATATGTTATGCGTACTTGTATATGAATGGCTCAGTTAATATTAAAGTGGAACACCCTTTTAAAAAATATTTATTAGGTAGTAGAGCATCACTTTCATAGTTCATTACATTTAACTCCTATTTATGGCTCAGACATTTTTCCATTACAGGCAGATATCTTCTAAAGCATTTCTAAGTCATTTTCCTTAGCAAATAGCAAGTTTTGATAACATGACCTAATTCTTCCAGTTTTCAATTTCTAAGATGTTTGGCCCATGTCCCATTTGGCACTTACCTGGGACGGATCAAGAATATAGTTAGTGAAGATGTTTGCGGCTAAAAGTCTGGAAAATGGAAAACTTACTTGCTGTAGACAAATGCCTTAGCCTGCATCAAGGTGAACTTCAGATTGCAGTATGGCCAGAAGGTGGAGGTACTCAGAAGGGCTTGGTCTGGAAGAATCAGACTCTGCCCTGGGAGTTCTTTCTCAGGCAGAGCATCTATAAAAGAATTGGAGAGATGAGGAAAATCATTAATTACTTGGTCAGTACAGAATTTTTTTAAAATGGGGAGGGAACCCTTGGAATCCAATGGAGAAATTAGTTATCTATGAAATTCAAATAAATACAAATTAATACAACTGAAGCAGTGAAGGATATTAGCTCAAAGCTTCATGTGGGTTGCAAAATTATGCCAATAGAGGAAAATTAAATAAAAATACGGCTTTAATCTATCCATGTGTGCTGCAAGACCAGGCATGGTCTGGAGACCCATGTTGGTCTAATGACTGTCAAACAGGGTTTCCTTGGTGTGTTGATGATGGTGGTGAGAAAAATTACCTTGGATCTCTTGCAATCTCAGAACTTCCCTCTAGGCTAAAACCTGCGGTTGATATTCAACCACTCCCTGTGGTTGAACATTTGCTTGTCAGCATGACCACAAAATTGTTTCAAGTGATTCAGTTGTTTCTATAAGACTTAAAATTAAATGTAGAGTGTTTAAGAAAATCACCCCATAATATTAAATGCTTTTGTATTAATAAATCTGGATGTACATGGCATTTTAATGTATGAGTATTTTCATTGAACACTGTGATTACATTGAAATGGATAATTGACTATTTTTTTCAGACTTGGGTTTTTAAGTTGTAATCTTAATAAGTTTTATCAAAAATATTGAACAACTTGAGATAACTTAGGATCCACCGTGTTTGTACTTTAATTTGTTATATTTACAAGAACTACTTATGTATGTGATAGTATTTGTACTCAAACAATTGAGGCAATTAAGGAAATTAAAAAGAAAATTTATAAATGTAAGTTTAAAATTTTAAGGAATTTGATTAAATACATGAGACCAGACATTGATCAAAGATTCCCTAAAAGCAATTGTTAATGTTTCCTAAATTTCAAAAGAGAATTTTAAAATATTTTAAGTTGGATTTAGAAACTTTGAGAATATTTATTTTGAAAAAAATAAATTCTAGGTAATCTTAACTGTGCACAAAAAGCCATACATTGATACTATCCTGACACAATTCTTCCTCAAATGGTGTATTGTATTACATAACAATGTAAATTGTTATGTAAAATACATCTAACACATTATTACAGTCAAGCCTCGATTGGAAAAGAGTTATCAGCCACTTTCTGTGGCACAGGACTGAGCTAGACCAGGGAGCGAAACTGTACTGTGAATCCTTATTCATTTTCTCATTCATCCCGAACTCTGGTGAGCTCAGCTACAATATAGAATAATAAATTAATGACAGTCACACCCATGAGGACTCATTTTAATGTTACCCATCGCAAAAATACCTTGGACAAATTCCATCCTTTGCTTTAATAGGATGAGTCCTGTGGTTAACTCAGATTTCATTTGGAAAAAGAGCTGTCTCTACCCTCGAGCAACTCGGACTAATCTTGTGTGTCCTTCATTAGTACTTTTACCACATGCCTGCTTTCACCCTGGAGCTCCCTAGAATTTATGCGTACTCTGTCTCTGATGTGGCCTGTGAACACTACCTTAATTTGCAGCACCTGCTTTTGTTATTAGGCAAAAGTGCCTGAGAGCTTCTTTTGGTCTGTTTGTTTGTATGACAGCTTTTTGAAATTAGCAAGAACGTTTCTTGTCCCCTGCCCCCAGTCTCGGTTTCTGCTCAGAAGTTATCTGTTCATGCTGCAGGTAGGAATGGTAGTTTGTGGAGACAGCCCAGAAGATGTTTATATCATCAAGGATTTGAGTGGAAGATAAAAATGTGAAGAGAGTAAATATTTTAGATCACATAAACCAATCTGTTTCTTTTAGCACAGCTCTTTGATTCATCAGGCTAATCATTTAAATATTATCCCAAATGCTTGATCAAAATTAAGATGATAGTTTTCAAAATGGAGCTCTTTCTTTCACATTTTATGAGTGAATCTGGCTTTCTGATTCAGATAAACAAAAGGCTGCTGACTTATGCAAATGTTTCATATAGCTCAGGAAGACTTGCTGGGTATTGAAATTCAAGGCTGAGACACAAGGCAGAGTTGGGATGGATAGATATCCTGTACTATGTGATTTATAAATTAGACTGTCCAAGCTCAGTTTCACTTATTTAAGTCAAGGAGGACTGATGTCCACATATGTGTATTACTCTTTATCACCTTGCACTCAATTTTATTGGTCTTTGTTTTTATATATTCTGCATTATCCACCTCTCTTATGTTACATACGCATTAATTACGCTTGTAAAGAGATTACAAGTTTTTTCTCTGTCACTCCACAGTACCTGTTAGAAAACTGATCACACAGTACTCAAATATTTGGTTAGTTGGCTAGTTTTAATTTGGGGGATTAAGTATCCGTGAAAAGGTAAATATTGAATTTATTGACCATTCATTTTGCACAAATACATATTGTCCTGTCCCAGGTACTGTACCAGATGCTTAGATGCTGTGATGATAAAACAGTCAAGGTCTTGGCTCTCATAGGGTACACCATCTAGGAGGCATAGGGAGGATCAGAACAAAGATGGCATAGCTAAGGATAAAATAAGAAAAAGTACAGAAAGCTATGAGATGGAGCTCATAAATGGCAGAGAAACCTAAATTAGCTGGAGTGATTGTTGAAGTCTTTGCTGGAAAAGTAACATTGAAACCAGTGGTTCCCAAACTTTGGTGCACAATGAAATCATCTAGGGAATCTTTAAAAGACATTGCTTTTTAAAACTGAAGCTCCCACCTCCAGTTGTTATTATTTAATTTGGTATAGGCTGCGGCCTGGGCATTGGGATTTTTGAAAGCTGTCTGGGTGATTCTAATATGTAGCAGAGTTTGAGAGCCAGTGATTTAGGCCGAGACCTGAAGAGTGAATCAGAATTGACTAGGTGAAGAATGTTGAGGGAATGTAGTGTTCTTGAGTTGGAAGGACTGTACACCCAAGGGACTGAAAGAAGGCTTGCTTGCTGGATCAGGGTGAAAAATGAGGCTGTTGACTACTGACCTAAACCAGTTTGGTCATGAACAACACTTAGATTGATTTTATTAGTTAGCAACTAAGAAGTTTAAAGTACTATAGATGAGAGAAAGCCACTCCCTTATCACCTGGCTACTAGGTTATAAAACATGTAAATTTCAAACAGAATTCCATCACATGCTTATTTAATAAGCAGCCATTAGCAAAGCAGGCACAAAGCAGTTCACACACTGTGTTCCTTGAGCTCCACGAAGTCTCAGCTCTCTATACGTCCAGGTAAGCTGACCTTGCCTTGTACAAAGGTTTACTTGAGGCAAAAACAACAGCATTTATCAGGCATGATTCCAGGCCTTCTACTTGGCCTCATAAATCAGAAATTCTCCTAAACCAATGCTGGGCACATATCCAACTAGGTATCAAGCCACAGGCACCATTTTTCTAAGAGGTACAGGATTCAAGCCTAAGGGATACATGATAACAGGCCTGGCTGGATTCTTACATGTTTATACAATGGTGGGGGTATGTCTAACATATTTCTACCCATGCACATACTTAAACATCTTAAACATCACCTAATGAAATTTCATTATTACATCTATCATGCTAATTAACGAAACACTACTTTCACCAATAAAAATCTAATGTTGGTATTTATTGGCTCTTGGCAAAGTTTCTGCTCTTGATTGATATAGAGATAATAAAAGGGCTTGTAGTCGCTGCCTCTGGAGTGTGGCTCTTTCTGATTGAATGTTACTTTGCCACCCTAGTCTTGCCTCCTTTATAGCACATTGCCTTGATGACTCCTGAACATGAAAGTGTAAACCAACTGGTATATGCACAATATCACATTGATTATACTGGAGTAATTTAAAGTAGATTACAGACTGTAACAGAAGAGTAATGGCCATCTCAGAGCCTGGAAAGATTGGAAAGGAGGCAATGATAAAATTCTTCTTGGATGAGAAAGCTGACAATAATTAACTTTCTTTCTTGACTATTTATAGAACACAAGAGCTTATAGAGAGCAAGGAAATAAGGAGGAAATGGAGAGCTGCTTGGATGTTCCCTTTTATAAACAGGAAAATTGTCTAGCTCTGTGAATGACTTGAATTGCCACTTGACAAAAGCAATGCTTCTCCCATATCTCACACAATGTATTGATCCCTGTTTTTCCCTATTTCTCAATAGATGGGGGTCTAAATATTAATCAGAAAACTCCTGATACAAATATTAAATTATCTTGTTATCTCCCTGGATCACTGTGTATCCCATTGTGGGAATTCCTTCGAGGACCCTTTGGTGCTTTTTCAGTAATCATGTTCCATCTTTGATCAAGAGAAAATCAAAGTGAGGACTTGAGTACTGTGAGAGTCACAGCCGTAACCTCTAGCAGACTGTGAGAGCTACTTTCCCACAGCCAGTTCAAAAGACAAGGCAGGGATTTTAAAATCTGTGTTTGATTTCTTTTTGATATTGCTAGATTACATAGATTCAGCTGCTGGCTACGCCTTTATGCTATTCTCAATAGCAGAGATATTTATGAAGCCTTCTCCATTTCCAGCTACTCCTCTGCTTCTGTTGCCAGAGGATTCGTTTGCCTTCATAGCACATCATTTTTAGGGTTGCTTTTCATGAGTCTGCATTTTCTATGCTCTTTTATGTCACAGATGGAGCCTGTGATCCTGTTCTGTAATTGTGTTGTGGACTACATATGCCATTTTGAATTTTCTTGGAGCTATATTTCTATATTTAAAAAAGCAAAAAGGGCCAGGCACAGTGGCTCATGCCTATAATCCTACCACTGTGGGAGGCCAGCACTGGAGGATCACTTCAGGCCAGGAGTTCAAGACCAGCTTGACCCACATAGCAAGATCCCTATCTCCACAAAAAAATTGCAAAAATATTAGCCAGGCATAGTGGTGCGTGCCTATAGTCCCAGCTACTCGGTAGGCTGAGGTGGGAGGATTGCTTGGGCCCAGGAGTTCAAGGTTACAGTGAGCCATGATTGTGCCACTGCACTCCAGCCTGGGTGACAGAGCAAGACCCCAACTCAAAAAATAATAATAAAAAAAAATTAATTAATTTTTAAAAAGCAAAAGGGACATGAAATTAACTTACATTTTATAGAAATCAATATATCAAAAATATTGTTATTCTAACGTGTAATCAGTTCAAAAATATTATGAGGTATTTTACATTCTTTTTTTCATATAAAGTCTTTGTAATTGGTGTGTATTTTATACTTTTCCAACACATTTCAAGTTGGACTAGCCACATTTCCGTTGCTCAATAGCCACATGTGGTTAGTGGTTACCATATCGGACAGTATATGTCTGTCTAAGAGTACTAAGAAACCTGTTATCTAAATAACCCATTGTTCATTCTGTAAAGCACATGCCTGGATCATTCCCTATCTGCCTAGTGGTTGTCATGACCAGGGCACCTATTGTTGAGATGACAGGGTTAAGGGCATTACTGGAGAGCAGCTGATTGGCTTTTTGAAATTCAAATATGTAAAAGTCTTGAGTCCCATGCCCTAGCCATTTTGGTTAATTGTTCACAGTGATATAAAAATGATAGAAGTAGACTAATTGCTTATGGTAGTGGAATATTGGCAAGTCAGGAAAGGTGTGAGAATGATTAAGCGGTAGAACTCATGGTACTTTTGTGAAACCTGAATTTTAACAACTCAGAAGGAAAACACTGAGCATATGTATCTCCAAAAAGCTCATAAATACTCATGCTGCTTATCTTTCTGCTTCAGCGCCAGCCTAGTAATGACTACTGGAAAGAACAGACACAAATGGAGGATGCCTCCCTCTCCACAGCTTATTGAATCTGACAGCATGAGACAGTGAGGTCATCATTTCCCACTGTTGATTCCAAGTCTCCTTCATCTGTATCATCATGAAACTGATGAATTTCCCCTCTTAAGTGGAAACAGTGAACTCTCAGTTTTAAAGGAGAGAGAGAGGGAGGAACAAACTGTACTTGTTTTCTTCCTGTCTAGCCTCTACTTTCATTGTTATGTAACAGGTTCATGCAAATGACTTTGGTGTCTGTGTGCACATTTCTAAAAATTAAAAAAGACATTGTAAAATCACCACCCAAAGCCACGTGATAGGATTTCAGGGGTTATGTAATTGTTGAACTTAGACTACTCAATGTGTCTACTATGGATATTTGTAGTTATGCTCAACGTAGTTATGAGACTGGAATTTAATGTCACATAAGCTCTATAAAGGAATAGTTCAAATCAGTTTTCTGTATGTTAATTATAGGATGGCTTGCTCTATGGTTTCAATTATAATTTTCTATAATACTTCTTTGTTTATTTCTTTGGTGATTAAGCTTGAAAATAGTTGAAACTGGTACTCAGTAGTGAAAAGGAATGATAAAGGTTTAGAATAAACATAGTAGTTGATGCTAACAGGCATTTTGGTGTTGGGAAGATATAGAAAAGTATTACTAATATTTGCCATTCTTACAGTAGTCTGAAATGTCTGAAAACCATTCTGTCTAACACAGCACTGTCCAGTGGAACTGTCTGCAAATGATGAAAATGTCTCCCATCTGTGTTGACTGGGAAGCCACCAGCCACATGTGGCTATTGAACATGGAAAATGTGGCTTGTATGACTGTGACACCAAACACCTGATTATTTTCTAGAAACTTAGATTTTGATTGAACTCACGTCAGTGTTTTTTCCAAGTTAGTATCAACGGCAAATACCAATTTGAAGTGAAGGTATGCTGAGGTGCACATTGTCGCCACCCTTCATTTTAAATTTGGCTATTAATAATTTTCACCTTACTTAGGCCTGCTTTCTTAGATCAAATTTGGTTGTATGAATTTCCTTTTCTTTTTTGTTTTTGTTTTCGTTTTTGTTTTGAGACAGACTTTCGTTCTTGTTGCCCAGGCTGGAGTGCAATGGTGCGATCTTGGCTCACCACAACCTCCACCTCCCGGGTTCGAGCGATTCTCCTGCCTCAGCCTCCTGAGTAGCTGGGATAACAGGCATGTGCCACCAGGTCTGGCTAACTTTGTGTTTTTAGTAGAGACAGAGTTTCTCCATATTGGTCAGGCTGGCCTCGAACTCCCAACCTCAGGTGATCCACCTGCCTCAGTCTCCCAATGTGCTGGGATTACAGGCATGAGCCACCGCGCCTGGCCTGGTTTTATGAATTTTCTTATTTAACCCTGGCAGTCAAAGTTTTCTGATCTTGGATCCCCTTCAGCTCCTTTCAGGTCCCGATAATGCCAGAATTTATCTTACCCCAAATGTAAGAGTCAATATTAGTCATAACATTTTGGCTTCTCAGTGAATTTCTTTGCTTTCCACAGCGTGATCTTTATAGAACTCTATCCTTTCAAGTCCCATGCTTCTCCCTCTTCCACCAAAAAGAGTTCATAATTCTTGTCCTGATTTGCCAATTCTGCTATCCTAAATTTCCAATTAAGATACACCTACGTAAGTGTTGTGACAGGAGTTTAGAAAGAGCTTGTTCAACTCTTGCTTCCAAGTTTGTCTCTTTCCTAATTATCATTTTCCTCCTCCAATAAATGCTAATTAAAATACTTTTCTTGCTGGTTTAGAGCCTTCTGTTTTAATATTCTTCTGTGTAAAGAGGCTAAATTTAGTTTTCTCTGAATTCTTCAGACCATTTTAAACAGAAATGAATATGTAAAACCACTTTAGACGGTGGTGTCTATGTTTTCTCAACAAGATAGCTGTAAGTACTATAGAAATATGGTTATATATTTTAATAGAAGCCAGCAGAATAAACCAGATTGACCCTATGCTCTTTTGGCTTACAAACATGTATGTTGAAACTTGGAAAGCCCCTTTTATGGTGTCTGGATAACCATAGGATTTTTAAAACTGGAATTGCTGCACTAATCAGTGACACTAGGAAAGACTTGGAGTTGTAGGGTAGGTTGGCCACACTTGTGTCGAATGATTATAAAACGTACTCTGCTGTTCTAGAGCAGCAAACCCTAACTTTCTGGCACCAGCGACTTGTTTTGTGGAGACAATTTTTCCATGGACAGGAGGGTGTAGTGAGGATGGTTTGGGGATGAAATTGTTCCATCTCAGATCATTAGGCATTAGATTCTCATAAGGAGTGCACGACGTAGATCCTTCGCATGCACAGTTCACAATAGGGTTTGTGCTCCTATGAGAATCTAATGCCACTGTTGATCTGACAGGACGTGGAGCTGAGGCAGTAATGCTCACTTGCCCACTGCTACCCCCTGCTCTGTGGCCCTGTTCCTAACAGGCCAGGGACTGGTAGCGGTCTGTGGCCTGGGGGATGGGGACCCCTGTTTTAGAGGCTGGTGGCACTTGGTTAAATCCAATAAATTTACAATATCCAAGAAGGCAAACCAGTGCCAACAAAGCTTCCAAGGCTGGTAAAATATATCACTTCTGCAGAGTCACCTCAAGTTTGGGCTAGTGAAGACTGAAGCAGCTTACCATTGCTCTGCCCTTTGCAGAAAGGCTTTACCCTTTAGGGAGTTGAGAAATACAGGTTTCTGGAAATACATCTTTCTTACTATTTGGTAAATTAAAGGAAGATCCTCTCAAGTCAGGTCCAGAGAACTCAGTGCTAGAATGTTTAATAACTTTGTTCCTCAACGAGCTCAAAGAAATTTACTGTTCTTTCTTAAATCTTCATATAACATCCAGGAAGTTCCTTAGGAGATTTTACAATTTTTTAAAATTTTGTTTCGTTGAGCTTATTCAGAAACTCAGTAGGAAAATAGGCAAAGAGAAGCAGCTCTGATTGAAATGGAGTTTGGCTCCGAAGTCCTTCCTTCTTCCCTTTCCTTGATTGTTGTCTCCATGTGTCCCAGCCGTACAGTCCTCGGAGGAGTGCCCACGGAACACACCCTGAAGACTGGCCAAAAGCATCACTAAAGATGTGTGTGGTGAACAAAAGTTTGGCTGAGATGCTGCCTCCACCCTAAAACACTATTTATGTCATTCTAATGCTGTTCAGCAGAGTTACTGCTTCTGTCTGTCTCTACACAAATGCACACAAACACACACACACAGTCTGACTTTCCTAGATCTCAAAATAATTCATTAGTTATGGCTCTAAATAAATGGTAATTTCAGAACAGATTGGGCCTTTCTGAGTAACCCTCCCCACAACAAAAGGAAGACAACGGAAATGATTTTCTTTCCGTTGCTCCCAGAACAAGCTTCTTTCCGAAGAGCTTCTTTCCGAAGCTCCCAGAAATAGAGTTTATATGGAAATACAAATATTGGCTTCAGAATAACAGTCTGTGCATTTGGAGAGGAGAAACTCCACAATTCTAAAAACAAAAAGAGGAGAACAAGTGGCCAAACCCTGAGATGCCAGAGGAAAGAGGAATATATGACCTTACTTTACCTTCGTCATGGATGACTTACAAGGATTAATTAAGTAAAAGTCGGTAAATTTCTTCAAGCTCTTTGGAGAAAGAAGCTATTTAAATATAAATTATGATCATGCAGCTTGCATCTCACATGTCAGGCATGCATGGTTAACTGTGTCGACGTGTAAGTTATGCTTCCTCCAGGTTATAGCAGTGAGGATCCCGGATTGACCTCCCTTCTTTGACACAGTGGTAAGACAGAGATTGATGGTGTTATGTGTGGCATCTGAGTCCAGGGCATCTGAGCCGTGATGTTGTGCTTGGAGAAACCAGAGCCTCTATCTATGTCTCTTCTTTGGGCCATTTTCTTAAGACTTTTGAGGATGGGGTGGGAAACAGAAGTTAGTAAACTAAGAAAATCTACTTTTTTTTCAATTTACTTTATTAACTTATTGCCTAAGAGGGTAAAACAAATGAGAGAAGAATATATTTTTATCCAGGTGTTTTAGTTTCCTGGGACTGGTATAAGGAAGTCTTAAAACAACAGAAATCTATTCCCTCTCAGTTCTGAGGCTGCAAGTCTGAAATAAAGGTGTTGGCAGAGCCATGCTCCCTCTGAAGGTTCTAGAGAAGAGTTTTTCCTTGCCTCTTCCTAGCTTCTGGTTCCCCTAGGCATTCCTTGACTTATAGCAGCATGACTCCAAACTCTGCCCCTGTGTGTGTGTGTGTGTGTGTGTGTGTGTGTGTGTGTGTGTGTGTGTCTTCACCTGCCTGTCTTCCTATCTTCTTGTTTTCTTTTTGAGACAGTGTCTCATTCTGTCACCCAGGCTAAAGTGCAGGGCATGATCACAGTTTACTGCAGCCTTGACTTATCTGGCTCAAGTGATCCTCCCACCACATCAGCCTCCCAAGTAGCTGGGACCACAGGCACATGCCACTATACTGGCTAATTTTTGTACTTTTTGTAGAGATGGTGTCTTGCTATGTTGCCCAGGCCGGTCTTGAACTCCTGGGCTCAAGCAGTCCTCCTGCCTTGACCTCCTAAAGTGCTGGGATTACAGGCGTGAGCCACTGCACCCAGCCTGGCTGTCTTCTTATAAGGACACCAGTCACATTAGAGTAGGGACCTACCCTACTCCAGTATGAGCTCAGCTTACCTAATTACATCTGCAACAACCTTACTTCCAAGTAAGTTCACGTTCGGAGGTACTGGGTTAGGACCTCAATATACCTCTTTTTTTGGAGATAGGGGGATTCAGTTTAGCCAATAACATCAGGTTAGGATAGTTTTCAAAATTATGGAGGAGCTGAACCTTGCCCTTATATAAAATATCAGGTGCAACCCCCTAAGAAAGCAGGTAGAGCAGCCCTGTCCTGGTGGGGGCAGCAGTGGAGGGCAACACCTCTGCTCTACATCCCCCCCAGCTCACATCGCTCCATCCCACCTGGGCACATGTTCTTTAGACACCACAGAGACACCCCGCACACCCTGCAGGTCTTCAAGGGTCACAGCAGAAAAAGCTGCAAAACTAGATGTTCTGTTGGTTTCCTTTCTCAAGTAAAACCCTATGCCTTTATAGCAGGCAGTTTTAAGGAGCGCAAATTGTGAAAATAGTCTGTTTATAAGGCTTGTTGGAAAGCAATTGCATTTCCTTTGTTGGTTTTAACGTAAGGGAAATAGAATCTATACTGAAAGCAAACTTCCTCCAGTGTCACCTTTGCATTGCCACCAGCAGCCATTCAGAGTTGGGTGAAAAGCCTACCACAGACTGAGGGCTGATTTTTCCCTTCTAAATGTTAACTTCTCCATGTTACCCATGGAGAATGGTAGCATACAACTCACCCTCTAGAATGTGACTTCCTCCTTTCATAAAGACTGGGAAAGTGGGAAATTCATTCTTGTAAAGACTGAAACAGAGGGAGTCACAGCCAGTCCTACCTGCTGAGCAGCACAGGGTCCACCCACAAAACCAATGACTCCACAGCAGAAACCCTGACTGAGGTCCATGCCACCTCCCGCCCGGAGTGATGGAACTCTTGGGAATAGCTTGCCCAGGCTCTGGGGAGGAATGCAGACTTCCTTATCAGTCTTTGGGAGGCTGTGATCTCCCTGGCAAGGAGAAAGAATTATATTTTTTAGATAACTAGATCCTGGAAGAGGAGGCTCTGGGAAAGAGTACACAAAGCAGCCCAAGGGGAAAAGTCCTAACGAGAACTCCATAAAAAGCGGCTTTAAATGGTCTCAGCTGATCTATATTTTTAGAAAATTGTTTTTACTCAGCCTGCCTGACTGTAATACTATTGCCAGAAACAGCAATGAAAGGGAGATAAACATGATGTTGTGATCTTTCTTTTTATGCCTCCCATGAAGCCCTGGGTAGTATAAATTGTGCTTGACAAGCTTTGATTAGCAGCTGCTCATTCTGCTGAGAAAAGGAGGCATTTATCTGAGACACTGTTCTCCCTTCATAAATAAGCTAGAAATTTGCAGCTGATGATAGTTTCCCTGGAGGAAGCCTGGTCTGATCCACCTCTTTCACACCTCTGGACACTTCTGTTTGCAGCCCTGTGGGAAGGGGCAGTGGGGAGTCCATGGGGCCAATTGGGGAAGCCGATGTCTCACGCTTAGCATAGCGCTGGGTGACCTCAGAACTTTTTGAATGTGATACAGTCTGTGCCAGGCAGATCAAGTACTTTCTTCTTTTCTGTGTGACAGTGTGGTGCTGCAGAAAATGCTTTGGACCGAGCAACAAAAGATTTCATTCCATTTCTGATTCTTTTACTAACTGTGACTTTGAGCATGCCACCTAATCTCTTTGAGCTGCAGCCTAGATTCATTCTTCTAAAACTGAGCTATCCGGGTACTTAAAGGGAAATGGCTCCAGATATGCGAAGCCACGGGATAAACCCAAAATATCTTCTAAGAGCATCAATTTTACTCCATCACTTTGAGGAAAGCATTTTTATATGAGAAACAAGGCTACGTGTGGAGTAGAATGGAGAACTTCACAATAATTTTTCAATAGGTACAAGGAAAACCTGTTTCAGAGAAGTACTGACTTAAGGTATGAGTTCACTACTCTTTGATTTTAGGAATATTTTCATGGCAAAGTTTGATAAGCACTAGATTAGATCATCTTGAGGCTGCCTTTCAACTATTATATTTGAAGATTCAACCACAAACCTCTGTTATGGGCTGAACATTGCCCCTGACAAGTTCAAATGTTGAAGCCCTACTCCCCAGTACCTCAGAATGTGACTATGCGGAAATAGGCCTTGAAGAAGTGATTAAGTTAAAATGAGGCCATTAAGGTGGATCCTAATCTAATCTGATTGGTGTCTTTATCACAAGAGGAAATTTGGGGCTCGGCACAGTGGTTCACACCTGTAATTCCAACAACTTAGGAGGCTCAGGCAGGAGGATTGCTTAAGGCCAGGAGTTTGAGACCAGCCTGCGCAACATAGCAAGGCCCCACCTCTACAACACATAAAAAACTAGCTGGGTGTGGTGGCGTATGCCTGTGGTCCCAGCTATTTGGGAGGTGAGGCCAGAGGATCACTTTAGCCCAAGTAGTTCAAGGCTGCAGTGAGCTAGGATCAGGCCACTGTACTCCAGCCTGGATGACACAGGGAGACTCCATCTCTATGAAAGAAAAAAGGAAAGGAAATTTGGACTTACAAAGAGACATTAGGGATGTCTGCTTAGAGAGGAAAGACCGTGTGAGGATACCGTGAGAAATGGCTATTTGCAAGCCACGAAGAGAGGCCTCACAAGAAACCAAACTGCCCACACCTTGATCTAGGCCTTCTAAACCTCTAGAACGAGAATAAATAAATATATCAATGAATACATGAATGAATGAATGTTTGAGTCACCCAGTCTGTGGTGTTTTGTGATTGCAGTCTTAGCAAACATTACAGGTTCCTTTTGGCTACTATGTAAAGGCCAACTTCCTTGGCCCAGAATTAATGACCTTCTGCGAGGGTCATTGACCCCATCCTCACCATTTAGCCATCACTGTCCTCTACTCCCAGAATTCCTAACTTGCTGTGTTTTCGTTTTGTGCCTCCCCATCTCTGGGCCTGTTCTCTTCACCTGAGATGACCACGTCTACTTCTCAGAATGCACTCATCCCCTAACGGTCTCCTTCCCCTCAGGTCCAACCTAAAATGAACTGACCTATCTGGTGCCTGTTGGTTTTGCTGCTAACATGACACAAGTATAGCCTTGTCTTTGGGTTATTTCTGCATTATTCTTCCTCTCAGATGCCAGAGTAAAAAGACCACTTCTTCTGTGTTTTGAATGTTTCCACAGTAAGAAGTCTCATGCTTGACACAGAGTCAAAGCCCACCAGCTCAGTGCATGAAACAGACATTCATCAGTATTGTTTTCTCTGCCAAATATATTTTAAAATCTACAGTCATTCCTTATTGTCCTTGGGGGATTGGTTCCAGGACCAAAATTTATAGAAAGTCCTTCTTTCACTATCCAGTTCAACAAATGTAGATTTTGCTACTTTTTAGATACCAAAATCTGCAGATGTTCAAGTCCCTCGTGTAAAATGGCCCCATATTTGCATATAACCTATGCACATTTCCTGTATACGTTAAATCACCTCCAGGTCACTTGTAATACCTAATATAATATAAACGCAATGTAAGTAGTTGTTATAGTGTATTGTTTAGGGAATAATAACAAGGAAAAGAAGTTTATGTGTTCAATGTGAATGTAAATTTTTTCAAAATATTTTTGATCCACAGCTGGTTGAATTCATGGATTAAGAACTCATGGATATAGAGGGCCAATTGTATCTTATAAATATATTTTACACATATATCTTTATTATATATTATATATAACTACATAAAAAATACCTTAAAATATATCTCATGCTTTGATTCCTGGGTATACAACTGGTGTTCAGGTTTTTGTTTGTGGAAAATTCATATTGAGATAATTAAAACATCAGGCTGAAAATGAGTATTCCTGATTCTACCTTCTGCTAGTTCTGTAATGTGAAATGCAGCATTTACTCTTTTGTATTGTTTTCTTTTGTTTGGAGACGGAGTTTAGCTCTTGTTGCCAAGGCTGGAGTGCAATGGGGCAATCTTGGCTCACTGCAACCTCTGCCTCCCAGGCTCAAGCGATTCTCCTGCCTTAGCCTCCCAAGTAGCTGGGATTACAAGCATGCGCCACCATACCCTGCTAATTTTGTATTTTTAGTAGAGACAGGGTTTCACCATGTTGGCCAGGCTGGTCTCGAACTCCTGACCTCAGGTGATCCACCTGCCTTGGCCTCCCAAAGTGCTGGGATTGCAGGCATGAGCCACCACACCCGGCCACTTTTACTGATTTTGGAGTCTGTTTTTATTTTTATTTTACTATGCTGGTTATGATAATCTACTTGAAAAGACATGAGTCATTGTGACCGCTTGTGGTAGTATTTTAAATACTTCTTCCTTTGTAAAATACTTTATAATCATATTTCAAGGTATATTTTTATATCTTTTAATATTAAAAACCACTAAAAACAGATGTGGTGATTTAAATCGAGTCAAAGTGGAAAAAAAGTATTGAACTTACTGGAAACAGAATTCTCAAGTACTTTCAAAACTTGTTTGGGACTGATCAGTACATCACAGATGGAAAAGTAAAAAGTTGCAGTTATCCTTGACATTTCAAGAGAGAAAGAAAACAGAAAGGAAAATCACGATAGCTGTCTTGAAAGAAATTGCTTCCATACTGCTGTCTGTCAGCTATTCCAGATGGCTTTACTGTTTTTTCAGTGGAATTGATGGTATTTTAAAAAGACCTGAGGAAAATAGATGAGGTTCTTCTTTCCTGATGTCCCAGAAAAAGGATGAAGGGAAAAATATTTTTAAAGAATTGTTTAAGTGAGTTGGCCACCTTTACCACCATATTGATGGTTCATATCAGCAATCTTATGATACGTTCATATTCTCTAAATGTTTAGTGATGAAAAAGTTGCTATATGAGCATAAATAGTGAAAACAATATATATCCTAAGCTGAAAAGTTAGTAGAAGTTAGTAGAAATCTGTTATAAATGGCTTATATATTCTATTAAAAATGAATGATTATATATAAGGTTTGATACACACATATGTATGTGTATGTGTGTATGTTTTATACACACATGCACACACACACATAAATCCTTACAACAGCTCTATGATATGGATTTTATTCCTTCTTTACTGATGAGGAAACATACTCAAGAGAAAGGCAAGAAAGTTGCACATGATCACAACACCAAAGGGGAACATAGCCACACTTTTAAGGCCACCCTTTTCATTACCATACAACGTGGCAGTAGTGTTTGTGAAATTCACAGGGTGTTTGGTTTGCTGTGGCATCAAAATCAGTAGTAAAGACCTGGATTCAAGTCTGTCCTCTAGTGTGTCAAGACAAAAATCTATGCAGTTTCATGCTTTAATTTTCTTGTTTGCAAGCTAGGGATAAGTTGTATCTGTCATCAGAATATCTAGGACTTAAAGAAATGTGCTATATCAAGGCATGATATGCTTATTTTCATTAGTACTTAGGCTTTTCAATTGATACTTTCTGCATTACTGTTTTTGGATTGGATTCTTATTTATTTATTTATTTATTTATTTATTTATTTATTTATTTATTTATTTTTGAGACAGAGTCTCGCTCTGTCTCCCAGGCTGGAGCACAGTGGTGCGATCTCGGCTCACTGCAGCCTCCACCTCCCTGGTTCAAGCAATTTCCCTGCCTCAGCCTTCCCAGAAGCTGGGATTACAGGTGCACGCCACCACGCCTGGCTAATTTTTTTGTATTTTTAGTATAGACGGGGTTTCACCATGTTGGCCAGACTGGTCTCAAACTCCTGACCTCAAGCAGTCCACCCATCTCGGCCTCCCAAAGTGCTGGGATTACAGGCGTGAGTCTCTGTGCCCGGCCTTGGATTGGATTTTTAAAAAGTTTTTATTTGTATGGATTTAGGAGTACACGTACGGTTGTGTTCCATGGATATATGGCGTAGTGGGGAAGTCTGGTAGCCATCCCCTGAATAGTGCACATTGTACCTGACAGGTAGTATTTCATCTCTCACCTGCTTCCCACTCTTTATTACATTGTAAAATCTTGTTTCCTTTGTTTTTTCTTTTTTGGTTTTAGAGACAGAGTCTTGTTCTCTCTCCCAGGCTAGAGTGCAGTGGCGCAGTCATAGCTCACTGCAGCCTTGAACCCCTGAGCTTAAGCAATCCTCCTGCCTCAGCTGCGTTAGTAGTTGGGACTACAGGCATGTACCACCATGCGTGGCTAACTTTTTTCTTTTTTAAGAGAAGGAGTCTTGCTGTGTTGCCCAGGCTGGTACTTTTCTTATTCATCTGTATAAGAGGCTTCAGTTGGCTCACTGTGGCAGGACAAACTACACAAGAGTCTATATAAATTTGTAGAAAGTCCTTCTTTCACTATCCAGTTCAACAAATGTAGATTTTACTACTTTTTAAAAATATGTCTGACATCCTACTTTACTGTTGGTGTGGGGCTCCTGATTTACTTAAGACCCTTAGAAATACGTAAGAAGAGGAATTATTTCTTACCCAAACTTTTTAAAAAAATTTAAGTAGAAATGAATGAAGGTAGTTGGGAGTCTGTTGGTGCTTGTGCTCTTGATGTGTTGGTTAAGGGCACTCATGGGGAGAGAGTTTTAATTCTTCCTCCTAAATATTGTTATGTTAGAACTGAAACAATTTCTGCAATAGAACTTACACAGGAGAGAAGCTGAAGTAGAAGCCCCAGGGAACTCATCACTCCTTTGGAAGATTTCTCTACCTGAGCTCTGCACTGTCGTGGGTAATTTTATGATACTAGTATATCAAAACTAAGGAGGGAGATATTTTCCCTCAAATAGTTTGCCTTCCCTGCATGTGCTTCTCCTGAGTGATCTCCTATTGAACATCTTCTCTCATCATATGCAAACATAACATGCCACTGTCTGCCACACACTGGGCAATTGGTGTGTGTTGCTCTGATGGTCACACCATCCCCAAGAGGTGCAGGTGGCTTTGTTCACACTGGCCCTGAGAGAAAGGCTAAGTTTCAAACCAAGTGACCTGCCTAGGCCAGCACTCACCAGTGCAGAGCCTGGCTCCACACCAGTCACTCTCTGGCTCCAAAGCTTATGGCCCTTCCTCTACAGCAGGCTCCTAATTCAGGACCCCATTTGAGTTAAAACTTGGCCATGCCCCTTCTTTATATGTTTTGGCCTTAGGTAATTATTAAAAAATAGTGAATTACTATTTCTCACAGCCATATGAGAAGGTACATTTGCTGGGACCCTTCTCAACCCACAAGCTCACTCTTCCTTTCTTCCAAGGGAATTTGGTTACTCACACCCCACTAGTTCCCCACCCAGTCAGCCCCTCCCCTGAGGTCATGGGATCCAGTGTAGAAGCTGTGTATTCATTAGCATGACAAACAATGTAGTTCCTCATATGATCTGCACAGAATCGGGCAACTTGGTTCCGTCGTTGTCTCCATTCAGACAGGATGCAACCCCCAAATCTGCTCCAGTTTTTTCAGGAGATAGTGTATTGCAGGAGTCTCTTCTCCAGCTAACTCTGTCTATGCACGGCTTGGCTTTCAATCCCATCACAAATGTCCCTCATATCAGCTCACCCAGAATCCCTGAGAGGATCGCACGATGAGTGCATTCGGCAGAAAAGATGTGATTTCCCGCGGCCAGTGTAAATCGCTCTACAAGCCTGCCGGGAAGGAAACTGTGAGTTAGGGCTCAAAGATCTGTACAGACGTCAGGGGAAGGCTTGGAGGTGGCCAGGGATGGCATTCTACTTCGTGATGCCAAGGTGTGTTGCCTGTGAGACTTCAAACACACAGTGTCATCTGCCCTGCAATTCCAGTGGAAGTTTTGCAAATCTCTCCCACAACTTTGCATCCTAATGTAATGATGGTCTACTTTGTTTTCATAAAGTCACTGTTATAGAAATAAAAATAAATGTTCAAGGTGTTACCTCCCCCTCCTTATAATTTTCCCCCACTTTACAGATAAGGAAAACTGAGTCCGAAGGAAGTGAAATGGTAGAATTAAGATGCCCTTAACTACTGGGGTTAGAAAGGTGTTGCTTTCAATCAGATGTAATTTCCCAGAAAACCGTCACGTAGAAATTGCAAAATCTTCCCCAAATTTTCATTGTTTGAAACAACTTTATTTTTTTTCTCCCAATGATTGCCTAGTGCCCCAGGAAGATAAAAAGTGACAAGTCACTCATGACTGAAGTTAGCTTGTGAATTTTTGCTCTGAGCTAAGGGACAAGTATTTGTGCATAACACATTATACATGTCTTTTGTGTTTTCTGTCACATGAATTAAAAAAGAAGAAGAGGCCGGGCGCGGTGGCTCACACCTGTAATCCCAGCATTTTGGGAGGCCGAGGCGGGTGGATCACGAGGTCAGGAGTTCGAGACCATCCTGGCTAACACAGTGAAACCCCGTCTCTACTAAAAATACAAAAAATTAGCCGGGCGAGGTGGCGGGCGCCTGTAGTCCCAGCTACTGGGGAGGCTGAGGCAGGAGAATGGCGTGAACCTTGGGGGGCGGAGCCTGCAGTGAGCCGAGATTGCGCCACTGCACTCCAGCCTGGGTGACAGCGAGACTCTGTCTCAAAAAAAAAAAAAAAAGAAGAAGAAGAAGAATGAGAATCAAGGCACCATTTTGAAAAACATTTTAAGGAAACCCAAAGTATACTCTCTTCTGCAGGATGTTTTCAGCCAAGAAATAGCCTTATTGTGATTTGTTAAAATATTTTTGATAGGTTGTCAAATTATCATATTTCTGTTTTATATTTTAGTGTTTGAATAAGATATGCTTTCCTTGGCTAAGCTTCTGATAATAACCCATTTCTCATGTTTATACCTCCATGTGCTCTTTTTGGACAGAAGCTTTTGGTGTGCCAGCGCTCACAGCGCTGGGGTTCTCACTCACCGGCCCCCAGCAAAGGGATTTACAGGGTTTGCAAGAGTTCATCCCTTGTCGTTAGTCACAGGCAGCAGCGGGAGACTTCCCTGTGGCTAAAGCAGTGTCAGTCTTAGACAAATGGTGACTGGAAATCTGGCTTGATCTTCTACCCCATTCCTCCTTCCCATTTACACACAGGGTTCAGTGCATGTGTGGCTATGGAAAGTAAGCCCAGAGATGGGACAGTGAACACTTGGGGATTTAGGAGGCACTGGAGAAGAGGGGTTAGGAGCACTGGCTTAGGGCTCAACCTGGATGTTTGTCCCTGGATCTACCACTTGAGTAGATTTATGAGCATAGGCCTGCTTGTGCAAGCTTTGGTTTCCTTCACCTATTAAACAGGGACAATGATATATTCTTTTGTGTGTGTGTGTGCGTGCGTGAGACAGAGTCTCGCTCTGTCACCCAGGCTGGAGTGCAGTGGTGTGATCTCAGCTCACTGCAACTTCTGCTTCCCAGTTCAAGTGATTCTCCTGCCTCAGCCTCCTTAGTAGCTGAGATTACAGGTGTGCATCACAATGCCCAGCTAATTTTTGTATTTTTAGTACAGACGGAGTTTCACCATATTGTCCAGGCTGGTTTTGAACTCCTGACCTGGTGATCCACGCTCTTCAGCCTCCCAAAGTGCTGGGATTACGGGCGTGAGCCACCGTGCCCAGCTGATATATTCTATAACTGTAAGTCGATATCTGGACTTCAAAAACATGTGTGTATAAAAATACATTTTTCTGAGGATTTTAAAGTACTAAATAATATTACTATATTTAATATTTAACAAATATTGTGAATGAGTGAGCTGGATGCGAGTAAACATAGAGTGTCTGGCCTTCCAGGACATGTAATACTTACAAATAACTGCAATGTAAAATGGTCAGCCTCAAGTAAAGGGTAGAGAGTGCATCAAAATAGCAGTTCACAGGAGAGGCAAAACCTATAGCTCACTGCTGGGATGACCAGGGAAGGCAATGTGTTGAGGCTTCTAGACCTTAAGTGGTAGTATTTTCTGAGCATTAAGGTAAGCAATGAGAGTGTCTCAGTCAGAGAGAAGGGATTTGACTTTCAGAGATGAAAAAGCTCAAAATGTATTCAAAGAACCAGTAGTAGGTACAGTAAGTCAGGGATCCCCAGTCAGAAATGCCTTTGAGTCTGGCCAGGGCACCCAGGCTGTTAACAGGATGACCAGGACCTGGCTCCAGTCAGCCACTTGCAGGCTCTGTATTGACATATGTTTCAATTATTCAAGAGATACAAGAAATCTGGACTTAGATATACTAAGTCCCACTTAGTAAAACATGATGATGGTCAAATCCAACATGTCTCTGGTTGAACTCCGATTATGGGTGGTGACTGTGTGACCATGGAGTGGACTTATGTCCAAGCACTGGGATCATGATAGGTGGAAAAGAGCCGTGGCCTGGGATCCAGGAGGCCCGGGATCAATCTGAGCTCTGTGTCCTTGGACAGGCTTCTTAAATCCTCTGTGCCTCAGTTTCCAGAAAGCACTTTGATAGGAGGTGCGGTTTACTAGAACGCAACCAAGCCTTCTTTTTTTTGTAGACTAAAGAATGTACTCCTCGGGTTTCCAGGGTCTGAAGAATTACACTGCTGACCCCTGCTCTTGTTCCTTCCCCACCACTGTATTTGTTTTATTGTTACATTTCTTGTTCTTACATTTTGTAAAGGGGCCATTATCTAGGGATGAAAATGGACAAAACTCGTGTACATCAATTAGCATATGGAGAATTTGAGATGGAAACATGCCAACCTCTTCCAAAGAGAAGTTCAGATAACAGACTGCAAGATTGAGCAGCTTTCATGAGAACAGTAAAGAAAACAATTTCCCTCGGTGCTTACCACAGAAAGGAAGATAAAGGAACTGGAGGATGGATAAAAGTATCCAAAAAACATAAAAGATGAATTGATGGGAAACACTGGTGTGACCACTCAAGGGGCCAAGGGTGGAAAAAGTCATTCCATTAAAAAAATAAAATAAACAGTGGAAAAAGAATGGAGCCATAGTCCTGGAAAAAAGTGAGATCACATTAAAAAAACTTTCAAGATTGGCCTGGAAAAATAAGGCTTTATGAGTTTAACATGAGGACTCTATTCTTCCCACCTGTGGGGAGTAATGGGCATTGGCTGACTAGAGGTTTGTTTTGCCTTCTTGGCAGGAGCTGAATTGTTATGTTAATAGTCCGCTGGCTAAGTGTTAAGTACTGCGTTTGAATAGAAAAAGTTTTGCAGAAGGGAAAATTCCCAGCCCCAGGTTCTTATTCCGACCACTGAGCTCTTCACAGACTTCAGACTTCACACACTCAAATTCAAAGAAACAATTAGTATCATGGCTGATATTTCTAGCATTTTGTGAAATCGAAGAGTTTCTACTAGGAACTCTCCTGGAGGTGGTTTACGGCCAGACAGTGTATCCAGGCTCAGGTTTGGGCCCAAGGGCCCATGTTTCCATGTGGAGCTAAAGAACAGACTTCATCACAGCAGCATTGCCCACCTTTTTGTAATTATCTATGCCAGCTCTTTTCCATTCCCATTGGCTTCTCCTTAGAGGTCATTCATTCCACTGACTTGGCTCTTAAAATATTTTAATTGTCCTTGAACAGGGTGAGCCCAAAAACCTCAGGGCACTCAGGATGAAATGGTGTAGCAGTCAATGCATTATTAAAATGAACTTTTTCAAATTTAAGAATTATCAAGTCATCTGTTGGATTATTGCTTTTTCTTTTTTAGGAGGCAGCATCTCTCTACAATCCTAAAACCTCTTTAAAAAGAATCTTCCCCATGGCTTTTTGCCTCTAGATTGCTGATAGCAGCAAAGTGCTGGTAGAAACTAAAGATTGAGCTAATTTGCAGTAATTTGTGATTGACTTATGACCCCTTAAAAGTTGCAAATCTTTGGGGTTGCAGAAATGGATTGCTTCTTAATTGCAAATGAGCTTGTAGCTGCAAATGATCTCACACCTCTTCCTGCAACCCACCTTGGTTCCCACCTTCCTCAGGTTGCTGACTTGCTTCACGACATCTTTCCTCACTTCCACTTGTGTGCACAAATTTCCAAAAGGTGTGAAACTGTGACTTTTTTTATGTTGTATTTTATGGCATTGACAAAGGAATAAGGAATTTGGTTGAAATTAAGCCCATGTGGTAACCACAGGGTTTAGAAATCTAATAAAACCCATGTAAATAATATTAAAGCTTGTGAGCTAGAGATTCTAATTGAGCCATATACTCCCCAGAAGCAAATTAGGCAACTAGAACTATTAAAATCTGTCAGGTCACTAAGACATCATTTGGGCAATTACTTCGAATTCCAGAAAATTTTCTGAGCTCCATTTCTGCATACAGTATAACACCCAAGCGGTATCTAATTCAGGGATTTCTAAACCGTGCTTCCATCAAACATTGATTTCCACAACATGGGCTAAGATTTAACACTGCTGGAAATGAACAATGGCAGATTTCTTCCATTAAAAAGATGTTCTCACTTTTACATTTAATTGCCTCTACTTTACAAAATAGTACTTCAGTATAGGCAACAAAATGCTAGCTGACTTCAGTCCTCCCCCAAAAGACAATTAGTTAACATTTGAAGTATCCTCTTCAGAAATCTACATTTCAGGGGAGGTTACTTAGCCTGTTAGATTTCCTAACCGGAGACCATACCACAGGCATGCTTAAAGTCAAAGCTTTAGAATATTACTATCTGTACTTGCCCCAGAAGTTTAATAATTAGCATGAATTGTTTCGAGATAATTTTTAATTAAGGAAATGGATGATGTTCAAGAAATACGGTGGGGTATTAAGATCAGTATTGGCTTTCTGCCCTTGTGTGAGTGAGCATGTACCAGTCAGAGTTTGACCAGTAAGAGAAACCACTCTAGATATTTCCAGCAGGAAGGGATGTAGCCCAGGAATTTAACGTTTTTTGTAGACCTACTAAGAGGTCTGAGAAAGTGAAGGTCAGAGAAGCTGTTTTGAAGAATTCAGGAAATCAGGAAGTGCTGGGATCAAAAGAAGCTACAGCTGATAATCCACCCTTAGTGGGTGATGAGGAGGGGGACACCTGGAAATCACTCCCAAAATGTCACTGTCTTCTGTCTGCAGAAAGGCTTGCCCCTGGCTGCAGGTGTGAATGTGGAATACCAGTTTATCCCTTTTATCTTTTATATTCCACATGAGAGCTTCTTATTGACAGAGTATGACCCAGAACTCCCACTAGTTTATGAAATATAGTTTCCTGGCCTCTAGCCCTACCTAAAAGGAAGAACTTTAAAGAGCAGTGATGATTTTGATTCTTAACAAGCACCATCAGGCTTAAGGCCTAAGAACCTGACAAATCCAGCATTCTTCTAAAGTGTGTCTTATATCTAGCACAGCTATCCTCCAGTAGAACTACAGTTATGGAAATGGTCTAATTTACACTGTCCAATATGGTAGCCACTAGTGCCAGGTGGCTATTGAGCACTTGAAATGTAGTTGGTGCAACTGAGGGATTAAATTTTTGAGTTGTATTTAATCTTAATTAACTTAACATTTAAACTTAAAGGGCTACCTGTGGCTATTGGCTACTGCATGGGGCAGTCCAGGTTTAGATCTCTCTCTTTGGACCTGTGCTCCCTCTTCACTTCCATTTAATGGAAAATATTGTGGCCTGATCTGACCTAAAGTTTCCCTGAACTGTCTCATATTGGTCCATTGTGTGTTGAAAATTTCAGGTGAGGCCCTTGTTACAATGACTATATGATGGAGTTGTATTGGGCAGGGGGGGCAGGTCACTGGATTTCACTGAGCTTACAGAATTGGTCTTCTGACTCTTTTTCGTGCCAGCTTACTAATAAACATTTGTTGCATATTTGGCCAAATTTGGTCTGAAACTCCCTTTTACCGTAACATACGGTGGTAGCAAGTTAGTGGGGAGGCCACTGAAATGTTTACCTACATATCCTAATAACTGTGATAGCCAATTAGCCTGATCGTACGGTTTGTAACATACATTTTTCTCCCGGAAATGTTTCTCAAATTTTTGGAGTCTGCAGTTTCTTTCCTGCTAGCAAATACTAGCAGATGACAAAACAAGAGCTACATAAATATTAATATAAAAATTCAGATAAGCTAGTTGCCCTCCACTGAACAACTTTTTAAACATGTGAGCATATGTTCATGGTATGTTTTTAAAATTCATACATGTACCACACATTTCCTGTGTATAAAATTGTTCCTAATTTATATGATTGAATCTACATTTCAAAGTAATGTGGCTGGGCGCAGTGGCTCACACCTGTAATCCCAGCAGTTTGGGAGGGTGAGGCAGGCAGATCATGAGGTCAGGAGTTCAAGACCAGCCTGACCAACATGGTGAAACCCCGTCTCTACTAAAAATACAAAAATCAGCTGGGCTTGGGGGCACGCGCCTGTAATCCCAGCTACCCGGGAGGCTGAGGCAGGAGAATCGCTTGAACCCAGGAGTAAGCCAAGATCGCGCCACTGCACTCCAGCCCGGGAAACAGAGCAAGAATCCATCTCAAAAAAAACAAAACAAAACAAATAACCAAACAAACAAAAAACAAAGTAACGTAACCCACCCTAGGTTTGGCTGCTTGCTGGTAGAAAGCCAGACAGAACACAAGAGACAAAGTTTGGTGGGAGGAGAAGCAGGTTTAATCGGAGAACCAGCAACCTGAGAAGATAGCAATCTAGTGTTCTAAATACCATCTTACATTTTAAAATTTACCATAGGACTTTTAAAGGGAAACTTGGTATAGGAGACATTCCGGAGTAGTGCAGGGTACACGGTCTGTGTATCTTGTTCTTGTTAAATTGAACTAAATGTGGCCTGAGGAAACCTCCATACTTCCATATGTAAGTCCTTGAGGATGAACCATAACCTAACTTAGTAGGTAGACAAGTAAGTAGACTTAGTAGAAAACCTAATTTAGGAGTATGCTTCTGTAACAATAGCTGCATCTCAGCCAATCGCAGCAGCCATACTTCAGCAACGCATATGTTGCTGACTGTTCAAACTGTGTTTGGTATTTAAACTGTATTTAAATTCACATAAGTCAAACACCAAGCTGTAACCAATCCATCTGTTTCTGTACCTCACTTCTGTTTCCTGTATGTCACTTTCCTTTTTTTTTTTTGTCTATAAATTTGCTCTGACCATAAGGTATCCCAGGAGTCTCTCTGAATCTGCCATGATTCTGAAGACTGCCTGATTTGTGAATTTTTTTAACCCTTACTCAATTAAACGCTGTTAAATTTAATTTGTCTAAAGTTTTATTTTAACATTCTGATGGCCATCTTGGGTAATTGCCTGTCCGGAAGTCTGGTTGGCATTATCTTGACTTCAATGATGGTGGACTAATGGTGGAACTCTTCCTAAGTGGGAGGATTCTGCCATGGGCCTCCAGCCTGGTTTGTTTCAAGAGCAAGAGCACAATTAGATAAGCATGCATTGTTGGAGGGAAGTGTCTAGAGAGCGAAGGAATGAAAGGGTGAGAGGGGAGAGAAGGAAGAAAAAGAAAGTGGGTGATTGTTAAAACTGAGGTCCCTGGTTACAGTATCACAAAAACAGCCCAGAATTCCACAAAAGACTCTGACTGCCAAGTGTTCTGCCCCTTGGAGAGCCCCTGGCCTAAGTGCTCCATATGTAAGCTCCTTTCTATTTAGGGTCCCAAAGTGACTAGCATAAGACTGGGCCAAACTACGTGTTTTCATGACTTCATGGCACATAATTTTTACTCGTAATAAAAAGAACGTTAGCAAATAAAACTTTTTCATTTATTTATCAGGTAAAGAGGAAATTACTGATGGCTTAAATCAGAAGTCCCCAACCTTTTTTACACCATGGACCAGTTTCATGGAAGACAATTTTTCCATGGACTGAGTGGAGGAGGATGGTTTCAGGATGATTCAAGCACATTACATTTAGTGTGCACTTTATTTCTATTATTATTACACTGTGATTATATAATGAAATAATTATACAACTCACCATAATGTAGAATCAGTGAGAGCCCTGGGCCTATTTTCCTGCAACTAGACAGTTCCATCTGAGGGTGATGGGAGACAGTGACAGATCATCAGGCATTAGATTCTCATATGGAGCATGCAACCTAGATCCCTTGCATGCATAGTTCACAATAGGGTTCGTGCTCCTATAAGAATCTAATGCTAGGCCGGGCACAGTGGTTCACACCTGTCATCTCAGGACTTTAGGAGGCTGAGGTGGGCAGATCACCTGTGGTCAGGAGTTCTAGATCAGCCTGGCCAACATGGCGAAACCCCAGCTCTACTAAAAATACAAAAGTTAGCTGGGTGCAGTGGCAGCCACCTGTAATCCCAGCTACTCAGGAGGCAGAGACGAGGAGGCAGAGGTTGCAGTGAGCTGAGATTGCACCACTGCACTCCAGCCTGTATGATAGTGCGAGACTGTCTCAAAAAAAAAAAAAAAAAAAAAGAACTGATGCCACCGCTGATCTGACAGGAGGCAGAGCTCAGGTGGTAATGTGAGCAATGGGGAGTGGCTGTAAATACAGATGAAACTTTACTTGCTTGCCTGCTGCTCACCTCCTGCCCTGTGGCCCAGTTCCTAACAGACCATGGACCCATACTGGTTCATGGCTCGGGGGTAGGGGCCCCCTGGCTTAAATGTTACTATTTTTCATTTTTCTTACACTTAAATACTTTTTGTCCAGATGCCTTTCTGCATTTGTCATCCTTTAAATAAAATTGTTCACAAGATCTTCTCAGAAAGTGGTGCTACCTATTAATTTAAGACCTGAGTATCACAGACATGATACCTCATTGTTTATTAAACATTCATGGAATTCAGTTTGCACAAAGCTTGGCATCCTCATTAATAATTTCTTTACTTAATGGTGCCTAAAACTAGTTTGGAGTTGTCTTTAGAATGCTGTACATTCTATCCTAAGGGAAAAAGCCTAAGGACATTGGCCACTAGGACATTTGCCTCACCAGCAAAAGCTTGTATAACTGCATTCTAGATTATTCTTCAGCTTCAACATAATTCATATTTATGCAGTTGCATGTAGGACATTCTGGGACTAGTGATTCATAGTTTCAATGATTCTTTCTAGCACTCCCACAAGTAGATGGCCCTTTGCCTTGCATATAGATGGCCCTTCATGTCAACCAAGGGGCAGACTGGGGAAAGCATTACCAGGGTAGGAAATGTATCAGGATGGGTGTGGGGGCGAGGGAGGCCTTTCCTTAGAGCTCCTCAGGGTAGCTGAGGACAGGGATGGAAAGCAGCTAGCTCTCCCTTAGTTACCTGTGAGGAAACAGATTATTTGTATGGATTACTACTGCTCAATTTATCCACCAAGGGGTGACGGAGGTAGGGAGGAAAAAGACAAAAGAAGGCCAGGAAGGGACTTGGTGCAAAAATATTGAAGATCTCCTCTCCTAGATACATTCCGGGCCCTGCCGTCCTCCTCCACGTTACCATTTTAATGGATTTTCTTATTTAGGGGGCTCTGCCATTTAGCACCTGATAAGCCACTTCCCCCACGGGTTCAGCACATTTGTGGTACTCACAGATGTTGATAACACCTGTGATTGACACAACACAATCTTACTTTCAGATTAGCCCACATATTCAAATAGTGAGTGCTTAAATCTCATTTAGCTTCTTGTAAAACCATGTTAGGCTTTGATGCAAACTAAAGACTCACCAATTGAAAGCTGTCAGCTCAGAGAGTGCTGCCAGGATAACTTAATTTATATTGAGATAAAATCATCACTTTCTTCAGTTTAGTCATCAAAACTTTTGGTTTTAGCAGCAAGGGGTAGTTAGATTATAATAAATGTCTGTCTTCCTGAGTCTTTCTGAGATGCGTGGATGCTCAGTGATTCTCCACATCGCCTAATAATGGGCAGTACAGTTCAGAGGTTTGATGAATGTGCTGAGGCCATTCAGGAAACTCTTTATGTTCTTTCTGCCCCCGGTAAAATTTGACAACACTGAAACATTCTATTTTATTCTTAAATAGGAAACAAAAATCTAGTGAATAAGAAATCGTAACCTATTAGGAACTTTTGCTTGCTCTTGAAATACTTGTTTGCATGGATTAATGGTGGAATTGGTTGGCTTTTTACAAGAATGATTTAAAAAGCTTCTGAACTGTATTTCCTAAACAGGATTTGCAAGGCTTTTAATGCTTTAAAAGGCAAAGTTGGACCCAAACTGAGCTGTCAAGTTTTTTTTTTTTCTTTTAAGCTGACTTGAAATTGTTGTTGGAGTCAAACTGACCTTAGATTACTTAAAAGAGTTGTGGCTGGTGCTGTCCAAAAAGCAGACGCTATGCTCTTATTATATTGCTAAATATTGATCCCACCACCTTTATCTAGTGATGCAGAGAAGCACTGGTAAAGCCCTCTTGTCTTATCTCTTTGCAGGCTTGTTGATTGGTGCTGGCTGTGCTCTCTACCCCTTGGGCTGGGACAGTGAGGAAGTCCGGCAGACTTGTGGCTACACTTCTGGCCAGTTTGACCTGGGTAAGCTCTCTTCATGGATGGCACTCCTTTTAGAAAAAGAACCTTATCTGATGTTTCTTAGAAGCAGAAAGTGGAAAGGGGACAGATGAGAAAAACCTACCTGGGTATTACAGCCAGTAGTCACGTGTAACAATATAAATGTATCCATGTATTTAGTGAAGAGTTATTGATAATCTACTGTTTGCTCAGTACTATGATGAGTATTGTAGATACAAAGATAAGAAATGGCCCCTGCCGCGAAGAGTTTATACTCATTGATTACTTCATTTTTCATTTTTCAAAATCACGTATTTTTTGCCCATTGCATGGGCCATAAATAATTCTGTAGAATTTGCAATCTGAGAAGAAGCGACAACAAAACAGTCAAGGAAATGATAATACAAGCTAAGCAATTCAAAGCAATTTCACATCGGTGGTCAAATAAGGCCACTTTGTGAAAGAGGTGAGAATAGAGTTCAGTCTTGAACAAAGTGCTACATACGGATTATCAGGATTAGGTGGAAGCACCTTGCAGGTGAGGAATACAGTATAGCAAAGGCACAAGGGAAGAATGGGAAAAGCTCATCAGGAGACCACAGGGATTCCAGCAACAGGAAGAGTCAGGTGTCAGTCTGATAAATGTGATGATTGGGTGAGAGTTTGCACATTGATAAAAGGCTCTTAACTCACAAATTTGTTTTTTGCAGACTAGTAAGAAAATTTCCGGTAGTCTTCACTTGTGACCATAGTGTAGTCTACTTACTTATGTTGCAATCTATAAAATATTTTGCAGAATACTCCATGGTTTGCATCATTTTAATTTGTAATAATTGGGTAATATTTCACTTGCTTAATAAACCTACATTTACTTAACCACTTTCTTATTTCTTTCTAGCTGGGCATTTAGTCTATTCCAATATCTGTTGTTTTAAGACATGTTATGATGAGTAGTTTAATGAATATAAGTGCTTTTCCTACTGAATATTTTCTTAGAATCTTTTTCTAGAATTAGTATTACTAGATCAAAGAATATGAAGCCATAAAACACTTATCATTGTATAGGGAAAGAAATGTATTTTCTCTTCCCCATTGCTAGATTCAAACCTAAGGCTCCTATAATAAAAGGCAGATTAACAAGAGAAAAGCATACAAATTCATTTAAAATAAAATTTTCATGACACAGGACCCTTCATAAAGAAATGAAGACTTGGAGAAGCAGGTAAACCTGTGTACTTTTTATGCTAGGTTTAATGAAGAAGTGGGATTGTTCTGGAGAAGTATGATTGGACAAAGAGGGTATGATCTAGTGGTAATAAACTGCAGAACTTAGCAAGACCTGTTTGTTCAGACTCCTGTCTGTGTCCTTGTATTGCCAGAGATAAGAATATTCCTTTCTTCTGGGTATAGTGAGAGCTTCTCTCCAATGATGGCTTTATGATCTGCTTCAGAGGAAGGTCAGATAATCCTTTCTAGGTTTTATGATCTGCTTTAGGAGAGAAGGGCAGCAGGGGAAGGTGAGAGAGACTTTCCTGCTTCTGCTGCTTTCTCAAATGTCAAGGTGCTGCATTTTAGTGTAGCATGCCCTGAAGCCCATCATTGCCAAGTGACAGCAAATATATTTCCCCCTACTATATGGATGGACAGACTGAGATTCTGATAATTAGTACATAGTCAGTTACTAACTTAGACATCTACTTTTTATATTAAATACTTTCAGAAGAAAAATTGTGAGGGAATTGGTCTAATGGCAGTATTACTATATTCCAAATATTAATTTTAAATTTTTATGTTAGAACATCTATGAAAAAAAATTCTGTTAGATTCTGAGAAAAAGGGACAGAAAAAAAGTATTAAAGGTCTGTGAATTTGAAAATGAAAAAATGAAGCAATTTTTATTTGACTTCGTGGATGACAACCACCCTACTTCCGTCGAATATAATACTGGCTCTTCTGGTAGAGAAGACTGTTCTAAAGACCACCTAATTTGCATGGATAAAACAAATAAGAGATTTCCTTTTACCTATTCTTCCCTCTTTGATGACAAGGCTTTCCTAAATCTGGTTTAGTTTGGGATTGCCATAAATGTAGAGAAGGGGAAAAAATGCTGAAATGCTGGCGTGCAAAGCTGACTGCCAGCTTTTTTTTGGAAAGCAAACTGTGTCTAGGGGAGATATTTTAATACAGTGCTTGGCATTTTTCTTTCCCTGGTGTTTGAGGCATTCTTGGCTGTTCAACACAGGCCTCAACTTGATTATGATCCTGTGTATCCTGACCTGTTGTTATTGTGTATTGCTGTATTAATTAGCAGATTATAATGAAGTTCAGGTCCTGTTATTGCAATTTTCATTACTGCACCTCAGTATTTTGTATGTCCCCAGCATTGTGGAATAAAACTTTGAATGTCAAACTAAACGTTGAAAAATACTTGCCTCTTTACTAGTGGTAATCGTTTTTTAATGTTATTATACACTCTAAAACCATTCTGGCAATTTAAAAAACTATAAAGTTGTTTTCATTTCTGATCATGTATTTCTAAATTTCCTTAGATTGGTTAATGAGAAAAAAAAACTGGCATCATCCACAGATAAAATGAGTTCTAGGTCTACTGCAGAAGTTTTTTGGGGTTTATCAAGGTCTGTTTCCTTAGGTTACTGTTATCTTTGTGGACTCTGTTATGTATTCTTTGAAAAGAAGACCTAAAGAGAAAGTGAGGCATAGAGATATCTCTAGGCCCATCCCACTTCACTTTCCTTTTTTTTTTTTGAGACGAAGTCTCACTCTCTCACTTAGGCTGGAGTGCAGTGGAGAGATCTCAGCTCACTGCAACCTCCGCCTCCCAGGTTAAGCGATTCTCATGCCTCAGCCTCCTAAGTAGCTGGGATTACAGGCACCCGCCACCAGGCCCAGCTAATTTTTGTATTTTTAGTAGAGATGGGGTTTCACCATGTTGGCCAGGCTAGTTTCGAACCCCTAACCTCAAGTGATCCACCCGCCTCAGCCTCCCAAAGTGCTGGGATTATGGGCATGAGCCACCCTGCCTGGCCCATCCCTCTTCACTGTCTATGCTTTCTGAAAGCTGAGCTTCAGTGACTTAGTGAAGTCACAAATTATGAAGTTAAATAGGGAGGGTACCTGGAACTGTAGCTGGTGAGCTGCAGCATGAGGTCATGAGTGAGCATTCTTGGTTAAGATGGCTCCACCAAACACACTGCTTGCATCTGCCACACCTTGCCTCTCGGATTCTGAGAATCCAAGTTTGTTTCTGCCTCTTCTCAAGGGAGACAGCACGTAGACACATCTTCCTCCCAAGGGTTGTGAAATGTTAATGTTATTAAAGCTCATGCCCTTCTTATTGGGGAATACATGTCTCTTTGTTGATGTGCTGTTTTTGATATGTTGTTACTCTCTGATCTGGAGCATTCTGAAAGAAATAATTGCTTTTGCTCCTACATAGAAGATTATTTAAGTAGTGCATTTATCTCAATTAGTCAGCCAACAAATATTTATGGAGTGCTTATAATGAGCCAGCCCATGGGCTAGGTGCTGGGGATGTGGCATCAGCAATGAATAAAAAATGACACTATTCACTGCCCTCAGGGAACTTAAATTAGCGAGGGAGGCAGATGTTCAAAAAGATAATATAAATGTGAAGTATGTTAGAAAGGAAAAGTGTTGGGTGCTAGAATGGAAATTGTGGTTGACTTGCTGACATTATTCCACACTAGTTGGTGCGTCTAAGCCAGAGGTTGGCAAACACTTCTATAAAGGGTCAGATAATACCTTCAGCTTTGTGAGTTATATGGTGTCTGTTGCAGCTACTTAACTCTGCAGAAAAGATAGATGGCCTCAATCGAACTTTATTTTTATTTTTATTTTATAATTTCAACTTTTATTTTAGATTCAGTGGGTACATGTGCAAGTTTATTACATGAGTGTATTGCTTGATGCTGAGATTTTGGGTATGATTGATCTAATCACCCAGCTAATGAGCATAATGCCCAAGAGTTCGTTTTCAACCCTTGCCCCCCTCCATCCCTCCCCTCATAGTAGTCCCCAGTGTCTATTGTTGGCCACATATATGTCCATGAGTACTTAGTGTTTAGCTCCCACTTATTAATATAAATGAGAACACGCAATATTTGGTTTTCTGTTTTTGTATTTACTCCTTAGGATAATGGCTTCCAGTTGTATCCATGTTGCTGCAAAGGACATTATTTCATTCCTTTTTATGGCCGTGTAGTATTCCATGGTGTGGAATACTACATCTTCTTTATCCAATCCACCATTGATGGACACCTAGGTTAATTCCATGTCCTTGCTATTGTGAAGAGTACTTTGATGAACATATGGGGTACATGAATCTTTTTGGCAGAATGATTTATTTTCTTTTGTATATATATCCAGTAACGGGATTGCTGGGTAAAATGGTAGTTCTTTTTTAAGTTCTTTGAGAAATCTCCAAACTGCTTTCCACAGTGGCTGAACTAATTTACATTCCCACCAACCGTGTATAAGCATTCATTTTTCTCCATAGCCTCGCCAGCATCTGTTGTTTTCTGACTTTTTAATAATAGCCATTCTGACTGGTGTGAAAGGCTATCTCTCATTGTGGTTTTCCATTTCTTTGATAATTAGTGATGTTGAACATTTTCTCATGTTTGTTAGCTGCTTCCCAATTAAACTTTATTTACAAAAACAAGCAGTGGAGCCATAGTTTGACAATCCCTGATCTCAAGCAAAGAATACCTCTGGTGTTCCAGAAATGGTTACATTTCAGCTGTGCTCATTTATTGATCCCTGCAGCTCTCAGGGCAGCTGGTCAGGACCCAGGATAGTTGAAGACTCTGCACTGAGCAGCCCCATCCAATTACCCTAGTACGCTGTATAAATACTACAATTTTCTTGTTGAGTGGCAGTGGGAAGGAAGGTGGCAAGCACTGTACCTCAGCCTTGGTCAGCCCACCGCTAACACTGGCATGGAATGGGAAGGCGTGGGCTCATTTGGACCAGCGGGTCTACAGGCATCTTGGGGAAGAAGGGATCCCGTGCCTGAGGGAGAGGCCACACATTCCTGGTTCACCCCCTCTGACAGCCCCCTCTGACCATGGAGACTTGCAGGAGTAAGCAGCCTGCAGAGGTAGAGGTGGGCAGAGAGACCAGTCTGTGGAGCAGTCATCCCTGAAGCTGGCCTTCCCTAGGAACGTCCAGCCTCACTGACACACAGTAATTTGTTTCCATGTTGGGTGATGTTTGAGGCCTGTTTACTCTTGCAACTGAAAGTAGCCGGACTTGTATTTAGTTGCTATCTCATATTTCAAGGGGACCTGACCTCACCGGGGAGCTTCCTCAGGAAGTATTATACAGGCAGAGCTCTCAGCCCTTGTAGAATTTAGGTAGGTAAAGGGTTGGAGTCTGCATGTGGTCTGGGGTGACATGGAGAGGTAGGTTGCAGAGAGGGCAGGAGGCAGTCAGGAAGGAGGCTACTTTATTACTGCTTCCCTGTTTGGACAGGTTTTAATTCCAAGTATCAGCCATGGTACAAAATAATACTTGAAGAGCCTCCCAAGGTCAGAACATTTAAACTGAGTTCAAAAATGTAAGTAATAGTTAGGCAAGAAGGATTTCATAAAAACCTCACACTTGTAGTTATAGTATAATGTGTAGGAATCTGAAAGAACCTACTTTAAAAAATATCTCTTTTCCTTAGAAAGGAGAATTGGAGAGAATTTTTTTATATGCCTTAAAAACAATGTTATAATCCTATTGATTCTTTCTCAAGCATTTTTATATTTTATTATGTGCAGGGCTCTGAAGCAATCTTGCAAAAGTATTCACTTTCACAAATCAAAGTCTGTTACTCTGCTTACTTTTGGATCACACTAATTTATGAAGAAGCAAGGAGTAGGTGTGAATCCACACATTTTTTAAAACAGAGAAACAAGAATTCAGACAGGCTGCATAATTCTTTCATCTGCGGTTTAAACAAGTATCCAATGTGATTTAGGTGCAAGTGGTCAGTGAGCATACTTTGAAAAAAATTGTCAGTTGTATAGAAAAGTATTTTTGTTTTGTACTTTGCCTTGCTTAACAAACATTCATTATGTTTTGTATAGACTAGGATGCTTTAGGTTTAGGTTATAAAAGTCTGGCTCAAACAGGCCAAAACAAAGAAGATGTGTGAGAGCTCTTATAATAGCAAGGCAGGAGCTAAGGTCAGCCACAGACTTGATTGATTCAGGAGCTCAAAGATGTTTTCCAGGGCTCATGTCTTCCAGGGCCCATGTTCAGGAAGAACTGTCTGTAGATTGGCTGTAACCATCCACCATCTGTAGGCTGGCTTTATTTTGACATTAGTTCTCTCCATGGTTGTAAGTGTGTTTGGCACTTGTGGCTCTAAACATCTTTGTTCATGCCAAAAGGAGAGGACAAGCTTCTCCCCAGGAATGGAATCAGAGTCTCCCTCCTCACTCTAATTGGGCCAACTTTGTCATGTGTCCACTCAAAGGGATAATGGCTGCCAGGGAATGCCACCTGCTTCTTATGGTTCAGCTTAGATGCACTTCAGAGTTTTATAAGATTTGGTTTTACTGAGAGGTAGTGGGATTTGTAAGAGGAAGATGAGATAAAAAGGAGAAAAGGCATTTTAATCTTTTCTTTCTTTTGTCAGACTTCACTGTCTGTGGTCCTTCCATCAGTGTAGCCTGTGCTTGTGGAAAGAGGGACAGCCGTGGCAAGTGTTAACAATGCTGATTTTATTTATTGCTTTTTGAGGGAATAAAACAGTATAAGTGATAAGAATACATAGTGTCACAGCATCTGGCACATAATAAAAGCCCAGTAATGTTTGCAGTTGGACAGGACCATTTAAATGCATATTTGCTGATCAAACTTTATTCTTCCTTTTACATTCCACAACAGTAAGTTTGGGTTTACACATTAAGCATAAGGGTTTTGTAATGAGGTTATCCAATTGATTTAATTCATGCCTCAGAGATATTCTCATCCACCAAAGACTTTTCTAATCATATCTTTGTGATCAAAAGTAGTGTTTCAATTAATTTGTCTCGCTATTTTGCCAAGTAAATTTGAGTAATTATTGCTTTCATTTTGCGATTTAATTTGATTAAGAAGCCATCATGGTTCCTGTTCTTGAAATTATGCTGGTGGCTTCTTAAGAGCAGTGCCATAAACTGGAAACTCAGAGCCTCCCAGTGTTGATAAAGATGAGAGTCTGTTTCTTCCAATTTTCAAAGGAAGAAATCTCTTCTACTCTAATCTGAACACTGACTGTCCCACATCTCTTTGGACACATATCCTTTAGCTCTTTGACTCCTGACTCATGCTGTCTCACCTCTCAAATCTAATCATACTTGAGAAAAATCTGTTTGCAATTTCTGGCTAGGTCAGCTGGGTAAAAATGCAAACAAAATATAATTAAAAATATGTTGAGCTCTTGGTGTTAGTGGATGCTTCTCAAGCAAGAGAACCTGCTATTGGTCTCTGTGACATTTAATATGACTTGCTTCATCTTGGCCAGAAGTTAGAAGGCTCCTATGACTCCTGTGGACTTTTTGGGTTGCTTCATGCTCAGGCAGGCCAAGCAGCTCTGTGCAGTTTCTGCAGGCATCTGAGTTGTGTGCCAGAGCAGGGTTCTCCTGACTCAAGCAGCAAGTGTTTGCAGAGAGCAGCAGTTAAAGTGTCTGTCACTCAGCTCAGGAAGAGACTCCTAACACTTGATGCACTGGTCATTGCTTAGAGTAAATGGATTATTCCATTATGAGATTGCTATTTGGGAGGTTGGTTAATAGTAAGGTATTGAACATGCATTGAAATATAGGCAAATTTAAGGTCATAAATGCAGCAATGATGTCCTACCTCCCAAATGACTATTAACTGAATATTTTCTAAACTTTTGACACTTAAATCCGAGTCACTGGAAGTCATTTAGAAGGTCCAGCATGAGCCTGGATTTCCTCACACAGAGCTCTAACAGAGAATGACAGGAAAGCCAAGCAGCTGCTGTGAATTCAACAAAGACCCAAATTGCATAGGAACCCATGGGGGCACTCAGGAACTTGGCTCCAAATGATGCAGGGAAACTTCTGCGGCCAAGGGAGCCCACCCTGGCCAGTGATGACATGACTCAGCAAAGTGTTCAGGCACCCGCAAGGCAACAATAATCAGCTTTTCTGGTTACTCAGCCTTTCTTAGGGGCCTCTTTCCATCAGATGAAGAGTTTTCTGCCTTTACTCTGGAAGTAGGAAGAATGCCACATTTTTTCAGGGATGTTCATTCAACCTGCCCATTCCAGTGGGTTCCACATTATCAAAATCAGAGCGGGAACATTTCTACTTTATAACTTAGTAAACACTTCGTCCTGCTTTGGGAAAAAGGACCCCACCCTGTACAATCATAGATTCAATTTGATCTGCTTCGCTAAACACAGCTTTGCAGATCCCAGATGAACCTGTGGGATAGGATTTTTCAACTTCGGTGCCTAGCTTGGTGTTTGGTGTTCAATAGATTCACTTACTTCCTCAGCAAATATTTATTAGGCACATTCTAGGCAACAAAAGTTGTGCCACAAACAAAATTGTGAATAAGATGGACATGATTCTTACTCGCATGCTATATATCTGCCATCTATTGAATGGTTAAAAAATTGGGAGGGAGAATGAGAGGAAAGGAAAGGGGGAAGGAAGGAAGGAAGGAAGGAAGGGAGGGAGGGAGGGAGGAAGGAAGGAAAGAAGAAAGAGAAAGGAAGGAAGGAAACCTACTATGAATTTTTGATCACAGAAACAGCAGCTGCCATCATGTTTCTGTATATATTTGGCCACTGATATCCTACCAAGAATCATGGCATCACTCTTTACTGGACTAATGGCCTAACCACCTCCCAGAAAAAAAAATTAAAAAACCAAGTCTGGGTAATCATTTAAAGAACCAGATACCCTGATAGGTGGGAAAAAAAAATTGCTCTACATTCTTTTTTTCTCAAGTCTATTTTGGCTTGGTTATTTCAGTGTGGATCATTCCTACTCTTTTATTTATGCCTTTGTAAAGCTTCATTCAGTGGCTTGCAGAGATTTATAGCAGAGAAATTCAAGCAATTGTGGGAAAAAGGAAATCTCTTAGAAAACTTATGGGAAATAAGATTTCTTGAGATACGGTTACAAAACTATTGGGGAGAATATGCTAGTCTCTCTTTTAAAGATTTTTTTTTTCAATGTTGTCCTTTTATTAGTTAAAAAAAAAAAAAGATGTACCTGAGTTTGCCTTTTCAGATGTAAAGTACTTAAGGACATTTAGGAAAGTGAGCTGTTTCATTCTGATTATTTTTTTGTATTGTGTGTTCTCAACCATTATATTCTTTCCCATCATTTCAGCCAGAATATATAAAATATAAAACAGAAAGAAGCCCCTTTTTATCATTAGTGGCTCTGTTGTCAAATAGTCATTCCTGAGAGCTGTGGACATTTGTAGAATGCTGTTGCCCTTGTACTAAGAAATCAAGATTGAAATAATTTTTTTGTTCTTTCTGGTTTTGTTGTTGCGTTGCAATTGTTTTATGTCACAGTTATTGATTATTCATTGCAGTCATTAATGATACCTGTCTCTTTATTCTCTCACTTCTAATTTGTGCCGTTTCTCAAGATCATAAATCATGTTAAAATCATACTATTTAGGAACAATCTTCAGTCCTTTTCTCTGAGGATTTTGTATCTTTTTTGATGTCGTTGTTGTTGTTGTTGAGATGGAGTCTCACTCTGTTGCCAGGCTGGAGTGCGGTGGCGTGATCTTGGCTCACTGCAACCTCTGCCTTTCAGGTTGAAGAGATTCTCCTGCCTCGGCCTCCCGAGTTGCTGGAACTACAGGCGTGTGCCACCAGACCCAGCAAATTTTTGTATTTTTAGTAGAGACAGGGTTTCACCATGGTGGCCAGGATGGTCTTGATCTCTTGACCTCGTGATCTGCCCGCCTCAGCCTCCCAAAGTGCTGAGGTTACAGGCATGAGCCACCATGCCCAGCCTGTATTTTTTTTTTTCCTCTGTCGCCCACTGCAAGCTTTGCCTCCTGGGCTCAAGTGATTCTCCTGCCTCGCCCTGCCAGATAGTTGGTATGCACAACAATGCCCGGCTAATTTTTGTAATTCTTAGTAGACACACAGTTTCACCATGATGGCCAGGCTGGTCTCAAACTCCTGGCCTCAAGTGAGTGACCCACCCGCCTCAGCCTCCCAAAGTGCTGGGGTTACAGGCATGAGCCACCATGCTCAGCTGGATTTTATATCTTTGAAGCATTGATGTTTATATGTTCTGGCTAGTAGTTTTTAACCTCCTGATTTGGGGTCATGTTTTAGATAGGTGGAGATGTTATTAATACTTATTTGATATCTGGCTAAGTAAGCTACTTTGGGTTAGCAACTGGATGTTTTGATGACACTGGTAGAAGAGTTAAATGTTATGGTAACCTTTGATCTTCAGACTGATTTTAACTTAAGGTCTCCAGACCGTTTAAGTGGCTCATAGTCCATCAATAGGCTTCAGAGAAATTGAGAATCTACTGAAATGCTTTGCAATTTTCATAGGCTTTTGGACATGTGCTTTTTTCTGGAGAGAATATTCATAGCTTTTGTTATTATTTGAATAGATTCCTGACACCTGGAGACTTAGAACCTATAGTAAACAACATTTGGAAGTCTTACGTGGGAAAGCTTAGAGATCTGAACTCTAGACCTCACCTCCCAACAATCCTCAAATTCCCCCAGAAAGCTAGAACACAGTTGAACCCCTTTGACTTGATTTCATTATCTACGAAAGTATTTGTTAAGGGATATCATACAGAAATGCACCTCTGCTTACAAGAAGCATTATGCAAATAAATGCTCCCATACAACAGTTCCTTTTTATTTTTATTTTTAAAGACATTTTTGTCTTTTTTATATTTCAATTTTTATTTTAGATTCAGGGGATACATGTTCAGGATTGTTACATGGATATATTGTGTAACACTGAGGGTTTGGGGTACAAATGATACCATCACCCAGGTAGGGAACATAGTACCCCATAGGTAGTTTTTCAGCCCTTACCCCCCTCTCTCTTGCCTCACTCTAGTGATTCCATGTCTGTTGTTCCCATGTTTATGTCCATGCCATGCACCAGTTCTAATGCAGAATCACATCTGTGAAAATGAGTGTTCAGCCTTCCTAGTGAATTGAATATGCTTCCACTTAGGATCTTAGCCAGTTTCATTAGTGCCACTGTTGGAGATGGTTCTTCACAGATCTCTTGCATGTTAGCACAACTCGTCAGCAGAGACACTCTATTCTGAACTACCATTTCAAAGATGTTTGTATAGTAAACAGTCTTGGAAGTAGAGCAGAGGACAAATGTGTTTAGTGTCCATTATAATAAAAATAATACCTTTCTCTGGGGTAAATAAAGATTGGGCAGATTTTATTGCAGTCCATTATAAAAGATTCAAGTTCCCTTAGTTTGGGTTCCTCAACTGTGACACAAACCCACTATGTTTCCTGCATTCATCTGGGCTGTTTTGCACCAGCCCCTGTGAGGAGAGGGCAACAAGGGGAGTGGACATAAACATGAAGCTCACACTGCCTGCTGTGCTGTGAGTAATACAGTCCTTTATCTCTGATTCAGGAGTCTCCTATCTTTTGCCAGCATCCACAAAATTGTGATAGTATAACTTGTTACATTGCAAATAGAGTAAAATATCAAACCCTTCACAATTCCTAAGACTACTGTTACAATGCCTATAGTTCCTTGAAAAATACTTCATCATAGACAGTGATATATGCGTATTATTTAAGGGAAACCACAACTCAAGTGCATACTCCAGACTAGATACTCATGGGTGCTAGTACAAGTGGTTCTGTTATTCATATCTTGACTAACACTGGAAGCTTTACTAATTAGCACAGCAATGATCAAAATGGACTTTTATTGGTAGAATTAGATCTTATTAAATAGCATGATGAATATTAAAATGGACTTTCATTGGTGAAATTAAAAATACTCAAGATTAGGCCGGGCGCGGTGGCTCACGCTTGTAATCCCAGCACTTTGGGAGGCCGAGGCGGGCAGATCACGAGGTCAGGAGATCGAGACCACGGTGAAACCCCGTCTCTACTAAAAATACAAAAAATTAGCCGGGCGTGGTGGCAGGCGCCTGTAGTCCCAGCTACTCGGAGAGGCTGAGGCAGGAGAATGGCATGAACCCGGGAGGTGGAGCTTGCAGTGAGCCGAGATCATGCCACTGCACTCCAGCCTGGGCGACAGAGCGAGACTCCGTCTCAAAAAAAAAAAAAAAAAAAAGAAAAAAAATACTCAAGATTGTGGATTGGTAGAATCCAAGTAAGTAGTTAGAGACACTCCCTATTTCTGCTTGCAAGGATTTAAGCATCCATCCAGTCATAGTGTTATCACTCTAAGTCTGAGTGATATTCAAAATATTTAATAATCAATATGTCATAGGCTTTGAAAAATGTGAGCTAAAACAAGTACTGGCCACGTGCAGAGGCTCCCATGGGGCCCTCCTTTGCCAGGCATTAGCTCTTTGGTTTCTGGGATGTGAGGCAAGGATTCCTTAGGGTTTTCAAGGGAAGAAAGGGTTTTGGGGGAACTTGGGGCAGTGGCTGTTTACCTACAGACAGAGGTACATATTTTAGTATTTTGATACCCAGTACAGCCTTACTGATGCATTCCATCTGTGCCCTCACTATTCTTAGGAATGGTATCCACAGCTTGATCATCCCTAAAGTGTTCAGTTTCTAGTCTCTGGTTTGGAAGATTTCTAGTTGTTTGTTGCCAAAGAGAACAGAATCCTGCCATGGAATCTTGCTGCATTCTCCCTACTGGTTTATTCAAGAAGTTGGTCGTCCAAATACCTAAAAAGAGAGCTAGGACTTAACTAGCTCCCAGGTCAGTTTGATGTTTTGTGCCTGCTTTTTGATGGCTATTTGTTGAATAAGTGTCTGTATGTGTAGGAGGACTTGTTCTGAGACTTGCTTTCATTATAAGTTGGAAATGAGATTGTGGAAGAGTATCTTACCATGTCTCGCACTTTCTCAACAGATTGTAATTTACCAAAAAGAGTCTCAAGGCTATGCTTGCCCAAATTGAATGAGGTTCATTCTCAAGAGCTACTGTACAAGCAAAAAGGGATCATCAAGGAAAATCTTTTAGATTGAGGGCAGCTAACAAACATCAAAGCAGTGCTTGCTTCAGTTCCGTCCCAGTTCTCTAGGTATGTAACCGGATACCTAGAGAGTATATTCAGAGACTGCTTGGTGGCCAATGGAAGTATGACCAGTAGAGACAGGGAGGGCAGATAAATAACATCACGAGGAAATGCAGCACCTCTTCACATGGGTTTTATAGGAAAATGGCTGCAGCCATAGTTCACATGGAGGAGCAGTAATTAGAGACAGACTGGTTCTTTTCACACTCTCTTCTCGGCAGTCCATGAGTCAGAGGAGCTGGATTTCAGGTATTTCCAGCCTTTATAAATAGCAGCTACAGACAGAAACTGAAGGATAATCTTTATCACCATACACTAAATAAAGCCCGATTGGTTATCTTAGCCAACCCCACCTGGAGATCAGATTCTGTGTCAGTTCACAGTGTGAACACAAAGGCCACCACTATGCACTGAGCCAACATGTTTGCTTTATCATCTTAACAGTACATTATCTCTAAGGAAACCTTTAGGATGGATTCAATGCTAAGAAGCAAGGATTGATAGCAGCTGTGCCAGCAGATACTCAGCTGGCCAGACAAGACAAAGGGTAAACCATTTTTTGTGTGTAAGTGGCACAAATGTGTATGTTAAGAAAACTATTGGATGGGGGGTTGAAGGGTGCAGCAAACCACCATGGCACGTGTATACCTATGCAACAAATCTGCACATTCTGCAAGTGTACCCCAGAACTTTCAAAGTTAATTAAAAAAAAAAAGAAAGAAAATTATCCACTGGGCCACAGAGCAGAGGTCCATTTGATTGGTGTGATCGTAAGAATTCAGAAGCTGCTCCACTCATCCTGCTGAAATGTGGTTATGTTTCTGGAGGAGCCAGAGTATTTCTGTTTCTTTTGCCATTTCTCCGCATTGGGGGAATGCTAAATAGGCAGAGCATCTGCCACCCTTTCCATGGCATGTGCTTCCTACTGGGATTTCAGGATGGGGTGACACAGGGCCTTGACTCAGTGGAATTTAGGAGGAAGGACCCTGGTCGGATCTGATGGAAGGAAAAATAATTAGGTTTGGTGTGGTATGAAAGGGAAGCCTCACAGGACTCTAGGTAAGAGGGGAAGAGCAGAGAGTTTGTTCCTGTGCAGCCATACCCAGCAACATCACCTGGACATCTAGTTTTCAGATCTTCCAGGGCCAGTTTCTCTGACTGGCCCATCTCTACTCTCTTCCCTGCCACATAACCCTGCCCTTTTGTTTTATATCGATCTCGTTTCCATAAGTAGTTTACTTATATTGACATGAAGTACAGTCACGCACTACATAATGATGTTTCAGTCAATGATGGGTCACATGTGTGATGGTGGACCCACCAGATGAGGATGGAGCTATGTAATGGAGTAGGCTATACCATCTAGGTTTGTGTAAGTATACTCTATGATGTTTGCACAATGACAAAATCACCTAATAATGCATTAGCAGAGTGTATCTCCATTGTTAAGCAATATATGTCCCAATGTGTATATATATCCCAACGGCCTGATTTATTGATGAAAAATTTGTTTTTTTCCCACAACTTTATAGCTTTTTGTTCTGGGTATGTGAAATTCAAAGGGCAGGCAGGTAATTATGTGGTGTAAGTACCCAAAGAGTCAGGACTGCATTTTTAGATTAGAATAACCCAGCATCACCGGCCTGCTTTAGACTGGGAGCCAGGAAATTACAAATTATAAACAAAGAATAGGACTCAGCTACTGAAGAGAACACATTCAAGAGACATGGGAAAGCCCTGTCAGTGTCTTGGGCAGCAGTGTTCTCACTGGGAAAGTACGGGAGATGGCTTACATCAGAGGTTGGCAAACTATGGGCCAAATCTAGTCTGCATGTTTTTGTAAATAAAATTTTATGGGAACACTGCCATGCTCACGTGTTTATTTGGTGACCGTGGTTGCTTTTGAACTACAATATTTACTATCTGGCTTCTTTCAGAATAAGGTTGCCAACCCATGACCTAAATGATCCTTCTCCTAGGTCCCTCTGCCTCTAGAATCTGTGATGCTGTGATGCTCTGGGTGGCAGAAGTGACAAGGATAAAGTCAAAAGGACGCAGAAACAGAAGGGTGATGACAAGGCTTGAATTTAAAAGAGGCTCTGTCCTGTTCAGGTCTAATCCCTTTCCTCTAATCCCTGCCTCCCATCCTTTCTGCCTTCCTGTCTTGCCAGGAGCACTCACAGCTGGAGCTGCCTGGGGATGACTTTGATTGCACAAAGAAATCCTGTAGTCTTTCTCTTTGGAAGACAGGCTTTGCTTGTATAAAATCCTTCAAATGTATCAGCTGGAAAAACCCCTTTTTTCAGTGGGAAATATTGTTTCCCACATCGAATATATAACTGCTTTACCTTGCCAGGCTGGGGAAATTGTGTGGAGGAAAATGGGCTCTGTGCCCCGATGTGTGTCCCTCGTCCTCTGGGCAGCTCCTGCTGGGGAAGATGTATGACACTCTGTTCCTTCCCCGCTGGACACAGGTCCTGCACACTTATCCACCTCCTGAATTGTCTCACAGGAACATTGTATGATTCGTGCTGGGATGGCATCTTTATTTAATTGATTCAATTTGTAGGTTGTTTGCTCAGTTGGGTGTGGCAGGCAAGAATGGGCTGAAGTTTTGTGTTAGATGGGATGTGGCCAGAGGGCAGAAACCAACTGAGCTGCCTCACCGTGTGCTGTGCTTAACAGAGCTACATGGAATGTAAGAGGGTCGTTGGGTATTTTCATGAGGAAAATTACAAAATAAAAGTGGCCATTATGCAGGTGTCTCATTTTCATATCGTATGGTCAATATGTTTATTGATTTCTTGCTCCTTAAACTTACAAGAGTAAAAGTCCCCACTGATTTTGTATATACTTATACATATACATACACCCATTGTGTTAGTCCGTTCTCACACTGCTATAAAGAACTACCTGAGACTGGGTAATTTATAAAAAAAAAAAAAAAAAAAAAAAAAAAAAGGCTTAATTGGTGCACAGTTCCACAGGCTGTAGAGGAAGCTTGGCAGGGGAGGCCTCAGGAAACTTACGGTCGTGGCAGAAGGCAAAGCGGAACCAGGCACGTCTTACCTGGCCGGAACAGGAGGAAGAGAGAGAAAGGGGGAGGTGTTACACACTTTTAAACAACCAGATCTCGTGACAACTCACTCACTACAATAAGAACAGCAAGGGAGAAGCCCACTCCCATGATCCAGTCACCTCCCACCAGGCCCCTTCTGCAACACTGGGGATTATAGTTTGACATGAGATTTGAGCAGGGACAAAAATCCAAACCATGTCACATAGATATTTTCAAATTATTGTTTATATTTGTGTAATTTTGATTTTGGAGTAATTTTAGATATATAGAAAAGCTACAGAATAATACAAAGAAGTCCAATATTCCTTTCACCTGGATTCCCTTAATGTTTGATTTCATCACACTGGCTTTATCAATCCCTGCCTCCCTCCTGCCCTATTCCCTCCTTCTGAGACATGCTGCCCTCTCAACCGTAGATACTTAAGTGAGTAATTCCTAACAATAACATTCTCTTATCTGGCAATACAATTACCAAATTAGGAAATTAACTTTGATAAAATGCTATTATCTAATCTACAGACCTTATACTGATATATTTTACATACAGAATTATTAATAAAAGAAATGGAACTCATTTCCTTGTGCTGGGTATTGTTTGTCATGGACTTTCTTTATGCTTATGGTTTCCGACTTGCAAAATATAACAAATGCAAAGCATATTTAAAATCTTAAGAGGCTCAAGGGCCAAGTGCGGTGGCTCACACCTGTAATCCCAGCACTTTGGGAGGCCGAGGCAGGTGGATCACAAGGTCAAGAGATCGAGACCATCCTGACCAACATGGTGAAACCCCGTCTCTACTAAAAATACAAAAATTAGCTGGGCATGGTGGTGCACACCTGTAATCCCAGCTACTTGGGAGGCTGAAGCAGGAGAATACCTTGAACCCGGGAGGAAGCGGAGGTTGCAGTGAGCACCATTGCACTCCAGCCTGGGAGACAGAGAAAAAAAAAAAAATATATATATATATATGTGTGTGTATATATATGTGTGTGTGTGTATATATATATATATATATAAATGTTTTTCCTCTTTCCATTGATCCTTCAACCTTCCTGCCTTCGTTATTAATACAGCAACAAGGATACAATCTAATATGCCTACTTTTACCCAAACTTTACATTTAAATTTTTTTTTTTTTTTTTTTGAGACGGATCTCTCTGTCCCCAGTCTCGGCTCACTGCAAGCTCCGCCTCCCGGGTTCACGCCATTCTCCTGCCTCAGCCTCTCCGAGTAGCTGGGACTACAGGCGCCCGCCACCACGCCCGGCTAATTTTTTGTATTTTTAGTAGAGACGGGGTTTCACCGTGGTCTCGATCTCCTGACCTCGTGATCCGCCCGTCTCGGCCTCCCAAAGTGCTGGGATTACAAGCGTGAGCCATCGCGCCCGGCCACATTTAAATATTAACATGTTAAAATTTTCAAAATATCACAGATAAAAGATATTCTGCCTGGATAAATAAAGTCAGTCAGCTTATCATATCCTGACTCAGGCACTGTGGCTACAAGGCATTATGGGTGCTCAGCAGTGACCTTGTGGGGAAAGAGAAGTAAATGGGGATCCCATGGAGCTCAAGTTCAAGAAAAGGCACTGTAAACATGGAGGTTTTGTGATAAATGGCATGCGGTCAGAGGGCGAGAACTGCCTGAGTTACAGTGTCCTGTGCTGCGCTTTCCAGAGCAATACAGTACACAGTGGAGGGCGCTACCATGGAGTCTCTGGGTGAAAGTTAGGATGGTATGGTGGCACCAGCCAAACTTCTGAGGGTTCATAGGCAGACAGCAGCTCTGGAGTGGAACTAAAGTGTACCCAGGAGCTGAAGCCCTTAATCAGCTAGGGCTCACACAGAGTCAAGGTAGGGTCAAAAACATTCAGTCTGGGACCATTTCTGGAGGCAGTTTCTCCTGCAGGGAGCATTAGTCATCTGTCCCTCAAGCAAGCTTCTTTTAGACATCACATTTCCACATCCTTAAAGAAGATGCATTGCCAAAGGTGCCAAGTGTGGTTTCATTGGCTCAGGAATTGGGGCTGTCAAGTCTTTGCAAGGTGCAGACCCTTAGCAATTGAAACCATGCTATTGAACATGGGCATTGTCAAAGAAAAACTTGGCTGAATTAAATTTAAAGGAGTTTAATTGAGCAATGAACAATTCACAAATCAGGCAGCCCCCCTGTATCACAACAGATTCAGAGAGACTACAGGGGTGCCTCATGGTCAGTACAAATTTATAGACAAAAAAGGAACGTGACATACAAAAATCAGAAGTGAGGTACAGAAAAAACTGGATTGGGTACAGTTTGGTGTTTGCTTTATTTGAATATAGTTTCAACACTCAGCAGTATATGAGTGGTTGAACTATGGCTGCTGGGACTGGCGGAGACTCAGCAATTATTATGGATGCATACTCCTAAGTTAGGTTTTCAATCCTGTCTGCCTATTAAGCTAGGTTATAGTTCATCCACAAGGACTCAAATATAGAAGTACAGTTATTCTCAGGCCATATTTAGTTCACTAAATATGTAGTCTTCTAAGAAGACTGGCAAATTGAAGGGGTAAGGTAAAATATGTTTTATTTTTTTCTCGGGCATATAAGTGCCAAGACAAGTACTATTTAACAAATGAGAAAAATGCATTTGATTAAGATCTTTTTTATACATTATCTGAGCACAGGAAAAAACTCTGGAATCAGTTCGACCCAAGTTCCAAGTTCAAGCTTTGCTATTTATTTGAGATAATGGGTAAGTTACTTATCCTTCAGTTTCTGCATCTTCAAAGTGAGAATAATGTTGGAAAGTATAAACAGATCAAGGATCCTAGACAAAAATGATTAAACGAGAGACCCCTTCGTAACTTGTAGCCCTTCACTTGCTGTCTATATATGACAGCTGTTATATGACTATTAATTTTGTATTTCTATTCTTAGCACAAATATAATGTCTCATATCCATTCATGCCACAAATGTGTATTGGTTGTTGTGATCTGGTCATCGTACTGAGGGCCTGAATGGAACATTGAAATAAGCAGACAGTCACACTTGGTAGGCTCCAAAATGTTAATTGAACAAATTAATGAAAAGGCAGAGGTTAAACTCCAGTGTCCTTAAAAGATGAAAAGATCACCGGAATTCCATTGTTATATGTAATAAGACTGGATTCTTTGTACCTCTCTTTCTGCCTCTATCACTTCCAAAAGCTATACTAAAAACTAATTTGAGCCACCCTAAGAAATCAGCAATATCCCTCCCCACCCCTCTCTCTACTCTGGGGCTGCCCTGGAATTCCGCCACAGTCTTTTTCTGTTGACTTGGCAAATGGCTATGGTATGCTGCTTTCTGTCCCATTAACCTCTATTTTATCTGTCAAGAATAGTATTCCCCATTGTTGAAAGCAGTAATTTGCCAACCAAGCAAGCTTGGAGTCCTGTTTGATGGAGCATTACGGAGAGCAAAAGGGAAAGTTTAAACAGATTTCCTTCTCTAATTTCCTGAAAGGATCACAGACAAAACTTGCCCTCTGGAAAAATGCTTTCTGTTTGCATTATAATAACAAGCATTTATTGCCATGACAGGGGTAGAGAGAGGCCATGGAAGAATGGCCCTGTATTTCCTGGTTTTATTTAGTTTCATTACTACTCATGAAAAGTATGCAGAAACACTTTATTTTCTATGACTGTAAAACATGGTGCTAATTTCTTGTTATGGAGCACACACGTTTTAACAATAGGGTCATGCTCAGAGAGAAAAATCTATTTTTCCTTTTCCTTTGGAGAAGTTCAAAGGGACAAGCCTGTGCCTGGTAAACCCCTAATCTCTCACAGAATTCTGGACGTTTTGCTTTCACATTTACAGTTTTATGAAAAAAAAATCCTGTTGTGTCTGGTTTATTTCATTGAACTGAATTTCTACAAAACGTGTGTAATATACGAGGAATGTTTCAGAATAATACAGCTGATGTGAGTTATATGAACTGGAAAGTAAGCTTCATGAGATCAAAGACTCTGTCTGTATTATTCCCTGCTGCGTTTCCAGCTTCTATAACACAGCAAAACAGGCAGCAGGAGCCTAAGATTTATTTGTGACTGTTAAATACCTCATATTCCTATCCAACAATACAAATGGCAATTTCAAAGAGGGAATTTTCAGGCTTCAAGCTCTCGAACTCTAGAGGTGGTCATACCCAAACCCATCCCTTGCTTTACACCCAAAATGGGATCCGTCTCTTACCTGAGCAATACTTTAGCAAGACCCAAATCTGTCTGCATTTCTGCATTACATTTCCCATCCCCTCACTCCAAGCGTACTGTTTCCTGGCCCCCCAGATTCACGCTTGGCTCACTCCTGAACATCTGCAGGTCTTGGCTTAGATCTCACTTCTAATTTAAGGCTCTCTTTCACTGACCTGACCGCACTACATAGATCACTTGCAATATGCTGCCTTCGCATCCTGGATTTTTTCTTCAAAGCACATATCACAATTATCAGTATAGAAATGTCTCAGTATTGCTTAATGCTTATTTCCTTGACTAGACAATAAGCTTCTTGATAGCAGGAATTATATCTATATTATTCCCAACAAAACTCCCAGTACCCAGTGATTCATTCATAGTTGGAGCTGGCACTCACTGAATGTTTGTTGAATCAGTGAATAAATTGAGAGAGGGAGCGAGGAAAGGAAAAAGGAAGGGAAGAAGAAAATCAAGAATCAGGGTTGGATGACAGTATTTTTTCTGATTTGCTTAAATTCTATTGACACACCTTACTCTAACTAGACTGATCTTGACCATTTTTCCTCAAAAGACATGTATGCATATGTACTTTTGTATATTTTTTGAGGCTAGTTTGATTGGCTGGCTATATCTTGCTATATCTCAATATGATTTGTAATACTAGAACAAATTCATGTTAAATCACTTTTTGATCTAATAATTATTTTAAAAATTACTTAGTAAATGAAAAAGCCTTCATGTCTTAAATGAAGGACTCTTTTTCTTTTAAATCACATCGAACATTAACAGCTCATTTTGGACCTTAACCAGTTGTTGAATTTTAATCCCAAATTTTGTAAATCATACACACAAACTTGCATATATGTCTGATTGGTGGCCGTATTTTCTTATATCCTCAAACATTTTCTGCTATTATGGTACACTCTTTAAAGATCTTTGCTTAATTTCCTGCCAGTTTTCATCTGATAGACATTTAGCCTGATACGTTAACTACCTGTTTTATGACATAAACAAGAATGGATCCAGATAACAATGACTAGAAATTACAATTACTACTGAGCAAGACAAGGATTTGCCCTACGAAGAGGGTAGTGTGGGGAGAGTGGGAGACAGCTGGTGCTGAAATCTCTGCTCTGCCTCTTTCAGGGGATAGCAGGGCTTGGGTAGGTGGGTGGGGTGGCTTAGCTTCTGACAATGGTAGAAACTTACAGATCCCTTGATAAAGAAAAGCAAGAAAGTCTTTGTTCATTCACTCCTGTCTTAGATCTGGTTCCCCAGAGTGGATCCTGAGATAAGGATTTGAGTTCAAGTGATTGAGGAAATGTGCCAAGGAAAAAACAGTGGGGAAGTGGAAAAGCAAGGTAGGGAAGGAGTAAACACCCAGCGGGGTGCAGTTTGTCATGAGAGTTCAGCCTCAGCCTGAACTCACAGTGCTGGGAACATTCATTATCATTACACTGCAGACTTTGTTCCACCTGGAGGGAAGAATGCTAGATGTGCACACTCCGGTACAAGTCCATCGCTGGCTGTGGGTCACACCAGGGGGCACTTCAGTTGTCAGAGAGCTGGGACAGAGTAATGCCAGTCACTCATGGGTCCTCTGAAGAGCGTTGCAAATATAAGCTGTTAGGAGCAAAGCACAAACAGAAGCTGGAGATTGAGAGTCAAGAACCAGCAAAGGGACACAGAGGAACTGACTGGAGAATCTACAGCATCGGCTGTAGCTCCCCTGCCACTTACGAGACGCTGAAGCTTAAACTTCTGCTATTTTATTGACTTCTCTGCCAAAAACGAAAGCAAAACCAACATTATCCTCTCTCTCATTGTCCTCTGATAGCCAACCCTTTACTAGCTTTTTCCATCTTTGCTTAATAAATGTGTCTACTGTCACATACACTGTTTTCAAATAATTAGCCTCAGCAACTTTTTCTTAAGTGCCAAATAATTAATAAAGAATTATATACTCTACTTTTCATGTTAGGTCATGGAACTATGTATAGGTCAATACATTATTAATAATGAACAATTGATTGTATTCTGTGTTCTGAGCCCAGTGCTAAACAGATGGACCACAAATTTTGCCGACTCTTTGAAATGTTCTAAACTATTGGCCATCTCTTCTCTACCTATTAATTCCCCCTCCTAGATGTATTTAATCCAGCTAAGGAATAATTCAAAATGGAGATTATTCCCAAGACTCACAACCACATTAGTTCATGGTTGTCGGCAAATCTGACCTGTGAAGGGGGACTCGGTTACCCGTGAAAAATGCTTATTCTCTCTGTATTAATGGAGGTCATTGTGCCAGTGAGACCTACCCAGAGGTGGAGAGGTGATCTTTCAGAATCTGTTACCCCGTTAAATTTAACATACTCTCTAGATGAGGCCGGAAATACATACTTGGTTTGGGAAGTTCTCTCCAAAATTTCAGTGCCAAAACAGGACAAGAGTTACTCTTAAAATAAAATGCTAGACTTACTGTTTTTCAGGTATTAGCTGCCTGCCTGGTTTGCTTCCTTTCTGCTTTTCTTTTACCTTGCCTTTCATTCAACAATTATGTATTGGGTGCTTGCCATAGGCCTGGCATTTCCACGATCTGGAAGTAGAATTTCTGGGTGGAAGGAATCATAAGCGTGAAGCTCTCATGTCAGCAACAAGGCTGATGTGCTCCAGAAAAAGTGGTCAGTGTGGCCAGAGAAAAGACACAGGAGAGAGTGGTCATGAGGTGTGGGAGGTCAGCAGACATTTAAGCCCTCATAGGCTATAGGAAGGACATTGATTTTTGAGAATTCATTAAAGGGGCTTTTTGTTTGTTTGTTTGTTTTGAGACAGAGTTTTATTCTGCCATCCAGGCTGGAGTGCAGTGGTGCAATCTTGGCTCACTGCAACCTCCGCCTCCTGGGTTCAAGGGATTCTTATGTGTGGGCCACTTGCGCTAATTTGCTCTGTGTGCTTGATGTCTGTGTGCTTAGGTAATGGCCTAAGAACTTTTAAGATGTGGAGGCTCTTGATCAAATTCGCCTGGCTAATTTTTGTATTTTTAGTAGAGATGGGGTTTCACCATGTTGGCAAGGCCAGTCTTGAACTCCTGACCTCAAGTGATCCAGCCACCTTGGCCTCCCAAAGTGCTGGGTCATTACAGGGTTTTAAGTAAGAGCGTGGCTTGATCTGATTGATTTTTAAAAAGACAGCTGCCTACCTTGCTGTTGGTAATGATATAAGTAGAAGCAGAGAGATAAGAAAGCAATGACAGCAGACGAGACTGCCTGGGGGATGATTGGGCCTTTGAGAAGGGGCAGGACACAGGATAGATATGGGGGAGAGTGGCAGAGGACTTGCTACTTATTAAGGAGAAGTCCTGGAGCAGGTTATTAAACTTTCCTTGGCCTCAGTCTTCCCTTCTGAAATGATACTCATGTACCTACCATACTGTGTTCCTATGAGAATTAAATCATTAATATCTGCTCCATGTAGAGCTCCATGACAATTTTGAGAAAATGGTAATCAATACACATTTGCTCTTTTTTAATTATTCATTGGATGTGGAAAGGGAGAAATCAAGGATGACACCTAGGTTGAGGACTGAACAACATAGCTTGATGTCTGTTTGCTTAGGTAATGGCCTAAGAACTTTTAAGATGTGGAGGCTCTTGATCAAATTTTGCTGCTGTTGACTCATGGTGACCACAAGCCAAAAACTCCCTTAGCTCTGTCTTGCCTTTTTATCCATGCATGGGGCACATGCTAACTACTTCTCCAGTAAATGTCCAGTGAAGATCCAAAGTTTAATTGCACATTATAGCTAACAGTCTTGGTAATTTTCAGCAGGGAAGTTATTAATTCTTCACAAATGAACAAGGTAAAAGTGGCTGTGTTCTGCGGTGAGCAGGTCTATGCAAACCCAGCCCCATAGGCTGAGAGGCTGAGAAAAGAGGTGAGGAAAGAGGCTGACAAGTCCAGTTTCTCAGCCATGTCTCTGGCAGGTGTCAGATGGTGGATCTTTGCACCTGCCCTCCAGAAAGCAGCCTTTACATAGCAAGCTTTTAGGGTACAGACAAGTGCAGCTGGTCACATCTCACACTTTCTTTCCAAAACTTGTGACCTCTAGGGAGATGAGATAAACGTCTTTATGAAAGGTTATCTATGCCATAGGCATTGTTTCTTTATGGGGGGTTATCTAAGCTGTGGGAACACCTCGGTATGCAGGAGTCAAACACTGGTTGTCATTGAGGTTTCTCTTCAAGGTGGTGTCACTCTTGCCAAGCAACAGGCTATTTTCCTGCAGACTGACTTGTGAGAAGAAAGGATATGATTTTCTTTTTTTTTTTTTTTTTTTTTGAGACAGAGTCTTGTTCCTGACCCAGGCTGGAGTGCACTGGTGTGATCTTAGCTCACTGCAACCTCCACCTTCCGGGTTCAAGTGATTCTCCTGCCTCAGCCTCCTGAGTAGTTGGGATTACAGGCTCCCATCACCATGCCTGGCTAATTTTTGTATTTTTAGTAGAGACAGGGTTTTGCCATGTTGGTCAGGCTGGTTTCAAATTCCTGACCACAGGTGATCCGCCCGCCTTGGCCTCCCAAAGTGCTGAGATTACAGGCATGAGCCACTGCGCCCGGCCCCGTGATTTTCAATCTATGGGTTTTATGTTCAGTGACTGTGAAATCCAAATGTCTTGGTGTTTATGTTTGTATTTGATGTAATGCAAAACAAGAACCAAAAGGAGGAACATGGTTGCTGTTGGAGCATCATCTGATAAGATGGTAAGACCGGCTGAAAAATGAATTAGAATTGAAGCAGAAAGTACAGCGTCCAGTATAAGATATAGAGGCCTTCTTTACTGTGCGCACAAAAAGAATAACTTGAATGTCATTAAGAAAGACAAAGCTAATGAATGCAGAAACCCATTCCATTAACCCATCTGGGGACACCGACCTATTCTTGGGGTCTAGAACCCAGATTTCAGTCCTGGCTCACTTTATTCCAAATTATAAGCATATGACTATGGGTAAGTCACCAACTTCTTTAAATGCTGAGAAGCTTTTTTGTCAACCATGTTGAGCTAGTATTCTACCTTATAATGTTGACAAAAGAATTGACAAATACAATATAGATAAATACATCTACTTACATATTTTTAATATTTTGGATTTGTTATGACTATTAAGACTAATCCAACTCTGAGAAATAAGGACCCACTTGGATGCTTGTCATTATATTTCCATTTAAATGACACTTTATCTTCAAGGTGAGTATTGATCCCAGAAGAATCTGGGAATTTTTGTTTTCTGATTCAGACAGTAGAGAGTAAGTCACTTGACGATTCCACATAAAGGGCAGCATTCACCTTAGCATTAGCCATTATCCTTCAAATGGCTTGCCTCCTCAAAGTGGCCCTTTTGCAGAAGGATTGCATCAACATTTATATTTTTTTCCCTAAAGTACTTTGTTACGCAGGTGAGCTTGGGTGATGTAAGTTACAATTAACTCCTTCATCCCCTATCCTGGTTGCTGCCATTCTTCTCTTTTTTTGGCCAGGTGTGGATATTGGTGGAGGAGACTAGACTTCTCTTAGCCAGTGTGAGAGGTAGACATTGAGATACTTCTGAAATGCATCCAGCCATTCTTGCTTTTTTCACTGTCAAGATAACTTTCAGCACATTATTATTCCATTTAAGTGAGGATACCATATTCCCAAAGGGTGTTTCAGAACCCACACGCTGGAAGCAATAAGAAAGCCTGCTGCAAAATCATCCTCATCTGTGACTTTCTTCTTTTTCCTTCCTTTGTCCCTAGGGAAGTGTGAAATCGGCTGGGCCTACTACTGCACGGGAGCAGGTGCCACTGCTGCCATGCTGCTATGCACATGGCTGGCTTGCTTTTCTGGCAAGAAACAGAAGCACTACCCATACTGAGATGGAGCCACCAAGAGCAGACAGAGGAGAAGATGGGCCAAAGGGGCTTGGAGAGGTCAAAACATCCACCTACCTTCAAAAGGTGGAATAGTAGTTCTAATCCAATACAATGCTAATAAAATGAAACCCGATAAAATCAGGAACATGATATAGGAAGGAAGGATTGTAGGAGACTTGTGGGGGGAAAAAAAAGGGAGAGTATAGAATGATGGAGAAAAATGGACCAAAGGCTAAAAATATTGCAGGGCATCGGGTGTTTCTATTCCACAGAGTATTGTTAATGTACAACATATATACACACACACACAACAAATCTATATATACAAACAAGGGTTTCGGTTTTAGTTTTGTTTTTTTTTTAAGATGAGGACTCAGAAAATCAAAAGGGCTAGTAGAAACAGTGTTATGTTGGGAACCAGGGTACCCACAAAGATGTTCCCTGTAGGTCACGGCACTCCCGAAATCACACAAGCACATACAGACATATGCATCCTCACAGACACCCATGCACAAACGTGGATTATTGCACAGACTGTACGGGAGGTTTAGTGGTGCATTTCTCCTCTGTTTTCTTTTTAATATACATTTAAAATACAGTATTATCACTTTATAAACATACATTAAGCCTAATAAATGGACCAATAAGCCAAACATCAGTATTTTGTATATCCTGCATAAACTCTAATTTAGTTCCTCAACATATTTTCAGTGTTTATGCAGACCTTTAGAGTTAAGCCTTTGTATTTCCATGTTATTCAACAATATGCAATATTTCTCTGAGTAGCTTCTGCTATGATATTCTTATGAAGAAAAGGGGAAACTTTCTGTCCACTGTAGGAGAGAATTCAGCTGAAGATATGAGAGTAATGAGAGACATTCTCCAGTCATTGGATCGTGTTTTCTTTTGTCCATTATTGTACTGTGCTGTACCACATTTATTTCTATATTCATTTTGTAAAAAATTTAAAAGTGCTATTTTGTTTGTATTTGAAAATCTCTGTGAATAAATTCTCTCTTTGATCAATAGCTAGATGAGTCATAGAGTGTTAATTCAGTCATCGGATTTGCTTCTTTAATTTCTCCAATGTAGCTCTTCAACTACTATAGTCCTGTAAAATTTCCTTTTCTCTTTTAAGGGCTCTCATTAATTCACTCACTAATCAACCAGGCATTGTTCTAGGCACAAGTGTATTAAAGATGAGTAAGACAGTTTCTGCTTTCAGCGTGAATTCTTTGCAACCAGAATTCTAATTTCCTGCTTATTACATTTCAATCATAACCAAATTCTGAGGAGAGAAGAACTTCAGGTCTGTTTTGTGTTGTTTGAGGATATGGGTGGTATTCAGATGTGATTTAGGGCAACAAGAGCTAGATCATGGTTCAGGAGGTGACTGGACTGACAGTCTCCAGCATGGTGACACGACTGTTACAGTTGCCAATGACTTGCTGTTCCTCCAGCTTCTACAAAGTGCTGGGTTTCTTTTGTACTTCTGTGTCAGGGAAAATCTTATATCACTGCCCTTCAGGGATGTTGGCCATTTGAAAAAGCTTATCTCAACAGCCCTGCCCCTCCAGCAGAAAGTCTTCACTAAAGAGAAAGGTTTGGACCCTCACATGGCCCCTTAACAGAACTAGCTCTTTCAGGGCTAGGTGTGATGGTTCACACCTGTAATCCCAGCCAAGGTGGGGAAATCACATGAGGCCAGGAGTTCGAGACCAGCCTGGCCAACATGGCAAAACTCCATCTCTACTAAAAATACCAAAAAAAAAAAAAAATTAGCTGGGCATAGTCATGCACTCCTGTAATCCCAACTACTCAGGCTGAGGCGCAAGAATCGCTTGAACCCAGGAGGTGGAGGTTGCACTAAGCCGAGATTGCAACACTGCACTCCAGCCTAGGCAACAGAGCGAGACCCTGTCCCCACCAAAAAAATAAATAACAAATAACAAACAAAAAAAACTAGCACCTTCGGGAGCAAAGATTGCATTCTGAATATTGAATCTAGCCTTTTGTTTAGTAAGCCTGAGATATTGTAGCAAATCCTTAAGAATTCAGTTTCAATTAGCTTCTAAATTCATTGTACTTTTCAGATATGGCAATTGAACATTCTGGCTATTTATACATGTAACTACATTTTCTATGCTATCTATAAACGTTTATCAATTTAATTTGAATATCTGACTATTCTGGCTTCTGGTACTTTTAATCATTCCGGGATGAGAATCCATGCTGCTCTGGAAGAACAATACAGGATCTGACCAATAAAATTCTACACTCTGAGGCTTTGTTGGTGTGGAGAAAGTCATTCCACTCTCAGATGCTTAATTCATAATGTGCTGAATGTGATTTGATTGTGTCTCATTGTCTGCTGAGCAGAGGGGCTTCTCCACTCTGTGGGTTCCTGCAGAGAAGAAAAGATTGCACTTTGCTTCCTCAATTAGCCCATTATTTTCATGTATAGCTGGTGCTTTCATGTATAGCTGGTGCAAATTTCTTTTAACTGCACCTTCCTGTCAGAGTAGTGTTGTGACTTCTTAGCTCCCATTATCAAGTTGGAGTTCTCTAGGGAATTCATTAAGATCTAGTTCCTTGGACAGATTTAATGATGACATTGTCATTTTTATGTAGTTCATGTGATTTTAGACATTAGTGAGCCTCACTGGAATAAAAGATCAGCCACTCTACATGGTAAAGTCAAATGACAAACTCTTATATGGCAATGGCAAATTCTGGCTAGTCATTTTTTTGTTGTTGTTGTTCAAGATGTCCCAGCATTTTAATAGGAACATCTAAGTTATTAAGAATTACATATACTGCTTTTGAAATGAAAATCACAATTCCGCTAATAAGAATAACAAAGTCAGTGAAAAGTGTATATTCACAGGATTCTCACTGATAAACACATGAGAGGCAATAAAAAGCTCAATTTTCACAACCTTAAAAGCTTTCATTTCTTGCACATGCCTATGCAGTAAGTGGGGAGTTTACCTTGTTTTTAGGAAAAGAAAATGACATGCAAAGAAGTGAATTGGTGAAATTTAATTGACTCTAGTCATTGAACACCTGCTACTTGGTAGGTATTCTACTAGACATAAAACACTAAATAAAATACAGCCCATGCTCTCAAGTCAGTCAGCCCATGCTCTCAAGTCAGTCCATGACTGACTTTGCTCATGGAAAAAAGTAACAGGAGCATCAGTGATTACCAAATCATATGTCAACTAATTCTCAAAGACAAGGGGGAAGTTCCTCCCAGGTAAAGAATTCTGCACAGACAAAAAGGTATAAAGAAAGATGAAAGATGATATATTACAATGTTCTGCTCTTCAAAAATCATCATTAAGAAAATAAAAAGATGTGTCAACAACTGGAAAAAGTTATATATCTGATAAAGAACTTGTATTCTGAGTACATACATGATTCTCTCAAATGAATAATAAAAAGGACAACCCATTTTTAAAGGGTAAAAACATGAATGGGGTATTTCCCAAAAGACGATATACCAGTGGCTGATTACATTGAAAAGGTGTTCAACATCATTAGTTGAGAAGAAAATGAAACTTCGAGAACCACAATGAAATGTTGCTTAACATACACTAGAATAACTAAAACAAAATATTGACAACACCAAATGTTGCTGAGTATGTGGACACATGGTTGGAAAAGCAATAGGTACATTTTTATTAAGTGAACCATAGTAATTCCCTTCCTAGGTATTTGTGCCAAAAAAAACCAAAACTATGTTCACAAAAAGATTGCATAAGAATGTTCATTTCAATTTTGTTCATAATAACCCTAAACTGGGAGCAACTCAAATGTTCACCAGCACATACATAAATTGTGGCATATTTAGATAGTGGAATACTACTCAGCAATAAAAGGAATGAATACATGGTATACACATCAACTTGGATAAATCCCACAGACATTCTGTTGAGCAAAAGAAGCACAGAGGAAAACTAATACATGGTCATGGAAATTAGAATGATGGTTACCCTCTTATGTGGGTAGGGGAATTGACCGGTGAGGACGAAACAGGACTTTCTGGGATGATGGAAATGTTCTACATATTGATTGGAGTGGTGTCCACATGGATGTATACACTTGCCAAAAATCCATTGATTACATGCATTTGAATACTGCACTTTATTGTGTTCTAATGGCGCCTTAATCAAAGAGAAAAGCATGGAGGGCCTTAAAGGTTAATGGAACTGGGGGTCATCTCACATGGCAGCAGTTGGGGTGCATTTGGGCAGGTGGGAAAAGGGCAGGCAGTGCTTTGGGTACCATGCTAAAAGTACCAAAATTTAAAATGGATATTGGAGGCAGTGGGAGGATCTGACATGGGGAAGATGTGGCATGAACAACTTATGTTTCTTAACTAGATCCCTGGAGGAAGTATTGTGAGACACTGGGTGGCAGAAGTGGGGCAGAAATTGTTACAATGTAATCATTCCACCAACAGAAAGCAGAGCATCTACTATGGTCTAAGTGATTGGGAAAAGGAAGTGAACAAATAGGGGGATGTCAAGGTGTGAAATGATAGGGCCAAACTGGGCCAAATTAATAGAGGTGGAGAGGCTGGGAAACTATTAGAGAGAACAGGATAAACTCAGTAGGCCCTTGGAGTAGAGAGAGAGAGAAGGAAGAGAGTTGGGTGGATGAGGGTGCCACAGATAGAGACAAGATATGAAAAAAGAACACATTCTACAGTGCATACATACATCAAAACATCACGTTGTACACAGTAAATATATACAATTTTTGTCAATTAAAAAATAACAAAAATAAAGGAATAGATCATCAACCTAAATAAAATTCTATACCCAAGAAAAAGCCTTCAAAAACAAAAACAAACTTCAAATAAAAATAAAGGCCTTTTAAGATGCACACAAAAATTGGTGTAATTTACTTGGTATGTGTAAATTACCTGTGAGATATCCAGACACAGATGCTTAGCAGGTAGTTGAAAATTGAGGGCTGAGGCTCAGGAGAAATTTTAGGTATATAATCATGCATTGCTTAATGATGGAGATATATTCCAAGAAATGCGTTGTTAGGCAGTTTTGTCATTGTGGGAACATCATAGATTGTACTTACAGAAACCTAGATGGTGCAGCCTTCTCCACACCTAGGCTATATGGTATGACCTGTTGCTCCTAGGCTCTAAACCTGTACTGCGTGTTACTGTACTGAATACTGTAGGTGACTGTAACACAATAATAAGTATTTGTGCATCTAAACATATCTAACATAGAAAGGAACAGTGAAAATATGGTATAAAAAATTAAAAATGGGCCAGGCGCGGTGGCTCACACCTGTAATCCCAGCACTTTGGGAGGCCGAGGTGGGCGGATCACGAGGTCAGGAGATCGAGACCATCCTGGCCAACATGGTGAAACCCCATCTCTACTAAAAATACAAAAATTAGCTGGCCATGGTGGCACGTGCCTGAAGTCCCAGCTACTCAGGAGGCTGAGGCAGGAGAATCGTTTGAACCTGGGAGGCGGAGGTTGCAGTGATCCAAAATCATGCCGCTGCCCTCCAGCCTGGCAACAGAGCGAGACTCCATCTCAAAAATAATAAAATAAAATAAAATAAAATAATAAAATAAAATATAAAATAAATAAAATAATTAAAAATGGTGCACCCATATAGGGCGCTTACCATTAATGAAGCTTACAGGACTAGAAGTTTCTCTGGGTGACTCAGTGAGTGAGTGGTGAGTGAATGTGAGGGCCTAGGATCTTACCATACATTAGTGTAGACTTTATAAACACTGTACATTTAGGCTATTATAAATTAATAAAAATATTTTTCTTTCTTCAACAATAAATTAACTTTAGCTTACTGTAACTTTTTTACTTTATAAACTTTTTAATTTTAAACTTTCTGACACTTTTGAAATAACACTTAGCTTAAGCTAAGTTTGTTTAAAAACATTGTACAGCTGTAGAGAAATCCTTCTTTATATTCTGTAGCTTTTTTCTATTGAAGTTTTTTTGTTTTGTTTTGTTTTGTTACTTGTTAATCTTTTAAAAGAACTAAAACACAAACACACACATTAGCCTAGCTTGCACGTGGTGAGGACCATCAATATCACTGTCTTCCACCTCCACATCTTGTCCCACTGAAAGGTCTTCAGGAGCATTAACATCAATGGAGCCGTCATCTCCTATGATAATAATGCCTTCTTCTGGATACCTCATCTCCTATGATAATAATGCCTTCTTCTGGATACCTCCTGAAGCAGTCGCTTGAGGCTGTTTTACAGTTAATTTTTTCTTTAAGAAGTAGAAGGAGTATATTCTAAAATAGTAATAAAAATAGAGTATAACAAATACATATACCAGAAACAGTCATTTATCATCATCAAGTATTATGTACTGTACATAAATTGCACTATACCTTTTTGGTTTTGTGTTTTTGCTTTATTATTATCTTTAATTAACACATAATCATACATGTTTATGGGGTGCAGCGTGATATTTCAGTAGATGTATACAATGTATGATGATAAAATCTAGATAATTAGCATATTCATCACCTCAAACATTTATCATTTATTTGTGTTGGGAACATTCAAAAATCTGCTCTTCCAGCTATTTGAAAATATACAATGAAGTGTTAATGATAGTCACCCTAGAGTGCTACCATATCTGCTATACTTTTATATAACTGGCAATGCAGTAGATTTGTTCACCCCAGCATCACCACAAACACATGAATAATGCATTGCACTATGATGTTACAATGGCTGTGACATCACTAAGTGATAGGAATTTTTTAGCTCCATTATAATCTTATGGGAACCACTGTTGTATGTGTGATCTATTGTTGACTGAAATGTCTTTTTACAGCATATGACCACATAGATAATGGATGTAAGTGATACTGGTGAATATGAAGACAACAGGAAGGAATTAATGCAGGAGAAGAAACCTTAGAGAACATCAGCATTGAAAGGATCGACCATTAAAAGGATCTTTGTTGAAGGAGCAATCAGAGATGTCAGAGGAAATTTTTAAAAAGGTGTTGTCATAGACACCAATGGAAGAAAAGAGAATTTCAAGAGGAAGAGAGTTCTAAGTAGTGTTTATGGAAAATGTTTCCAGGGAGCCAAGTTGCACTTATTTGATTTGGTAACTAGAAGGTTGATAATGCCCTCAGGAAAGAGTGATTTTAGTAGAGTGGTGGGGTGTTAATGAAATTAGTAAGGATAAAGAGTGAATAAGGGGTAAAGAAGAACAGAGAATTATAGAATAATCTTTCAAGAACCTTAGCTGTGAAGGGAAGGAAAAAGATGAAATTCATTCTGCATTTTTGTTAATAGCAAAAATAGTCTCTGAGTAAAAACCATTTTTGCAATCCTTGGTGACCAGAGTGAATTTGTCAGATCAGCAAATGTTCATACACCCTTCTTTGATTCTCATAAAATGGAGTGGGTAACTCCAGACAGCCTTCATGGAGATAAGACCACTAGATTGTTACCAGGTTCCAGCAAGCCCACAGGACCAAGGAGAAACTGCCTTCACCTCAACAGCAATTGTTGAGGAAACTGAATTGGACTATTTCCCCACTGCAAGGCAAGATGATACCATGAACTGGATCACTGCACTACTCGGTCGATGAGAAAATAACTGATTTTTTCCTGGAGAAGTACATCTCTTGTAAAAGGTCAACAATATTCTCATAATCCAGATCATCTTTAGTGCTGCATTTTCAGTGCCTATCCTAGTTTCATGTAATCAAGTGGTGGTTAAAGTAAATATTTACATGTGAAAATAAATTTTTAGCATGGTGAAAAACAAGATTATTTTTAGTATGAACAGGAGCAAGGAGAGAGCTTAGTGTTGTGAGGCCATCTGTGACCACGTAAGCTTAATTACTTCCACGAGCAATTGAATCTGGAAATCCTTCTGCTCATATATGCTTCCTCAACAACTTTCAGAATTGCCACTTCTCTGGGAAATGGGGAGGAATGGTTGTCTGTCCTATTCAGAAGCTTATGCTGTACCTTCTATATATGATTGCCTGAGATGTTTAGGTTGGCTCACCTAGAACTCTGTTCTTTGGCTTCTGATATCCTTGTATTTTTCTTTTAGTTATTTATTTCTTTACCAGTGTTTACTTATCACATTTTATGCATCAAATACTGTGATAGGATCTACCACTGTCATATTTCGCCTTTTACTATGGCCCTTAGATGTTTCTACTCTTCTAAATTCTTTAAAACAAGTACTCTTTGTTACAATTATTTAAGCATATTATGATCATAATGCCAATAATAATTTTTTAAAATAAATGTTTAACTTATAAAACACACAGAAATAGCCTTCATTAGGAGGGACATTTTTGTAAAAGGCTGTTTTTCTGTACTTAATGAATTTTTATTTGCTTGACATGAGTTTTTAAGTCATTAGTTTTCCCACTTTACTGACAAACGGCAGGTCTTTAAGGAAACCTTGGGATTAAGGATACAGCTAAGCTAGGGAGATGGATAGTTCAGGGCTAGTTATCAGCAATGAACTTAGTCTGCTGTTTGGCTGAAAGTTTGTGAATACACCAGTGATTAAAAACTTTAGAGTCCCAGTGCCCAAGTCTGAATCTTGATTCCATCATGCCCTAGTTGTGTAAACTTGGCCACATTTCTTTTCCTTTTTCTTTTCTATTTTTTTTTTTTTCCTTGAGACAGAGTCTTGCTCTGTCACCCAGGCTGCAGTGCAGCGGCATAATCTCTGCTCACCACAACCTCCATCTCCCAGGTTCAAGCGATTCTCCTGCCTCAGCCTCCCGAGTAGCTGGGATTACAGGTGTATGCAACCATGCCCGGCTAAGTTTTGTATTTTTAGTAGACACGAGGTTTCACCATGTTGGCCAGGCTGGTCTCAAACTCCTGACCTCAGGTGATCCACCCACCTTGGCCTCCCAAAGTGCTGGGATTACAGGCATGAGCCACTACACCCAGCCTGGACACATTTCTGAACCTTAGTTTGTTCATTTGTAAAATCTGAACAATAATTTTTCTTAATAAAGTTTTATGAGGATAAAACAAGATAATCCATGGAGAACGCTTTGTAGTTGTCAGTACATGGTAAGCACTCAATACATGTTAACTTTTGTTAACATCATTAATTTTTTGGTTCCTTTCACTCTGGGGCCCAGAATTTTGACTAATGGTAGAGGAAGGCTTACACACTCTATGTATACATCTTTTACAACCAAGAGGAGTAAAAGAACTCCAGACATTTTTTTTTCTTTTATACTTTAAGTTCTGGGATACACGTGCAGCACGTGCAGGTTTCTTACATAGGTATACATGTGCCATGGTGATTTGCTGCACCCATCAACCTGTCATCTAGGTTTTTTTTGTCTTTGTTTTTGTTTTTGTTTTTAGATGGAGTCTCGCTCTGTCACCCAGGCTGGAATGCAGTGGCGTGATCTTGGCTCACTGCAACCTCCACTTCCCGGGTTCAAGCAATGTTCCTGCCTCAGCCACCCGAGTAGCTGGGACTACAGGCGCCCACCACCACGTCCAGCTAATTTTTGTATTTATAGTAGAGATAGGGTTTCACCATATTGGCCAGGCTGGACTCGAACTCCTGTCCCTGTGATCCACCCGCCTTGGCCTCCCAAAGTGCTGGGATTACAAGCATGAGCCACCGCACCCGGCCTGTGATCTAGGATTTAAGCCCTGCATGCATTAGGTATTTGCGCTAATGCTCTCCTTCCCCTTGCCCTAACTCCCCTGACAGGCCCTGGTGTGTGATGTTCCCCTCCCTGTGTTCATGTGTTATCATTGTTCAACTCCCATTTATGAGTGAGAACATGCAGTGTTTGGTTTTCCTGTGTTAGTTTGCTGAGAATGATGGTTTCAAGCTTCATCCATGTCCCTGCAAAGGACATGAGCTCATTCTTTTTTATGGCTGTGTAATATTCCATGGTATATATGTGCCACATTTTCTTTATCCAGTCTGTCATTGATGGACGCTTGGGTTGGTTCCAAGTCTTTGCTATTGTAAATAGTGCTGCAATAAACATACGTGTGCATGTGTCTTTATAGTAGAATGATTTATAATCCTTTGGGTATATACTCAGTAATGGGATTGCTGGGTCAAATTTTATTTCTGGTTCTAGATCCTTGAGGAATCGCTGCACTGTCTTCCACAATGGTTGAACTAATTTACACTCCCACCAACAGTGTAAAAGCCTTCCTATTTCTCCATATCCTCTCCAGCATCTGCTGTTTCCTGACTTTTTAATGATCACCATTCTAACTGGCGTGAGGTGGTATCTCATTGTGGTTTTGATTTGCATTTCTCTAATGACCAGTGATGATGAGCTTTCTTTCACACATTTGTTGGCTGCATAAATGTTGTCTTTTGAGAAGTGTCTGTTCATATCCTTTGCCCACTTTTTGATGGGGTTGTTTGTTCTTTTCTTGTCAATGTGTTTAAGTTCCTTGTAGATTCTGGATATTAGATCTTTGTAAGATGGGTAGATTGCAAAAATTTTCTCCCATTCTGTAGGCTGCCTGTTCACTCTGATGATAGTTTCTTTTGCTGTGCAGAAGCTCTTTAGTTTAATTAGATCCCATTTGTCAATTTTGGCCTTCGTTGCCATTGCTTTTGGTGTTTTAGTCATGAAGTCCTTGCCCATGCCTATGTCCTGAATGGTGTTGCCTAGGTTTTCTTCTAGGGTTTCCATGGTTTTAGGTTTTATATTTAAGTATTTAATCCATCTTAAGTTAATTTTTGTATAAGATATAAGGTAGGGGTCTAGTTTCAGTTTTCTGCATATGGCTAGCCAGTTTTCCCAGCACCATTCATTAAATAGGTAATCCTTTCCCCATTGCTTGTTTTTGTCAGGTTTTTCAAAGATCAGATGCTTGTAGATGTGTGATGTTATTTCTAAGGCCTCTGTTCTGTTCCATTGGTCTATATATCTGTTTTGGTAGCAGTACCATGCTGTTTTTGTTATTGTAGCCTTGTAGTATAGTTTGAAGTCAGGTAGTGTGATGCCTCCAGCTTTGTACTGTATAGACAGGCTCTTTTTTGGTTCCATATGAAATTTAAAGTAGTTTTTTCCAATTCTGTGAAGAAAGTCAATGGTAGCTTGATGGGGATAGCATTGAATCTATAAATTACTTTGGGCAGAATGGCCATTTTCAAGATATTGATTCTTCCTATCCATGAGCATGGAATGTTTTTCCATTTGTTTGTGTCCTCTCTTATTTCCTTGGCAGTGGTTTGTAGTTCTCCTTGAAGAAGTCCTTCACGTCCCTTGTAAGTTGTATTCCTAGGTATTTTATTCTCTTTGTAGCAATTGTGAATGGGAGTTCACTCATGTTTTGGCTCTCTGTTTGTCTATTATTTGGTGTACAGGAATGCTTGTGATTTTTGCACATTGAATTTGTATCCTGAGAATTTGCTGAAGTTGCTTGTCAGCTTAAGGAGATTTTTGGCTGAGATGATGGGGCTTTCTAACTATACAATCATGTCATCTGCCAACTGAGACAATTTGACTTTCTCTCTTCCTGTTTGAATACACTTTATTTATTTCTCTTGCCTGATTGCCCTGGCTAGAACTTCCAATACTATGTTGAATAGGAGTGGTGAGAGAGGGCATCTTTGTCTTGTGCTGGTTTTCAAAGGGAATGCTTCCAGTTTTTGCCCATTCAGTATGATATTGGCTATGGGTTTGTCATAAACAGCTGTTATTATTTTGAGATATATTCCATCAATAGCTAGTTTATTGAGTGTTTTTAGCATGAAGTGGTGTTGAATTTTATTGAAGGCCTTCTCTGCATCTATTGAGATAATCATATGGTTTTTGTCATTGGTTCTGTGTATGTGAAGGATTACGTTTATTTGTTTGTGTATATTGAACAAGCCTTGCATTCCTGTGATGAAGCCAACTTGCTCGTGGTGGATAAACTTTTTGATGTGCTGCTGGATTTGGTTTGCCAGTATTTTATTGAAGATTTTTGCATCAATGTTCATCAGGAATATTGGCCTGAAGTTTTCTTTTTTGTTGTGTCTCTGCTAGGTTTTGGTATCAGGATGATGCTGGCCTCATAAAATGAGTTAGGGAGGATTCCCTCTTTTTCTGTTGTTTAGAATAGTTTCAGAAGGAATGATACCAGCTCTTCTTTGTACCTCTAGTAGAATTCAGCTAAGAATCTGTCTGGTCCTGGGCTTTTTTTAGTTGGGGTATTAATTACTACCTCAATTTCAGAACTTGTTATTGGTCTATTCAGGGACTCGACTTCTTCCTGGTTTAGTCTTGGGAGGGTGTATGTGTCCAAGAATTTATTAATTTCTTCTAGATTTTCTAGTTTATTTGCGTAGAGGTGTTTACAGTATTCTCTGATAGTAGTTTGTATTTCTGTGGGATCAGTGGTGATATCCCCTTTATCATTTTTTATTGTGTTTATTTGATTCTTCTCTCTTTTCTTATTAGTCTGGCTAGTGGTCTATCTATTTTGTTAATTTTTTCAAAAAACCAGCTCCTGGATTCATTGATTTTTTTGAAAGGTTTTTTTTGTGTCTCTATCTCCTTCAGTTCTGCTCTGATCTTAATTATTTCTTGTCTTCTGCTAGCTTTTGAATATGTTTGCTCTTGCTTCTCTAGAAGAACTCCAGACTTTATAAAGTATCTAAAAATATTTGTTATAAATACTAAATCAATACTTGATGATAAAAGCTAGACACAAAATACAATTTCTGATCCCTGTCTTCAATTCTTCTGAAGATCTGTTGATCAACCTTTTCCATGGAAGCTAAGGGAATGGTTCTTGCTTGTTCAGTTTGTCTTCTCTGTGATCCACATGGCTTTGTCCTGTGAGGTCTGACATGCTTTAGAATGTCTTCTTCCAAAACACAGATCTCTAGTCCTAAGTCTTTATTAGTGTGTTTCTCTGCAATGTTTTGCTTTCCTCCAATGGCCCAGAAACATGTGGCTGTGATTTTGCTGCTGCAGCTCACTGAGATTTCAAGCTGAGCTTTCTGAATCTTTATCTGTGTTCTCTCTGACACCTGCCTCCTCCCTGTTCTGCCCCTTTTCATGATGAGAAGGGAATTTTAAACTATTTTGTCAAGAAGAATAATTTTGGTTTGCACGTGCACTAAGTAATTATGGACAAGGTTTTCACTGAGGCATTTTCAACAATAGTGGAAGTCTGGAAGCAACTCAAATGACCATCGAATGGGAATTCCTTAAATAGATTATGGTACATCCATATGTAGAAAATGATATAGCCATGTAAAAGGAAGCTTTTCTGTACTGATATGGAAAGCACTTCAGTCTCTATTAAGAGAGAAAAGCAAGATGTGGAAGAGTTTATACAGTATGCCAATGCTTCTGATAACATTTTAAAAGACTATACATGTATTTGCTTTCTGCAAATAGCATGTTTCTGGAAAGATAAATAAGAAACAGATAATAATGGTTGTCTCTGGATGAGAGATAGGATGAGAGGGAGACTTATTTTATGTGTACTTTGTATTGTTGAACTTGTGACTATTATTAGCTACTTGAAAATAATACAGAGATAAGGTATAATATATGAAATATATATAACCCAGACATAAGATGATAGATATGCTTATCCTTCAAAATATTTAGTAAATATGCCCTTCAATTTCACAGCCTATTAGAGTTCAAGGCCAGTCCCCAAATTTCTGCAAATTCCTGGGGTGGGGAGTGCTATTTTCAAAGGCTGTCTCAACGACTGCATTCTTATATATCCATATCCTGCCTTTGTTCCTTATCACTTTGACCCCAACATGAAACTTAGCTTTGTATAGAGCACCCTTGACATAAGTAACTCCAGATTAGAAAAAAGACTCCATCTTACATTTCAAAAGGCACTCTACCAACCGGGACCAGATGTTTTGCCTGATCAATAAGGACTGCATCCAACCACATAAGGACACAACCAAGCACGCTCCTCCACCATCAGTCCTCATCAGAAGACCCTGTGGCCATAAAAAGCAGGATTTCAGCAGCTTGAAATAGCCATGTTAACAGACACCATCTTGCTGTCTTGTGATAAACACCTAGTATCTGCTGCTGAAGACTCTGCCCACATCAAAGGCTCTTTCTTACAAGACCAAGGGACCTTTAGGCCCAGATCAGGATATTCTTTCTGTTCACATCATTCTTCCTGGACTAGTTTGTTTTCTATCCCCTTTCTCTTGATGTTAAATGTTACTTTGTTTGTTGTGGCATGTTTAATTTATATCATTTATGTATTGATGAAGCATACTATTATGTATGGTTTGCAATATTGACTGACGTGAGATGGCTTGCGCTTGTGTGCCTGTGGCTCTGATTACCTAGTGAACAGGAAGTACTAAGGAGAATTGCCTCCTTGGGAACTCTGTGGAGCGCATGGCTTTCATGATTGAAATAGCATCAATGAAAGTCTGACGTTGTAGAAAAACACAAACATGTGTGGACCTGGTTATCTATGACCTTATGTCACTCATGATAAGCTTCTCTGGTTTCAAACAAAACAAAACAAAGAAATGAAAAACTCAGTTACTATGCAGCATCATGAACAACTGTAAATGGAATAGTAGGCAATCTTCCTTCAGTTGCCCTTCCATTGTGATGTTTTAGTAACCCCACCAGCCTGGCATCTCTCCATCGGGCTGCCTCCTCTGTGCTCTTTTCATATTTAAAAAGCAAAACAAAGGAACTTAATCTGCTGCATAGCCATTCTGTGATGTTATTTCACAGCGTAAGTCTGCCATTGAGCCTACTTCAGTGCAGTCTATCTCAGTTGGCTTCTTGATGCATTTTCCCAAATAGAGCCAACTTATCTGAAAATAAATTTTGCTATCAGTTCTTAAAATTATGTAAAACAACACATATTTGCTAGAGTTACAACACCAAAATCATTACTGATGTATGTTGCTCCGATATTCACCCTCTAGATGTTGGCGTTCTTCAGGGCCTTTTCCCTTCCTTCTACATCACTATCTACCTAGACCATCTCACGGTCTCCCGTGGCTTTAGTTATCTCTGCTTACTAAAGCCTCCCACAAGTACTTCTTCAACCCCAGACCTCTTGTATCCAACTACATATATCTTCATTTAGCAAACTCACAAATCTATCAAACCCAATCTGTCCAAAACAAAATTTGTAATTTTTCTCCCAAAGCTGTGTCTCCAGTGTTCCTTGTCTCTGTATATTGCACCACCATGTACAAAGTTGCTTATGCTAGAAAACCGACATTCTTGCTTCTGCCCTCTCCCTCATCCACATCAGATCCATCCCTTCAGTAGATCCACTTTCCTCCATCTCCACCATTGCTATCTTAATCTAGTTATTGTCAACTAACCTGAGCCAACTTGGCCAGTCAATCTCATTTTCAGGTTCATGTTGACAGTAGTACTAGCTTCAGACATATGGAGATCGATGAGAACTCTAGTATCTTCCTCCACGAGCTTGTCGCCAGATGGGGTGTTACAATGAAAGCAAGTCTCAGACCAGATGCTGCCACATGGCATTTGCAAGTAAGCGCAGAAACTGTCATATAGTCCGTTCCATTTGTTTGTACTTTGGCACTTTGCAAAGTACCCAGCATGAGAAGTTCCACTGAGCAGTTGCAATAGTCTAGCAATGGGATGCAGCTCACCTTCTTATGGATCAGAATTCTCTGTGAAGTGGTGGGACATGGAACCAAGCGGCCCTAGGCCTAGGGTACCACTCCTAAATTAAGAGGCCACTGGGCTTGCCAGATTCTCAGAACACTGTTCACACAAACGTAGTGGCTGTATAATTCACCAGCATCAATTCATTTATTTTAAATGCTACTCATTGCACTAATGAAATATTCTATCTAGCATTCCTTATACCAATTAACAAACGCTCTGGTGAAGAAGTAACAGTGATATTTGAAGTCGTTTGTTGTTAACTGTCTTGTCTGATGAGGATATATTAAATGTTAAGTAATCTCCTCCAGGGTAGAGATTAAAAAGAATTTACATATATTTGTATGTAATTACATATATAATATTATATGTAATTATACTCAAAAGGTATATTTTTGAGTACATGTACCTACATATGTATACATATATATATACACACACGTATATATATGTGGGTATGTGTAGAATATTATAAATACATATGTTTATAGTATATACATATATACATGTATATATGCATATGTGGGTGTGTGTAGAATATACGTATATATATATACATACACATGTGGGTATGTGTAGACAGACACATATATGTACATTTATATATCACATTTTAAAATTTCATTAAGGACAATATATTCCTTATCTGCAGACTCCTAATTCGTCATCCTGCATCCTGGCTTTCTGTTCTCTAAACCTGTGTTTCACAGTAGTGAAATAATCAATTTTAAAAATCATAAATCTCATTCCTCTGCCTCAATGATTCTCAATTCTCTTTTTCTGGCTGGTCTGTATGTATCTTACCACCCTGTCTCATGACACTCTCCTCCTTATCTATTGGGCCTGATTATGATTACATCATTGTCCTCCTTTTTGTTCCTTCAACTTGGCAAGACATCTTGTGTCTTGTAGCATTTGCACTTCTGTCCTCCCTTGCATAGAACATCATTCTTCGCCTCTCTTGGCCTATGTAATCCTCTGCATAAGTGAGGTCACAGCTTAAGCCCATTCTTCAAGGAAACATTGCTGACTCCTCCCCAGTTCAGAGGAAGTGAGCTTCCTGGTAGACCCACCTAGGACAAAGTTGCAATTAATTAATTACAGAATTGTCTGTTTTCTCACTTGAGTATTGTCATTACAGGGACAAGTTTCATGTCTCTCTTACTCACTTAGCACTGCCTTTGTCTGGGTGTTTAATAAATATTTACTGCATGAGTGAGTGAATGTAATGGCTATATTGTGTCTGAGGAATTTCAGCCACATGCTTACGTTGTGTGTCCTGTTGGCACATGGGTTTGTTGGTAGTTATGTCTGGGAATATCAGTTGGTGTTGGCGTTGACTTTTTAATGATATTCTCTGGAAAATAATACGACACATCAATTCCTCAAACTAGATATACAGAGAATACATACATCTGATGTCCTGTGAAATTTAAATCTTAAATCCTTCTTATCTGCTGGCTCCCAGCAGTCTTTCAGAAGAAAAAACATTTAGGACAAGAATGAATACAAACAATTGCATACCATGTCTGGAAGGAGTTTCTTCATCACTTTTTCTCAGGCCCTTCTTAGGAAAGCAAAGCAAAGGTCAAAGGTGACCACAGGAAGACCTTTAAAATGGGACTCAAAGGAATTTTCCCAGCAAACTAGGTTGAAAACTGTGCCAAGAATTAACTCCATATGGGGAAATCTTACAAAATGCAAAATCCATTTGTCTGCTTTGCTCTAGTAAACACAAATTAGAAGTCTATTTGTTTATATTGCGAAGATTGAGCTCCTTTTATGGTATTGTTCCATAATGTCTTAGAGGCAATACAAGAGATAATTTATGCATTGAAAGATTGCCAATAATCTCTCAGGCATTAAAATGATCATATATTGTCTCCCAACTTGTATGGTTTATTTACAAAGCAGATGCTTGGGCCTAACAGAGATTGTTATTCAGGAGGCAAGGTATAGGGCCCAGTATTCAGCGCTTAAAAAATAAGTTAAGACATTAAAAGATAGAGAAAGCCATCAGGAAAATAGACCAAATACATATTAATCCTCTTCGTTCATAGAGACCTGGGTCACTCTTTTTATCTACTGTGGGAAGTTCCATCCTATGACATCCTCTCCATGGGAGAGATGGGTGATGCTGGAGGGTATTCGTGGATCTCCTGCTGAGGAAATGGGACCTCTTGAGTTGTAATTGGAAGTGAATACCGTTACAAGTGAGGGAATAAAAAATAGGTAGCGTTTTGTTTCTCCAAGCAGTGGACTGCATTGTTTTTTCAATACGATTTACTAGCATAGATGTGCCTTCCTTGCTTCTTTATTTTAGAAAAAAAAAAAATCTGAATTTCTTTAACAAATAAGAGATGGGTAATAATTAAAATGGCATTCTCTAGCACATTTACTAGATAAATGTACTTACAATATTCTGACTCAAAATTTCTTAGGAACACACCCTCTTTCCAAAGAAAGATCCACTTGTAAATCTACTTTCAAATGAAAAGAACAAAATTTTGCTCACTTGGCCATTCTTGAACAGAGCTGCTATTTGAAACATATGACCCATATATTTTGGTATGAAGTCAGGATTTAGAAATGTAATAAGTTTTTTGACTTTTTGGTAGAAATCAGGGCTGAGGAGAAGAATGTGAATTGTGACCAGGAGTGGATAGCTTTGAGCTGCCAGACAAATAGGTCTTTATCAATTATCTTTTGGGACCTGTCAGGAGAGAATTCAGATCTCTTAACTCTCAGACTCCCTAGGACCTCATTTTCTTTGGAGGACTGAGACTTCTCAGAAGAGCAGAACTTTCCAGAGAAATGGGGAGGAGGCTACTAAGAGTCTTTTACAACATAGCTGAATCTGGAGTCTTAGATTGGAACTGAAAAGAAAAGGAAATTGAAAAATTCCAATAATTTGACCAAAAACCGTTGAGCGGATGCATTTTCAGGGAGAAAAGGCATGTATGCCTGCACGTGTGTCTATGTGCCTGCATGTGTGTGTGCACCTGCATGTGTGTGTGCCATGCATTGTGTGCATGCATGTGTGTGTGGATGCATGTGTGTGCATGCATATGTGTGTGTGCCTGGCCTGCATGTGTGCATACATGCATAAGTGTAGTGATGGGCATAGGCAGTTTAAGGTTAATAAGAGTCAGTATTTTTCAATATTTCCATATTTTCCTCAGCTCTGACATCCAACAGTGACAGAAAGGAATGACGGAAAATTTTTAATTATAAATAGCTGACTCTTGCAAGGGTGGCAATAAAATATATAATAGAATTCTGAGCCAGGCTTCAGAGACCAGAATGGGTGGTGGGAATAGTACATATAGATTTGATTAATTTGGATAACAGCCCTGTGTGGACGGAGTGAGGGGTGTCTAGTAATTCCCTCTGGGCCATTGGAAATCTTCATTCTCTCTATAATTGATTTTTCTAGAGGCAAAAGTTAAGCCAGACAAATAGGAGAATAAAATTCTGATTTTATTACAACAGTTTGAGTCACGAAGGCAAAATGATTATATAGAGTTCTGAGTGTCTGACATGGGACATTTGTTCTTTCTTCCTAAGCATATGCCAGCTATTGCCAATGTGGTTTTTCTTCCACGGTTCTAGAGGTGACACCAGACAAGGCAGGGTATATGCAAGTTTCTCCAGAACATTCGTCTTTGACCTGGCAGGAGTCCCACTTGCTCACTCTCAGGGTCCAGGACAAGATTGCTTTGACCTTTCCTGCTTCATGATTTTGCTTCTTTGGTTCCTTTTTGGATTAAATCATTCTTTTATTGTTGTTTTCTTTGAAACTCTAGCTATGCTTGGAGTTTAAAGCCATAGAACAGTAACAGTATATGTCAGTGTAAAACAGGCTGGCTTGGAGACCCATTCCTGCCACTTACTAGCTGGGCAAGTGTTGAAATCATGAAAACTTTGTTTCTTCACCTTTAACTGGAGGTGAAAAGAGTACTTAATGGGAAACTCACAACATAGTACCTAGCAAATAGTGAGTGTTCAATAAATGTATTATTTTTTCACTGTTAATATTTTCACATTTTGAAGGGACTAGTGCTCTGTTATGACTTAAGGAGCCTACAAGAACCACCTTTTTTACATAAAGTGAAGAGTCTGCATCTGACTCCGAATTGGAAATTTGCTTCTTCATCTTCTCTAGATTTCTCTGGCAATAAGCTTCCTTGGAGAACATTTTAAAGCCTATAAAGTGGTCTCTAATTGTATTATCACACACACTGAAGACCTATTTTGTCAGATCATTATGCAATGAAGGACACTGCACAGCTATTCTGTGGACTGATATTTTTAATAACAGCTCACAACACTCATCACATTGGATATGGTGTTTACTTTAAATTACATTTCCCAGTTGGGGATGGAACCCTTCAGACTTATGTGTGTCCAGTCAGGCTCTGGAGGAGGAGATCTGCCAACAGGAGGAGTAATGAAAGGACACTACTGTGAACACAGTTCACTGTGCAGGCATTAGAGAACTAAGCCTTTCATTACTTTGGGAGATAGTATATATGAAAAGCTATGAGTGTTGTAACACTGCCTGAAGTATTCACAAATGTGAAGAAGAAATATTCAGCACAAAGCAAAGGACCCCAGAGCTGGTGTCTAGGATGAGTTCTTTGTTGTTTCCTGAGCTCGGGATCTTAGAAATTTCTCTAGAGCCCAATCTTCCCCTCCTCTGCCTCTGCAAGTTGTCAGTAGTCATTCTCAGACACTGCGGGCTGCTTGGGGACATGATTAGGCTCTGAAGGAGCCGTTCCCATGAGCTTCTGCTGAAAGTGTCAGGTTGCTGAAGCAGACATTTCCAGGCACTTGATTTCGTTTTTCTGCCTCTGGCAAGTGGTTTTGAGCTATTCAGTTAGTAAAGAAAATGGTTGGACTGTTTGGGAAGATATAGGACATAAGGAAACATTGTTTTGACCTAGTTAAGCAAGTGAATAGATTGTTGTATTTTAATGATTGGGGCTATCATTTTTTTAGGAAAACTGTAATTGTTAATTATAAATGCTTATTAAAATAAGTATTAGGAGCAACATAGCTTTATGAAACATGCTATATACAATTTCCTTCCTTCTCTCCCTCATTCTTCCTTTCCTCCTTCTCTCTTCCTTTCTTCCTTCTTTTTTCTGTTCTTCCCTTCCTCCTTCCTTCTCTCCCTTCTGCCCTTCATCTTCTCCTCCTTCTCTCCTTTTCTTCCTTCTTTCTTCCATTTTATTTGTAAGTGAGAAAAGCTGTGCTGTATGTGAGAGGCTACGCTACAAGCAAAAGGTCTTTGCCCTTAAGAAGCAGTCTAAAGGGAGACAGACATATTAATAAATAGAGCTACAATTACAGAAGTGTGTGCAGGGTCCTGTGAGGAACATAGTAGGAAGTGGTCATTTTATTTGGAAAGTTTGGGAATGCTATCTAAAGGAGCTGTCACTTGAGCTTTGTTTCTGTCAAAGAAAAAGCAGCAACTGAATTGAGCACTTTACAGACTTTATTACAATCATGTGTACACACACACACATACACACACACACACAGCCAGTAAAGAAATAGACTCCTCTAGAATCTTAGAATAGGATTTTAGGCAGAACAAGAAAAAAACATTGTTTACCAAAACCCGAGACTGAATGCTTAGCCACGATACTTAACAAATTGCCTCAGTCTTTGTGTTCAGATCTTCAGGACCCAACTTTGGGGCAGTTAAGTACATAAATGTTCATTGCTGTAGTATTTTTCTTGTTGTTGTTGTCATGTTTTTTTGGGGGGAAAATTGTTAGACTTGTAAAGATTTGGTACAGATTTTGGTTAACTTACTGTTGGTAACATATATAGTAGGTATTACGTGCAAATTCTTTCTCAGTCAGAAGAAATGGATATTCATCAAATTCTTTCTTAGTAATAAAATATGGATAGATATCTCGGCAGGGTGGTAAAAGAGGGTACTCCAGGAAACAGGGAAAGCATCAGCAAAGGAATAGTCAGTTCTGATGGAGAAATGGAAATGGTTCATTATGGTGGGAGAGTGGGCCCAGAGGGAATGAGGATATGAGTGGTGCAAGGGCCGAATCTACCACTTAACTCCTGATGGCAGGCATGTTTGTGAACACAGCCGGGATTGCTTAACTGGTGAGTTGCTTAACTCCTGATCCCTTTTGTTTCTTTCTTCTCTTTGGGCACTTCCACCATATTTATGTTTATGCATATAATGATGTCCTACATTTCAGTAAGGCTGTTTATTTTATTTAATTTTTCCCCTCTCTTCTAAGTACATAATTTCTACTGATCTTTCTTCAAGTTTGCTGATTCTTTCTTCTGCCAACTCACATATACTGTTCAGCCCTTCAAGTGAATTTTTCATTTTGCTTTTTGTATTTTTGAGCTGCAGATCTTTCATGTGGTTCTTTTTTTTAAATAGTAATTACTACCTGCATTAGACCAGGTTCTTCAGAAAAATAGAACCAATAGGATATGTATAGGTATATAGAAAGATTTATTCTGAGGGATTGGCACACATGACTATGGAGGCTGAGAAGTCTCACGATCTACCCTGTGCAAGCTGAAGACGTTGGAAAGCTTGTGGTGTAGTTCCAGTCCAAACCTGAGGCCTGAGAACTGGGTAGGGGCTGGTGTATAAGTCTCAGTCTTGGTCCAAAGATCTGGGAGCCCAGCTGATATCTGAAAGCAGGAGAAGATGGATTTCCCAAATCTAGCAGAGAGAACAAATTGATCCTTTCTCTAGCTCCTTGTTCTATTCAGGCCCTCAGTGGATTGGATACTGCCCACTCATATGGTGAGCATGATCTTTACTCACTCCACTGATTCAAATGCTAACCTCTCCCAGAAGACCACACCCAGAAACAGTGTTTTGCCAGCCATCTGGGCATCAGCCCAGTGAAGGTAACACATACAATTAAGCATCATATTATCTCTGTTAATATTCTCTATATGATGAATTATTATTGTTATATCTTCCTTTGATTCTTTGAGTGTGATTTCCTTTATTTATTAGAACATTTTGATAATAGCTGCTTTGAAATCTTTGTGTGCTAATTCCAAACTAGCTCCTTTTGAAGGCATGATTTTTACCTGCCTTTTTTTTTTCTTGTGAATAGGTTATACTTTTCTGTTTCTTTGCATGTCTCTGAATTTTTATTAGAAATTGAGCATCTTAGATAACATATTATTATAGCCACTTTGAATGTTATTCCCCTTCCCATTTCTGAGAACTTAGTACTTCTTCTTTTTTTATTTATCATAAATAAAATATATTTATTTACAGTAAATATTATTTATTTATCAGGTGGGGCTGGACTAATTCTGTGGAGTCAATTTCCCCCACACTGTGCAGCCTCCAATGTCTTGCTCAGATATTTTTTCCAGGACCTTTTGTCCTGGCTTCCTGGGGGTTCCATATGGGTTTGCATAAATGAGATATTGGTGGAAGATTATGATTAAGCTCATATCCAGTTATATTCTCATCCTGTTTTCACAAATTACTTATGTGTGTGGCTTGCAGATTACCCTCACATTTTGGGGAGTTTACCATTTTGCCCATGTTCATCCAGGGGCTAGAAGCTTGGAGATATTCTCTCCAATCCCTCCTTACAGGACATGGTGTTGGACATGTGGACAGACTTCCAGTCCCCCAGGGATGATAATGGTTTCATTTTTAAGCCAAGCCTTCTAGGAAATACCCCTGGGTCAGAGTAGCTTATTTTTAGCCAGTATTTGGTCAGAAGTTGTGCTTAAGCCCCTTGATCCAGTAAGACTAAAAGAATCTTTGTAGGTAGATTGGTGCATGGCTTGGGAACCCTTCTGAGGCTGCCCCACATCCTGCTTGAATTGTTTCTGAGATGGTGCAGCGTAGGGCATGCGCACAGCCTTCTAGATGCCCAAGGATAACATTGATCATGGAAGGGCTCTTCTTGGCTGACTTCTTCACTCTTTCTCTCTGCTATTTTTTGGCTGTTCTGCCCTTTTGCTCTTTGCTACTAGCATCTTGGAACCACCAGCCCCCCCTTCATTACTTGTCACCACTACTGCCATTGTTTTTGACAATATCTTTAGGCATGAACTGCTCCATGCTCTGTTCCAAAGTTGTTCACCTCAGGCAGAGCTGTGGAGTTCTCTATTCTTACAACCTGTTCCTTCCCCTGGGAGAGCCTCAGAGCCATTATACCAGAGCTAGGGATAATATTCCACTTCTCCCAGAATGGCACCCACTCTAAAGCAGGGCTGAGTGGATGGTTGCCTTTTACTTTCTTGGCTGCTTCACTGGTGTGGAACCTCCTCCCTGTGAGCAAGCTGTAGTAGAGACAGTTAGTGCTCTCAGCTTGCTGCACCCGGGCCAGAGCTCTCACCCTGTGAATGTGAGCTGGGTGGGAGAAGGGATCCCCATTTCCATTGGCCATGCCTGCTCAGAACAGTGCTTCCACAATGTGAGACTGTGGAGAATGAGAGATATTAGTGGCCTATCCCTTCCAGGGTGAAATTATAGTCCTAGAGTAGAAGCTGAGGAGAGCAGGAGACCCCAGCTTTTTGCCTGTGCCCACCTGGAGTAGTTCTTCCACTTCATGGAGCTAGAGTTGGGGCGGGGTGATGGGAGATCACTCAAATGCCAGAGACTCACACTGTTTGCATCAAGATTTAGTAAAACTTGACTAAATCTTTTTCCATTTGCTGCATACTCCTATGAAAATGTCTGGAGATGTAAAGTGGTTTTTTTGTTTGTTTTCTTTTTCTATCCTTTCACCAGTTAAATGCTTGCTTTGCTGGGAAAAGCATTCACCTAGATCCTCACATTGCCATTCGTTCCCCATGTCCCTTCTCCTATTAGGCCATTTATAAAGTTTTGAAATTTGGGGGTGTGTTAATTGCCACCCAGCAAGCAAGCTGTCAGTTTTGCAAAAGCGTCGAAGAAATGCTGTTGTTATTGTTAATGGAAATGATTTTAAAATGATAAATCCGTATCAGTTAAATGGATAACATCTTACCAAGTTATTGTATTGAGCGTGATGGTGATAACATCAGCTACAAGTCAGACTCAGCATCTGGTATGTTTTTTTTTTTTTTTTTTTTCTGAAATGGAGTCTTGCTCTGTCACCCAGGCTGGAGTGCAGTGGCACGATCTCAGCTCACTGCAACCTCCGCCTCTCAAGTTCAAGTGATTCTCCTGCCTCAGCCTCCTAAGTAGCTGGGATTACAGGCATGCGCCACACCTGGCTAAATTTTGTATTTTCAGTAGAGATGGGGTTTCATCATGTTGGTCAGCTGGACTCGAACTCCTGACCTCATGATCCGCCCGCCTCGGCCTCCCAAAGTGCTGGGATTACAGGCGTGAGCCACTGTGCACAGTCTGTTATGTTTCTTTCCAAAATTCTTTTTTTTTTTTTTTTTGCTAAATTAGAAACTTCTAAGTCAAAAAGAATGCAAGTGGTTGCTGGCTCTGTTGACTAGATTTCAGGGGAAGGCAAGAGCTCAGAATTTCTGGGGAGAGTTCTCTCTGAAGATGACTTCTGGCACTCTGTCAGGTGTAAAGCCAGCAGGATTAGGAGGGTTTCAGCATGGGATAAAGCAGCTTATGGTTTCCTAATCTACTCTCTTATTACATTCTACTCTGGAAAATAATTTTTTCCCATTTTTATTGCATCATGTGGAGGTGGTTTTAAAATGTAACTGACTAATATGAAGTCTACTAATTCTCTGGTTGAGTGAAAAACTTCACAGACTTTTTGGAGAAAGGAAAACTCTCAGCAATTAGTCTATCATATTTTAACTTTCTTATAAAATCCTGATATTACAGCCTCAGCAGTAACATCTTGAAATTTCACCTCTGAAGTGACAGCTTTAGGCTATCTAGAGTTCATGTTCTATTGTTGAGCTATGACACATGAGCAAGTTTCATTGAATCGTAGAAATGGTTTTTGGCAGCCTTGTAAGTGTCAGGGTGAGCTGATTTTGTAATAACTTTAACTTCAGTAGCTGAGGTGAGCATCTTCTTGATGGTCAGAAAACTTCAGAGTGGAAAAGCAGATATATATTGCCAATTTATTTGCAGAATAAGCTGAAAATGAATGTATTCTGTTGGCTCAATTTGACTGCATCACAATTGTTCCTCTCACCACACCACTGAATTAAGATGAGGAGTCATTTGTTGACTGCTAACTGTTGCCCATGAGTAGAGTGCTCATTGGATGATGGTGTCAGAGACCCTTCCTTATAGAGCCCTTAGCTCAAGATTTGTCAGTACTGAAATCAACACATTGTTTTTCAGTCTACACCACCATAAAATAACCCTTTAAAAAGTTCTTTTTTCAAAAACATGGTTTCAGTGCCAAATAGGTCAAAGCATCCTCCAGTCCATCAATTCCATCCACACAGTGCACAAGTGCCAAGAGCTGACTCATACAGCACAACACTGCAGTTCACTTCTGATGCTAACTACCCAGAGTTAGTGCAGACTGCACGAGTTCAGGGCAGATCCCCAACACGACTGTGCTTATGTCAGATGCTAGCGGTAAGTTTGGGAATCCTCAGGCCTCCTGCACTTCTGACCAACTGGCTACAAATTTGGGAGTTCCCATAACCCCCTCAAGTTTGATGATTGGCTAGAAAAACTCACAAAGCTCGGGAAAACGCCATACTTACAATTACAATTTATTATAAAGAATACAAATTAGGACCAGCCCAAAGAAGAGGCGTAGAGGACAAGATCTGGGATAGTCCCTTTGCCAATATCTTATTAAGCTATTTCTCTGAGCCCAAGATTATTATCACTTAAAAACATAGAGGAAATCTTCTTGATACTGGTCTAGGCAAAGATTTTTTTGTTTTAATATGACCTCAAAAGCACTGACAACAAAAGTAAAAATAAACTAATGGGATTGCATTAAGCTAAAGAACTTATGCACAACAAAGGAAATAACCAACAAAGTGAAGAGACAACCTACGGAATGGAAGGAAATGAACCATGTATCTAGTAAGGGATTAATATGTAAAATATAATATAAGAAACACAACTCAATAGCGAGAAAACAAATCACCTGATTAAAAAATGGGCAAAGGACCCAAATAGACATTTCTCAAAATAAGACATACAATTGGCCAACAGCTTTATGAAAAAATACAACATCACTAATCATCAGGGAAGTGCAAATTAGTGAGATGTCATCTCATACCTGTTGGGCTGCCTATAATCAAAGCAAAAAATAAAAAATGTTGGTGAGGATGTGGAGAAAAGAGAACCCTTGTACATTGTTGGTAAGAATGTCAATTAGTACAGTCACAAAACAGTATGGAATTTCCTCAAAAAATTAAAAATAGAACTATGATCCAGCAATTCTATTTTGGGTGTATATTTAAAGGAAATGAAATCAGTGTGGTGAAGTACCTGCACTTCCACATTCACTCCAGCACTATTTACAATAGCCAAGATCTGGAATCAATCTAAGTATTCATTAACAGATGATTGGATTAAGAAGATGTGATATATATATATATATATGTGATATATATAATCACCAGATATATATCTGATAAAATACTATTCAGCCTTAAAAACAGGGTAAATCCTGTAATTTGCAATGACATGGATGAGCACGGAGGACATTATGCTATATAAAATAAGCCAGACAAATACTGTATGATCTCACTTATATGTGGAATCTAAAAAAGTCAACCTCACAGAAGAAGAGAGTAGAATGGTAAATACCAGCACCTAGCGGGGCAGGGGTTGAGGGTGATGTCGGTCAAAGAATACAAAATGTCAGTTACATAGAAGGAATAAATTCAAGAGTTCTATTGTATGACATGGTGACTATAGTTAATAACAATGTGCTGTATACTGAAAAATTGCTGAGATAATAATTCTTTTTCTCACTACAAAAAAGTTAAGTACACGAGGTAAAGCATATGTAAATTAGTTTGATTTTGTCATTGCATAATGTGCACATATATCAAAACATGCTTTACATAATAAATATATATATAATTTTTGTCAACCAAAAAAGGAAAATATCTTTAAATAATTGTTTCATTCTTCCTTTCATATTACTTTGAATTCAATAAACTATTGTGCTGAAAATAAATTTTAAAAAATCATTTGTACCTGTGTACGCCCAAAAATGCGACTCCAAGACTGGCTTCTCTGAATTTGGACTCTTCTTTATCTTTAATAATTGCTAATGCTTACTGAGTGTTTATTATTTCCCAGGCATTCATCTCAGCACTTTACATGCATTTTACCCTCATAACAACTCTGTAAGATCAGATACTTAATAGTACCACTGAACACAAAAGGTAAGTGGGGCAAAGATATATTATATCCAAAGTAACTTAAAGTGATAAAACTGGTAAGGGACAGAGCTCAGATATACACACAGGATGTTCAGTTTCAAAGCCTGTGCCCTAACCTATCAGAACATGCCACTTGTAGCAACAAAAGCATCAGTTTTGCACTGAAAAGTTCTGGAGAAACTCAGTTGGTTCACCATAAAAGCAACTGTTCTTTGTTTTTAAAATGATGCAAAAACATCAATGATTGTAATGCCCTAATATGACTTTTTTAAAAAAAAATGCATCAAGAATTCAGGTCAATCCAATAAAATCCAATTTTCCAATATTTATCATTCATTGGATTCTTGTGAAAAATGTTCACTCGTAAATTCACTATCCTAACACGAGCAGAGACAAACTCTTTACACTGGAGACCTCTTCACTATTTATTATGAAGTTAGTCTAAGTTACATGACTGTTTCTATTTTCATGACTATTTTTATACCTTAATAAAGGATTTTTCTTTTTTTGTGTGTGATGGAGTCTCATTCTGTTGCCCAGGCTGGAGTGCAGTGGTGCGATCTTGGCTCACTGCAGTCTCCACCTCCTGGGTTCAAGCAATTCTCCTGCCTCAGCCTCCTGAGTAGCTGGGACTACAGGCATGCACCACCGCACCTGGCTAATTTTTGAATTTTTAGTATAGACGGGATTTCGCCATGTTCGCCAGGCTGGTCTTGAACTCCTGACCTCAGGTGATCCACCTGCCTCGGCCTCCCAAAGTGCTGGGATTACAGGAGTGAGCCACTGTGCCCGGCCAATAAAGGACTTCTGAATCACTGACACATTAAAAAAATTATAATTATAGCAATAAAAGTTCAAGAACACTGAGAAAACATTTGAATGATGTAAAAATACATTAATCAATAAATCATCTCCTGTCTGAAATGGGGTAGTAACCTAAGTGGACTGTGTGAGTCCTCCACAGTACTAATCTATGTGAAGTGCCTGAGTGAATGGAACAGAACCCCAGAGACACATGGAGCTGGAGTCTTCATTGCCGGTGGGCAGGTACTGACAGGCCTGCTGGAACGCTTTGATTAGACTCCTTCATTCTTGCTATAATCATTTCTTATTCTGAAAAAAGTTATGTTTCTCTTGTGGCAGGGATTTTTACTTTGGTTTTTGCAGCTACCAGGAGGAGAAATGTCAGTCTGCCTAGTCCGACAAGGAAGAGCGAAGTTTTTGCGTAGAGATCTCATTAACAGAGAACAGACAGGATACAACATCATCAAGAGCAAAAGTGCAAAGTAATGAGAGAGTACCGTGTACTTTTTCCTGTTTTTCTCGTACATGACACTGATACAACCTATTTTATTTATACTCATGTATTGTCCTAAAACTTGGCGTGTATTTGAAAAGTGATGAGGTGTTCTTTATTCACATATTTTATAAACCTTTCCCACAATTATGAAAGGAGGTAGAAGAGATATTTAAATTAATTTGGTCACTATTCTTTATTACTTTTAATTTCTCCTAAAATTCAGCAAGCTGACTTTGAATGGACCTTAGTGAAAAACATATTTTTAATTAAAAAAATTCACATCCAGAACTTTTGTGCTCAGCTGCCTTGATCCTAGCAGTTCTGATAGCTGTAAGTTCTTATTCAGAAATTCAGCCCTACAGATCCCCCAGGGCTACAAGACAACAAGCAAAAACAAACTTCAGCTGTTGGAACTGTGTAAAGAAGCCCATTTCAAGGGCTTCTCACAGATTTTCCAAATATATTTAGTTAATGCACAAACATACACACCACACACACACACACACCCCTACTCCTTTGAACTAAAAATGTTTAGAGCCAGCAGTTCACTTATTTCTAAAATGTAAACCTCCTTTTGAATTTGTTTTTGGTCTAGCTCATGATAAGTTATGCTGCGTAATTAACTGAGTGATTTGCTTTAAGATTTGGGTGGGGTTCATGTGCTGCACAGGAAAGGTTGGAATTTTTATGCAGCCCTCACATGGCCTGGAGCACTTGGCAGCAGTTTGTCGTTGGCCTCTGACTTGCCCCTCTTCCCTATAAGCTACTTTGTTTTCTATGAGCATTTCTGCTTTTTTCTTGCTTCCTTCCTGGGTGTCTGCAGATATTTCTCCATCTCAGAGAACCAAAGCCCCACCTTCATTTATTCAGCATTCTCCACTTCCCGTCACTCGCACAGGATTAGAGATATCAACTCCAGGCCACCACCTACCACCTGTGTTAACTTAAACAAATTACTTAACCTCTCTCCTCCTTCATTTTTTTGTCTGTAAAATGATAATGTTATTCCTCACATATTATAGTTGATTAAATGAGATAATAAGTGTAAACTTCTCAGCACAAAGTCTAGTACACATTAATGGCTAGTAGCTTTTATTTACAGTACCCAGAAAAGCAAGAGGCCTATTTTTTTTTTAAGTGTATGAAGATGTCTCCTGATGCTGCTTAACAGGACAGATGTCAGCAAGCCCACCTCAGTCATTTGCAGGGCTTGGGGGCAAGACTACAGATGTGCACTCACTCCTGCTATCTTTCCTCCTTCCATGGAGTCCCTCATTGCAAGGAGCCTTATCTATACGAGCGTGTGATATCCTATCTGCACATCGAAGTTGTGTCCAAGCCCACTTCCTGTTCTGCAGACAGCTGCTCCTTGGCTACACCTTAGGTCTAAAGATGGGCCCTCCAGAGGACACACCCAGGGCAGACCCTCTTGTGGACCTGGAAATGGCTTGAGCCCTTGCATGGGGAACCCATGATCTCGGGTCCCTGGAGTGTGGTATAGAAAAGGAGAGTGGCCTGTACTTAGTAGCTTGGAATTCTTTATCATGGAGAGTCACGGCAAGTGGGTGGCCAGAGCAGAGTCCATAGGACGGACCTTGAATGTCTGGTACTAATCATGTTTGCTGGTAGAAAGAACCAAGCTTTGGAGAGGGCGGCTTCTCCATGCTGTGTCGCTCTAGCCAGTTCGAAGCCCTTGTGTGACTGAACAGGTTCAGTCCCCATGATGCCAAACCTGTGTGTGTAGGAACCTGCTCCTCTCACAGAGGCCCTGACAGCTACCAGGAAGCCAAAGGGCGTCGTTTTTGGACCAACCCCAAGGAATGCAAATTCCTGCAGAGCTCAGTGCTTGATATTATAGTGACTGTGCCCCCTTTCCTCGGCTCCCTCACCAGCTGCAGCACAGCCTGTTCTCCTCCTCCCCTTTTCTGTGGCTTCTTTTCCTTGGCATTTGCTGGGTGGACATAGAAGTAATACTGGGAGGAACTCAAATACCAGGGATCTGAGAAGAATCTTAGGTACAGTTGGACAGAAAGGGATGTATTTGCTGTTAGTAACATCAACTCTAGAAGTCCCAGTGAGGAAATCCTTAAGGCCAATACTGTCCTACTTCCTGCAGAATTGGGTTTATAACCCATCAGCTCCTTTACAATGTATGATTATGTCTACGTTAGCAACTCTCCTTTTATTGCTGAGAGTTGCAGCACCTGTATGTTCTGAATATTGCTGCAAAGGATTTGGGCTGAAGTGTTAACAACTTTAGCTCTTTAAGAAATAGTTTGGTAAGAAAAACAGTTACGAAGAATAATTCAATAGCCAAATACACAATAAAGATGAAGCATATGTGGTAGATAGTAAATCTTCCCCAGCAAAGGAAATCAATGCCTTCAAGTACAAGCTGTCATTTGGAATTTGGAATCTGAACAACAATACCATCCCGTGAGTACAAAGTATTGAGTGCTAGAAATAGAAGCTTTGCTTCCCTCTCTTCTGAGCAGAAATATTTTGCTCTGCTATCCCCAATAATCCCCAGATTCCACGTGCACAGCCTAACTGACTGACACAGCCAATGGCTTCAGAACCGGGTGAGTCTGGTCAAGAATTCTTATGTACAAGGCTATGTACAGTACAAGAGAAGGGACCTCTTTCAGCGCTTTTGTGTTTTTTGTTTTTTTCTAAAAAAAAAAAAAAAGACAAATCTGACTGACATTCCAACTAGTGGGCCATAAACATGAGTTTCTTATGACATTAACAGAGATTTCTATGGATTGAATGTTTGTGTCCACCCCTCTCAAATTTATATGTTGAAATTGAATCGGTAATGTAATGGTATTTGGAGATGGGGTCTTTGGGAAATGATTGGTTTATGAGGGTGGAGCCCTCATGAAGGGAATTAATGCCCCTATAAAAGGGAGCCCAGAGAGTTCTCTCATTCTCTTTTCATCAAGTGAGTCTACAGGTCTGCAACCTGTAGGAAAATCCTCACCAGAACCCGACTATGCTGGCACCCTGATCTTGGACTTCCAGCCTCCAGAATTAGGAGAAATCAATTTCTGTTTGTGAGCCACCCAGATTATGTTACTTTGTGGTAACAATCTGAACCAAGAGGCATGATATAAACAGTGCTCTGCAGTTTAAAAGTTTGAGAAATGTTAAACTAAAAATTAATCTAAGAATGTTTGTTTTAACTGCAGGATATCTCAGAGCGTTTATTCACTCGAATGCTACATTATTTGAAATGAGATGGTAAAATATGTTTTCTCAAAATAGAATGTAATGTAGAAATTACTCATATAGGTCACTTTTTATGCCTTTGTCTTTTTTCCTATCTCCTTTCCAGATAAATATTTTAAATATCTAAGTTTAGAAATGATATTTAAGACATGATAACTTAAAATGTTCCATGGGGGTGGACAAGTTGATTCATAAGTGCTGAATTCTAATATTACCCAAATTGTCCATCTAAGGGGGAAAACAGGAAGACATTCCGCCAAGTTTATCATGGAAAATCAGATGTAGGGGAGCAATTTCTGGCATGGAATATTCCTTGGCATCTGTGTGGTTTAGGTACCACATAACTTCACAGTCCCAGGAGGGACTACCCGGAGTTGAAATCTCCAGGCCTGATAGTCTGCCCCTGACAGCACTCCTTCAATTCTCAGAATCTCCTCTAAGAGACAAAGGGCTGAAATATGGGGGAAATGGCAGTAAAGCATTTAGGAAAACATTCTCGTTCTTCCACAGTACTTATATTATTTATTCATTTTCTTTTCTTTTCCTTTCTTCATTTAGTTCCACAGATGAACCAGTGGCCTCAGAAGCATCAGCTAACTTTGTGACATTTGAAGGTTGTTTGCTTTCCTTAATTCAATTTACTTTCAGCCTTAGTGAGGTAGTAGGTTTGACTCAAAGGAGAGGAAGCACTGAGAAATAAGCTTTACACTGAAACAAAGATGCTGGGAGCTTCCATGTGCATTTCCTTACATTTAAAAGATGGAAGCTACTTTTGGACACGTAGTTTAGCTGTAAGGAGAGCATTATCATGAAATCTATAAACATGGTGATCACAGTTTCCAAATCTCAAATTGGGACACATTCCCTGGCTAAAGGATTGTTATTTTTTCCATGAAGTGACTTACTCTTTATGAGGTGTACCTTAATCTCATTTAGCTAGTCAGTAATGGAAATGCCTTGATTAGAGAAAATAGAATTTCACAAAATCATAAGTGTACCAGAAAATCTAACATAGTGCTCAACGCATGTGATTCAGTTCATGCAATGTTTAGCTTGCAAAATCATCCCTAAGAATATTTTTGGTGACTTTCGTACTTTTTTTTTTTTTTTTTAATACTTTAGGTTTTAGGGTACATGTGCACAATGTGCAGGTTTGTTACATATGTATCCATGTGCCATGTTGTTTTGCTGCACCCATTAACTCATCATTTAGCATTAGGTATATCTCCTAATGCTGTCCCTCCCCCCTCCCCCACCCCACAACAGTCCCCGGAGTGTGATGTTCCCCTTCCTGTGTCCATGAGTTCTCATTGTTCAATTCCCATCTGTGAGTGAGAACATGCGGTGTTTGTTTTTTTGTCCTTGCGATAGTTTACTGAGAATGATGTTTTCCAGTTTCATCCATGTCCCTACAAAGGACATGAACTCATCATTTTTTATGGCTGCATAGTATTCCATGGTGTATATGTGCCACATTTTCTTACTCCAATCTATCGTTGTTGGACATTTGGGTTGGTTCCAAGTCTTTGCTATTGTGAATAGTGCCACAATAAACATACGTGTGCATGTGTCTTTATAGCAGCATGATTTATAGTCCTTTGGGTATATAGCCAGTAATGGGATGGCTGGGTCAAATGGTATTTCTAGTTCGAGATCCCTGAGGAATCGCCACACTGACTTCCACAATGGTTGAACTAGTTTACAGTCCCACCAACAGTGTAAAAGTGTTCCTATTTCTCCACATCCTCTCCAGCACCTGTTGTTTCCTGACTTTTTAATGATGGCCATTCTAACTGGTGTGAGATGGTATCTCATTGTGGTTTTGATTTGCATTTCTCTGATGGCCAGTGATGATGAGCATTTTCTCATGTGTTTTTTGGCTGCATAAATGTCTTCTTTTGAGAAATGTCTGTTCACATCCTTCACCCACTTTTTGATGGGGTTGTTTGTTTTTTTCTTGTAAATTTGTTTGAGTTCATTGTAGATTCTGGATATTAGCCCTTTGTCAGATGAGTAGGTTGCAAAAATTTTCTCCCATTCTGTAGGTTGCCTGTTCACGCTGATGGTAGTTTCTTTTGCTGTGCAGAAGCTCTTTAGTTTAATTAGATCCCATTTGTCGATTTTGGCTTTTGTTGCCATTGCTTTTGGTGTTTTAGACATGAAGTCCTTGCCCACGCCTATGTCCTGAATGGTATTGCCTAGGTTTTCTTGTAGGGTTTTAATGGTTTTAGGTCTAACATTTAAGTCTTTAATCCATCTTGAATTAATTTTTGTATAAGGTGTAAGGAAGGGATCCAGTTTCAGCTTTCTACATATGGCTAGCCAGTTTTCCCAGCACCATTTATTAAATAGGGAATCCTTTCCCCATTTCTTGTTTTTGTCAGGTTTGTCAAAGATCAGATAGTTGTGGATATGCGGCATTATTTCTGAGGGCTCTGTTCTGTTCCATTGATCTATGTCTCTGTTGTGGTACCAGTACCATGCTGTTTTGGTTACCGTAGCCTTGTAGTATAGAAAAAAGAGCCCGCATCACCAAGCCCATCCTAAGCCAAAAGAACAACGCTGGAGGCATCATGCTACCTGCCTTTTGTACTGTTTTAAAGGATGAATTCTTCGTATTTCTCTTGTGAACCAAGGCTTAGTCTGCTCTACCACGTTTTTTTAAAGGAGGCTTTTATCACTCAATTTGCATCAGTGAGTGAAGCTGCAAGATATTTTTCCGCTTTCAGAACTGCGTTTTTCCACCCTGAGATATTACACATAAGGCTCTAGAGTGTAACTATGCCTCAGGGTCATGGGACTTCCATTGTCAACCCAATCATTCTGAAACTCAAATCTCTGAGTTTCCCATGTTATTTAGTAACATTTTCAATTAGGCTGCATCTATCAAGGTCTGGTTTGTGTTTAGGTAAATAGGTGAGCATAAATGCACACTTCTTGTCTAGGATGGATGAGAGAGTATACGCCATGGAATTTTCCCTATCAGGTCCCCATATTTGGGTAAGAGTTGGCTTGGAGTTGAAACACAATAGAGTAGTTGGACCTGAAGAAATATAAGAAAGTTGCCAAAGCAGGTCTGTGGGTCACCTCACTCTCCCTCTTCCCCTGGATTCACCTTATCCAGAGTAAAACCTGAGCTATAAATCCTTAAAAATTGTACCACCACAAGAAATTTTCTTTTTCCTTGCTTTTAAAATGACTGTGAGCTCACTTCTTTAAGCCTTTCCATTTTTACTTTGCTAAGGGAAGGTGCTGAGTCTGACAATTTGGGAACTTTGAGTTTCTACTATACTTCTTCCTAAACTCATATTAGAATGCTTATCAGAGAATTTCAGCAGGACCAAATTTATCCAAAACATTCTCTTACTGGGAAAGACCAGAGACTCTGATGTCTTATCCAGTGGAGTGCTGGTAAACGTTTAACAATATAGCCACCAGGACTGATTTAGTCTCCAGTGTGTCATCACTGGAGAAAGAGTTGGGAAGAGATGGGCATAATTAGCTCTTGCATGCCCAGAAGGATCTGGCTTCAGCATCACTGAGTTTATGCCCCTAGGACATTGGTCTCCAAATTTTAGTATGAATCACTATTACTATTATTAAAAGTAGAGAAGTTGGTTCAGAATCTCTGGGGCTGAGGCCGGAGCATTTAGCAAGTCTCCCCAGGTGATCCTGATCAGTAGTTTGAGTTCTTGTTCCCACGTTTACTCCCATACAAGGCCAGTCTTGAATATACAGCATTGCCATTCCAGATCAAGAACTCTAAATACTTTTTCATACCATGAAATTCACTAGGCTATAATTAAAATAGACTAAATTTGCTAAGACATAATTAAAATGGATTCTAATGTTCAAGCTGAATGATCACAGTATTCACTTTTATATAATAGTCTATATTCAGTTCATTACTTTCCATTATCCTGAATGTAAAATGTGCTATGGAAAGTCAAATTCCTTATATTTTAGGAATTAGATGAAATCTTTATGGAGCACATAGCTCATTTTAGAGTTGTAAGAAATATTTGTATCTGATTTTTTTTTGTAAAAAAAAAACAAGATTCACAGGACAGCCTTTTTTGCTCCCCAACAATTTTCTTCCAATAGGTTTGTGCCAAATGTGTTGTGAACTTAATGATTTGTTTATGACAATAAAATTTGATAAATATATACTAATTTCCTCTGAAAAAATGTTTGGGTGATTTTTAAAAGGCTTGGTGCAATTAGTTTATTCTTCTTCAGTGTTGAATGTGTTTCACTGGAGATGATTTTACTGCTTTAGACCTAATCTTTTTCCAAGATCTGCATTCACTCCACAAATATCTACCAAGACATACTCCGTATTCAAAGGAGTTTACAATCTAACTGGAGTTTTAAGGATTCCTTCCATTAACAATTGGAGAAGAATACGGGAGGTATTTGACATTATGGCTGGTATTGATTGTTGTATGCGTTTTCCAGGTTGTTTGGTGGGGGAGACAAACGTAAATAATCACCAGAGTGTGACAAATGCTGGGAGACAGTGACTAAAATTTCCCTGATGATTCAGGGCAGCTTCACAAAGGAGGTGACGAGAGCTGAGACCTAATGATAATTAGGAGTTGGGGAGGTTGAAGCACAGAGGGCTTTTCAGGAAGAGGAATGACACCAGGCACCTGGCTGAAGAAGAGAGATTTTCAAATTGCTCATTTGAATAGCAAATATTGGCCTCTGTACACAGAACTGTGCTTGGCACCTGGGGGAAGGAGAGGGGATGGCACAGCCCCTTAACTCAAGGTATTTATATGCCACTTGGATGCTTCTAAGACTTGCATATATTAGAGAAGGAGAGGGGCAATAGCATAGCCAGATACTGTGGAGCACTGCAGATAGTAAATAATGTAGAATATTGTCAAAAGGTGAGATAGGTGTGGGCTGAAGTGTTTAGGGAAGTCTTTCTGGGCTAAAGGTGTTCAGGCAAGCAAGAGAAGTGGCATTTAAACAGACAGAGGCGGGAGAGGGGGTTTCAATGGAGACAGAAAGAAAATCCCTGTGACCAGAACAGATAGTGCTGCTGAGTAGTGTGGAGGCTGAGAGGACGGCGGAGCGGAAAGCGCATACTCAAGAGTCCCGCCTCACCTCGGGGCTCGACAGAGACTTGTGGGGGAAAAGAAAAACCCTGTCTTTTCAGATCCTCTATTTCTCTAACTATAGAACGGGCAGAGTAAAATTTAACTCACAATCTTGTGAGAATCAGATGAGGCAATTTATGTGAAAGCATTTTGTAAACTGCAATATGTTATAATTATGGGTCTTTATTAATGGATGTGATTCATTCTTCTTGAAGAGTGGTTCCTTTCTAAGAAGCCAGGACGTCACGCCTGTGTATTTAGGCTCTCATGAATGGCGTCCCTTGGCTTGAGGATATATATTGCATGGCAAATGTAGATATGCCACTGAGAAGAACAACCTCAGAGCCAAAACATCTTTTTATTAAATAAAAGTTTATTTAATAAAATATATAAAGAAATATGTCAAGAAATGTTGATTTTTAAAATTTTATTAATTTTTTTATTATACTTTATGTTCTGGGATACATGTGCAGAACGTCCAGGTTTGTTACATAGGTAGGTATACACGTGCCATGCTGTTTTCCTGCACCCATCAGTACGTTATCTACATTAGGTATTTGTCCTAATGCGATCCCTCCCCTAGTCCCCCACCCCCCAACAGGCCCCGATGTGTGATGTTCCCCTCCCTGTGTCCATGTGTTCTCATTGTTCAGCTCCCACTTATGAGTGAAAACATGTGGTGTTTGGTTTTCTGTTCTTGTGTTAGTTTGTTGAGAATTATGGTTTCCAGCTTCATTCACGTCCCTGCAAAGGACACGAATTCATCCTTTTTCATGGCTGCATAATATTCCATGGTGTATAGGTGCCACATTTTCTTTATCCAGTCTATCACTGATAGGCATTTGGGTTGGTTCCAAGTCTTTGCTATTGTGAACAGTGCTGCAGTAAACATAGGTGTGCATGTGTCTTTATAGTAGAATGATTTATAATCCTTTGGGTATATACCCAGTAATGGGATTGCTGGGTCAAATGGCATTTCTGGTTCTAGATCCTTGAGGAATCACCACACTGTCTTTTACAATGGATGAATGAGAAATGTTGATTTTATTTCCAGTTGATTTTATTATATTTTAAATGATAAACTTAACAAATTTAATTGTTTAAATTGTGAAATAACAATATTAAATACTTGTTAATATTGTAGTATGTTTGATTGTGTGTGTATTTTCTTCAGTGGGTCACACTCCCAAAAGAAAAAATATATGTAGAAAGACAAACTTGCTTTATTTAAACAAAAGTTGTTAGTTGCTAATCTGATTAATGGATGTTCTTTTAGGAAGCATTGTTTTGAAATGGAAACAATGCCACTAATCTTAAAGTATCCCTTTAAAGAGCTGGTTTGCCCATCAAGTAAAATACTAGTGGTTAAAATAAATGAGCCTGATTCTAGCCTAGTGTACTACAAGGATTCTATGGCCATTCTCCCACCCAGCCTCCAAGATATGTCCATTAAAGTGACACAAATACAATAAACACTATTAAAAAGCTCTTTCTTTTGTATATGACAGTGACATTTTAAAAAGAAAATCATAAATTTTATAAAGACAGTTTTCTATTTGCACAAAAAGAGAATTTCTAAAATAGATTTCAGTTATTTTTCTCATTTACACTATTATACTCTTTCTCACACAAAAACTTCGATCTTTGATCCTCCCTCCCACTCCAATTCTGAAGTTTTCACTGTTTGCAAGGAGCCACAGAAAGTGAAGCTGTTAGCTTGTTCCACAGAGCACTGCCTCAGCTGTGCTCTGGGGCCCTTATATCTATTTTGGATCTAGCGTCTGTGCAGCACATGAGAGCCAATTGCACTTCACTTTTTCAATTTAGTTTCATTGCATTTCTTGGTAGAACTATCCACTTGGATCTGGCAAATGACACATTACACAATTCCTCAGCATCATGGGCCCACCCCCACCTCCCAACACATCTGCAATAAACAGATTAAAAAATGTAAATACAAATTATATTTCTATATTTGAGGAAAGAAACAGGTTAGTAGATGGCTATCACTTTCCATTTCAAATTGCTCAAAATACTTCTCAAATATAGCTATCATCCTTCATATTTTTAGCAACACTGTACTTATTTCCCTCAGAAGAAGAAAGTGCCATTTTTTGGTTATTTTATAGGTATAATTAGAATGGTGGCTTAGCTAATCTGATACATTCTACAAAATGAAAATGAGGGCATTGAAAATTCCAGCATTTTGGTTGTTCGGATGAATAAGTTGTGTTAAAATACTGCCAAAACAATGTGAAGAAAAGTGGAAAATTAGTGTAATTAATTTTTATGCAATTCTCTCTTTTTTTTTTTTTTTTTGAGACAGAGTCTCACTCTGTCACCCAGGCTGGAGTGCAGTGGCACAATCTCAGCTCACTGCAACCTCCATCTCCTGGGTTCAAGCGATTCTCCGGCCTCAGCCTCCAGAGTAGCTGGAACCACAGACGTGTGCCACCATGCCTGGGTAATTTTCATATTTTCAGTAGAGGAAAATATGAAAAAATTTTCATATTTTCAATGGGGCTTTGCCACATTGGCCAGGCTGGTCTTGAACTCCTGACCTCAGGTGATCTGCCCGCCTCAGCCTCCCAAAGTGCTGGGATTACAGGCCTGAGCCACCATGCTAGCCTTTATTTTTATGCCATCCTAAACCCACCACTTCTTTGGTTGAATCAAATTCCTGTTGCTTTGGTGGTTTGTTTTAGTAAAATTCACTTCTCTATGGCCTCAGGAACTGTCATCCTCCTATTTGAGTTCAGAGCTACTGCTGGGGATAATCTTGGTGTGTATATTTGTTTCTGCTTTTCTCTTGGGGGCTGGGAGGAAGTGAAGCCAGCTTGCCTCTACACTCTGCCATTTTGAAACTGGGAGTCCCTGATTTTACTCTAATGTCATGGTAAATTAAGGATGGCTGTAAATTCTCTGTAACTCCTGCCATTGAGAGTTAGAGTCTGGCCTCAGAGACTTGCTTGATCAATGGAGTGTGGTGGTGGAAGTGACACTATGGGACTTACAAGGCTAGGCCACAACAAGTCTTAGCGCTGCTGCCTTTTCTCCTTGGAATACTCTCTCTGGAGCCCTGAGCTGCTCTAAAATAAGCCCATTTGCCTTGAGACTGCCATGCTTGAGAGGCTTCATGTCAGTGCTCTGGTTGATAGTCCTAGTGGAGCCCAGCCTTTTTTATTTTTTTTTTTCTGGTAGAGATGGGGTTTTATCATGTTGCCCAAACTAGTTTCAAACTCCTGAGCACAAGTGATCCACCCGCCTAGGCCTCCCAAAGTGCTGAGATTACAGGCATAAGCCACTGCACCTGGCCTGAGCTCAGCCTTTCTGGACAACCTATCAAGTCACAGTAGAGTCTAGTTCTCTGGAAACCTCCAGATCAGTCCCTTCAGCTGACACTACATGGAACAGTAGACTCACTCAGAAGATCCCTGCCTGAATCCCTTAAACATAAAATTGTGCTGTAATAAAATGGTGGTTGTTTTAAGACTGATAAATAATCAAACACATAGAAAGGATGTCCTTTGAGATAGTTGAATTCTTGTCCATTGGTGTTTTTACTTTGCCCTGTAAAAGGCATTACAAATAACATCTCTTTCTAATTCTCACAATGATCTTATACTATGTATATTATTATCCTCATATTACAGATGAGAAAGTAGGCACCAAGAGAATGAACAACTTGGCTAAGTATACAAAACATGATCAATACAGGATGGAAACGCGAGGCTGTTCAGCTTGAAAGCCTATGCTATTGTCTGAGTGAGAATCTTAATTATTGCTGATGTAATCACATAGCTAAGAAACAAAAGTTTCTCTGGATTTTCAGGCCATGATTCCATGAGTCTCAATCAGGGGTCAGAAAACATTTTATTTCAGAGCTAGACAGTAAATATTTTAGGCTGCAGACCATATGGTTTCCATGGTGACTACTGCACTTGCTTCTTATGGTGTAAAAGTAGCCATAGACAACATGCAAGCAGATGATAGTGGGTATGTTCCAAAAAATTTTATTTACAAAATTAGCCAGTGGGCTAGATTTGGCTCCCAGGCCATAGTTAGCTGACCCCTGATTTACAGATCTGAGGTGATCATATTTGGGTCTTTTTGAGTTTTTGGAAAAGAATTTCGTATCTCAATAAACTGTTGATGATACTTTCTTAAGATCCAAATTTTAAACCAAAGCTCAAGGTTTTATAAATTTGTAAGACTCAGCAGAATATGTGTAAGTCAATGGAATGTGTAAATCAATGTAGAGAGTAGCAAAAAAATGTAGATTTAGAAACGTCATTTTTGAGGTTCTTTTTGATCTACTAAGTTACAAATCCTAGAAGAGGATTGATACGCATAAAAATAAACTAGAAGAGAATGTGGAATGTTCTCCAGATGGGCATTACATATAAGAGTATCTTTAGTCAGTTGTTATTTTCTTTAACCTTTTGGAGTTGTAAAGTGATGTTCTTGATAGTGATGACACAGTGTTTTCTGAAACATTTTATACACTATTTATGGAACTTATTCTACCTTCTGTGTCCTTCATGGTCCCTGTCGGCTGAATTACTGGCTGTTCGAGAGCTGCACATCCATGTTATGTGCCAGGTCAGAACAGAATACTCCCATCTAACAGAGATTTTGTCGGCAATTGTGGGCAGCTGATGATGACTGGAGCTGGAACTTTGTTCTTTAAAGAGAGTTATTAAGGTCTTGGAAGTCAGAGAGGGCCAAGATTTTAATTACCTTTTTCCTTCTGAAAGATATCTCTACAATCATCTTTTAGTGTTACCTGAGCCACCCTAAGTTATTTCAGTCTGTGCTGCTCATTAATTTTTTTCTTTCTTATTATCTTGAACCCATTTATTCGATTAAGTATGAAGTGGCTTAAGGGCAGGGAATGTTTCTTCTTTGTATTTTCTTCCTATTGCTTGACATATAGTTGTGTTTAATACATTTTTGAAACTGCTTGGCCATTGTCTTTAAGTTTTCTTATGTCAAATACACACACACACACACATATGAACATGTACATGTTGAAGACTTTTAATATTGACTCTTTAGCTATCCAAGAATGCTATGAGCACAATATGTAATATTATCATCACTAGCTCCTGTTGCTGTAACATTTCTTTTATAATTTGATTTTGTGAATCAGCTGCCCACAAAATTTCCAATGACTTTGAATTTATCTATTCACTTAGAAGAGGTAATGTATACATATGGTGCACATTTTTAAAAATTACAGAATAATATATAGTGGTGAAAATTAGGTTTTCTCCCCATCTTGTTCTATAACCTTGGTTTCTCATCACTGTACCCACTTTATTGAGCATCATGCTATAGACGCACTGTGCCTACACCAGAGAAGCACATATCCTATCTCCCCTTTAATTTGCACACACACTAGAATATTGCACATGCTTTTCTATATCTTGATTTTTTTCATTCGTTATTGTATTTTGGAAATCATCCATTTTAGTAGATATAGAAATGACTTCTAAAATTTTCTGTTAGTATTTTATTGTGTACTGTAGTTGACTTATTGATGTACATTTATGTACATTCTGCTATTGCAAGCAGTGCTATAATAAATAGCCTTTGACATGTATTTGTGCACATGTGAGACACTATGTGTAGAATAAATTCCAAGAAATAAAACTGTTGAGTCAAAGCAATATAAATTTTGAATTTTATTAGGTATTTTCAAGTTAACTTCTATAAACTTGCACCAATGTATACCTCAAGCAACAATGCGCTAGTTATTGCCCATTTCTTCCACATGGAATGTTTCATCAAACTTTGACCTTTGTTCATTTGACAAGCGAAAAAATATTCTCTTCATAGAGTTTTAAGCTGCAGATTTCTGAGTACTACATGGTCAAGACCTTTGCTTGATTTTTATTTTTTTAATTTAATCAATTTTTTTTAAAATTGAGTCAGAGTCTTGCTCTGTCGCCCAGGCTGGAGTAGAGTGGCATGATCTCTGCTCACTACAACCTCTGTCTCCCGGATTCAAGTGATTCTCATGCCTCAGCCTCCCGAGTACTTGGGACTATAGGTGCGCACCACCACGCCCGGCTAATTTTTTTGTATTTTTAGTAGAGAAAGGGTTTCGCCATGTTGGCCAGGCTGGTCTGGAAATCCTGACCTCAGATGATCCACCCGCCTCAGCTTCCCAAAGTCCTGGGATTACAGGCGTGAGCCACCGTGCCCGGCCAAGACCTTTGCTTGATTTTTAATACAATTATTAAATCTTTCTCTTCTTGCTTTATAGTTCTTTGGATATTAAGAAAAGTAAAACTTTTTTAGATATATGTTTTGAAGGTTTTTCTCAATTTTTGTCTTTTTAATGTAGTCAAAGTTGTGAATCTTTTTTGGTTTAGGAGTCTTTCGCTGGCCAATATTATGTTAAAAAATTCACCCATGTTTTCTTACCATATTTTGTAATTTCTTCTGTTCTTTATTTTAATATTAGATTTATCTGGAAATTTTGGAGTGAAAGATGAACTTCTTCTTTCCAAAATGTTATCAAGTTATCAAAACTTCATTTACTATAAAAAAAAAAACAAAAAACTTCATTTACTGAAGATTCTATCTTTTCGTGCACTTACATCTAATGCCTCCTTTAACAAATTATAAATTCAAGTATATAGTTTTTTTGTACATTTCTAGTATCCATTTTTTTCTTCCTTTAGACTGTCTTTTTCTACATACCACATTATTTAAATTAGTTTTGTTTTAAAATGTTTTAATATCTAGTCTTCATATTTTTTTCTAGAATTATTCTAGTTATGCATGGATGTTTATGTTTACATGAATTTTAAAAAAAGTTTAGTTAAAAATTTTTACCTATCTTTTTTTTTGTGTGGTGACATTTGTTAGTGGGATGAAAATTTATAGATTAATTTATACAGAATTGATATTCTTATAATTATTAAGTCTTCTTACTCAAGAACAGAGTATCCTTTACATTATATTCAAGTCTTCTTTGAAGTATTTAATTTTTTTCTCACAGATCTAACTCATAACTTTAAGTTTATTCTTATTGCTTGTTTGTTTGTTTGTGGTTACTTTGTAAGTAGGTTATTTTCTTCCTTTTTTTTCCTAGTTGGTGGTTATTTCTATTTAGTAAGGCTATTCATTTTTATATATTCATTCTGAACCCAGCCACTTTATAGAAATCTCTTGTTTACATAGTATTAAGTTTATATTCTTGAGTTCTTTTAAATCTAAAAAATAATTTTGCACTTATATAAATTTTTTTATCTTATTGTTTGTCAAAGTTCACAAAATTTCAATTAGATAAGAAGAATAAGCTCAAGAGATCTATTGTACATCCTGATGGCTATACTTAATAACAATATATTGCCTACTTAAAAATTCCTCAGAGAATAGGTTTTAGTGTTTTCACCACACACAAAAAATGATAGATATGAAGGGTAATACATATGTTAAATAGCTTGATTTAATCATTTCACAATGTATACATACCTCAAAACATCATATTGTACATCACAAATATATATATTTTTACTTAACTAAAAAATAAATTTAAAATTTTATCTCTTAATTTTTTATATTCCTTATCTGTTAACTCATTTTTTGAAAAGTTAAGTAAGAGTGTTGATAAATAATAGTCATGCTTGGTTTGCTTCTGACCTCAATAAGAATGCTTCTAGCACTTTTAGCATCAAGTATGAGGCTAGCTTGAAACTTATAAGGAAGTGTTCAAATGTACAGATTTAAATACGTATTTATTTAAATATGGAAAGTTCTCAGGCTAGATATATGTATATATATATACACACACACTGCACACATGTATTTATTACTTAAGGGAATTTTAAAAATTTTCAGGTGAATTTGTGTGTATACACAGGAAATGTGTATAAGAAAATGTTTACATGTGTTCAGGTAATTTAATTTCTTTTCTCTGCATTCCTCTTTGTCCTCAGAAAACATGAGTTTCTTCAGCTTTTCGCCTCATGTATCTCATCTTTTAGTCTCTGTAGCAGGTTCATTGACTATGACTAGAAATTGAATCATATGGGCCCCAGAGTTCTTCCTAATTGCATTTTAGGATTATAGAATTCTCTGACGTATTGAATTAGCCTCTTGGAAAGAGGCCACAATATTTTTCCTCTACAATGCATTTCCAGAAGTTTAATTGGATTTTGTGAGCTCCACCTAGTTTATCAAACACCTATAGAAGAAAGATTGCAAAACACAAATATGATGAGACTCAAGGTTGATGAATGATTGCTGACTTGCCTGTGATGGTTACTTTTTTTTTTTTTTTTTGAGACGGAGTCTCGCTCTGTTGCCTGGGCTGGAGTGCAGTGGCCCGATCTCAGCTCACTGCAAGCTCCACCTCCCGGGTTCACGCCATTCTCCTGCCTCAACCTCCCGAGTAGCTGGGACTACAGGCACCCACCACGACGCCCGGCTAGTTTTTTTTGTATTTTTAGTAGAGACGGGGTTTCATCATGCTAGCCAGGATGGTCTCGATCTCCTGACCTCGTGATCCACCCGCCTCGGCCTCCCAAAGTGCTGGGATTACAGGTGTGAGCCACCACGCCTGGCCGTGATGGTTACTTTTATGTGTCAACGTGGTTGGGCCACAGTGCCCAGATAAGTGGTCAAACATTATTCTGGGTGTCTTTGTGAGGGTGTTTTTGGATGAGATTTACATTTAAATTGGTGGACATTGAGTAAAGCAGATTGCCTTCCCTAATGTGAGTGGGCCTCATGAAATCAGATGAAAGCCTGAATAAGACAAAAGACTGCTCCTGAGCTAGAGGGAAACTCTGCAGCCCTTGGCCTTCAGGCTTGAAATGCAGCACTAGCTCTTCCTGGGGCTTCAGCCTTCTGGCCTATTCTGCAGATTTTGGACTTGCCAGCCTCCACGGTCATGTGAGCAAATCCCCTAATGTAAATTTCTCCCTATATACACATGTATATATCCTGTTAGTTCTGTTTTTCAGGAGAAACCTAATATATTGCCTTTCTGGAAGATTGTGACAGGAAACAAGAAATGACTTTCTACATTATTTTGCTTCTTTTAGAACAAGTTCTGAGGAGTGAGATTTACTTTTGGTAGCTAGAGTGAGTTGGGGACAATGAGACCAGGCCCCCTCCCATACTCTGGACATTCCAGATTATGCTAAGAATGAAAGTGGAAATACCAGAAAAAAACATGTGATGATCTGGGCCTGTGGAATTTCTGGTCTGGCTGGAGTTCTGGGAGATTTACAAATTTTGCAGTAAATCTTATACTTGGACTTTCTGAGTGCTGTATTTGTTTTAAACTCACACACATCCACACGCTGCAGCTAGACTTAGATCCACTGCTGGTTTGTTTTCCTGTTTCAATCACTTCTGTAGTTGTCAAAACCAGTTCCCTGGAGCCCATGTTTTCTCTTTTCTTCTTTGGCAAAAAGTAAGCTAAATTTGATCAGTTACATGTTTTTGTACAAACTGTGCTATCTTCCTGAAATAATTATTTCTCCTTTTTTCCTGCATTAGTCTGTTCTCACACTGCTATAAAGATACTACCTGAGATTGAGTGATTTATAAACAAAAGAGGTTTAATTGACTCACAGTTCCACATGGCTGGAGAGGCCTCAGGAAACTTACAATCAGGGCAAAAGGCAAAGAGGAAGCGAGACATATCTTACATGGCAGCAGGAGAGAGAGAGAGAGAGAGAGCAAAGGGCAAAGTGCCACTTTTAAAATCATCAGATCCTGTGAGAACTCACTATCACAAGAACAGCATGGGGGAAACTGTCCTCATGATCCAATCACCTCCTGCCAGGTCCCTCCCTCAACATGTGGGAATTACAATTTGGATGAGATTTGGGTGGTGGCACAGAGTAAAACCAAGTCATTCTGCCCAAGCCCCTCCCAAATCTCATGTGCTTCTCACATTTCAAAATGCAATCATGCTTTCTCAACAGTGCCCTAGAGTCTTAACTCATTTCAGCATTAACTCAAAGTCCACAGTCCAAAGTCTCATCTGAGTGACAAGGCAGTTGCTTCCACCTGTGAGCCTGTAAAATCAAAAACAATTTTGTTACTCCCAAGATACAATGGGGGTACAGGCATTGGGTAAATGTTCCCATTCTAAATGGGAGAAATCGGCCAAAACAAAGGGGTCACAGGCCCCATGCAAATCTGAAACCCAGAGTGGCAGTCATTAAATCTTAAAGCTCTGAAATGATCTCCTCTGACTTCATGTCTTACATCCAGAGCATGCTGATGCAAGGGTGGGCTCCCAAGGCCTTTGGCAGATCCACTCCTGTGGCTTTGCAGGGTACAGCTCCTGTGGCTGCTTTCATGGGCTGGCACTGAGTGCCTGTGGCTTTTCCAGGTGCACAGTGCAATCTGTAGTGGATCTACCATTCTGGGGACTGGAGGTTGGTGGACTTCTTCTCACAGCTCCACTAGGCAGTGCCCCACTGGGGACTCTGTGTGGGGACTCCAACCCCATATTTCCCCTCTGCATTGTCCAAGTAGAGATTCTCCATGAGGGCTGTGTCCCTGCAGCAGACTTCTGCCTGAGCATCCAGGCATTTCCACACATCCTCTGAAATCTAGGTAGAGGCCCCCAAAGCTCAAATCTTGTCTTCTGCATAGCTGCAGGCCCAACACCACATGGAAGCCCTAAGGCTTGGGGCTTGCACCTGCTGAAGCAGTGGCCTAAGCTGTACCTTGGCCCCTTTTAGCCACCACTGGAGCTGGAGCAGCTGGGACACAGGGCACCAAGTCCAGAGGTTGCACAGAGCAGCGGGGCTCTGGGCCCAGCCCGTGAAACCATTTTCCCCTCCTAGGCCTCTGGGTCTGTGATGGGAGGGGTTGCCTCTGAAGATCTCCGACATGCTCTGGGGACATTTTTCCCATTGTCTTGGCAAATTAATATTCAGCTCCTCATTTCTTATGCAAATTTCTGCAGGTAGCTTGAATTTATCCTCAGAAAATGGGTTTTGGTTTTCTACTGCATAGTCAGGCTATAAAGTTTCCAAACTTTTATGCTCTGCTTCCCTTTTAAAAATAAGTTCCAATTTCAAATCATCTCTCTCAGGTTCAAACCTCCACAGATCTCTAGGGCAGGGGCAAACTACTGCCAGTCTCTTTGCTAAGGCATAACAAGAGTGACCTTTGCTCCAGTTCCTAAGAAGTTTCTCATCTCCATCTGAGACCAACTCAACCTGGACTTCATTGTCCATATCACAATCAACATTTTGGTCAAAACCATTCAACAAGTCTTTAGGAAGCTCCATACTTTCCCACATTTTCCTGTTTTTTTTTTTTTTTTTTTTCTGAGCCTTCCAAACTGTTCCAACCTCTGCCCATTAAGCAGTTCCAAAGTTGCTTCCCCAGTTTTAGGTTATCTTTATAGCAGCATCCCACTATCCTGGTATCAATTTTCTGTTTTCATGCTGCTATAAAGATACTACCTGAGAGTGGGTAATTTATAAACAAAAGAGGTTTAATTGACTCACAGTTCCACATATCTGGGAAGGCCTCAGGAAACTTACAATCATGGTGGAAAGTGAAAGGGAAGCAAGGCACATCTTACATGGCATCAGGAGGTGGGGGTGAGAGAGTGCCAGACACTTATCAAACAACCAGATCTTGTGAGAACTCACTCACTGTTATGAGAACAGCATGAGAAAAACTGTCCCCATGATTCAATCACCTCCCATCTTATTCCTCCCTCAACTCATGGGGATTACAATTCAGATTACAACTGGAGATGATATTTGGGTGGGGACACAACCAGACCATATCAGGGAGCTTCAGAGTAAACTGGAAAAATATCCCTGCATTCTTAGTGGTAATAAATGGAGTATGTTTGCTTTTCATTCACCAAAAAGTAAAGATCAATGGCAGTGGCTTGCTGCCACTCTCTATGGCTATGAAACACATATATTGTGGAGGTTTGAAAGTAGGCTGTGGTGGGCAGAATAACAAGCTTCCAAAGATGTCCATGCCCTAATCCCTGGGCCCACTGAATATGTTCCCATAGTTGGAAAAAGACTTTGCATGTAAGGTGAAGCTTGTGATCGCTTGGGCCCTTAGAAGAGGAAGAAGGAAGTGGTAGTCAGAGAGATATGCCAATGGAAGAGAAGGCAGAAGAGGCATGGCAGCCTGAGGAGGACTTGACCTGCACCTGTGGGCTTTAATGATGGAGGAAGGGGACCATGAGCCTTGGAATATGGGCAGGCCTAGTGTCTGAGAATGCCCTGGTCCACAGTCCACAGCCAACAAGAAAGTGTGGACGTGGGTCATAGCCCTGCTGCTGCCTTAATTTTGGCACTGTGAGGCTCTACACAGATGCCCAGTTGAGCCCTGCAGTTCTGGGACTTCTGCCTACAGAAACTGTGATGATAAATTAGTTTTGCTTTAAGCCACTAAACTGTGGTGATTTATTATGGCACCAAAGCAAATGACTACAGGGGATGTCACAGAGGTGGTTCACTTACCTGGCACCCAATCCACATCTGCATCTTTCAACTCATGCACAGATACCTGGTGCAATCCTTCGATGATGGGTTATCAGGACTTATTTCAACTTCAAAGTAGGGATTGGGAATCAAAACAGCATATGCCCATCCCCAAAAAACAGTGGTTTGGCGTCACTTTGATTAGAAGGGAGCAGTATAAATGTAAGCTTGTGGGACATCAATGACTCTTTGACGCAGGACAGTTGAGAAGTCTGTCATCACTCTTTGAGGTCTGACATTACTTTCTCTGTGTTCAGCCATTCAGCCACTCAACAAACATATTGAGAGCTGTCAAGCATTGCCTGGCACTTGTATGTATCTTGTTATAATTGTAATGATTTATTTTCATGCTAGTTTCCATCTCCAACTCCTACTACATTACTGGCACATAGTGGACCTTCATAATTGGCTATAAACAAATGGACTCCAGTAATTAATTTGTCCTAATTAATTACTAACAGTGAATATAATTATTTTAACCCAAAGTAAAATACTGTCATGTCCTTCTTCCCTAAACTATTGTACAAAAGCCTTTCCACTTCTTCTAACTCCGTTATGGCTTCTTACTCTAAAATAAGAGAAACATATTCAAGTTATTAGAGTGGCAAATCATAATTTAAATTTCCCTTTGTTTTCATTTGTGTCGTCTCTGTGTTATTGTGATGATAGCCCTCTAATCCTTGTTTGTGTGATTCAATATAAAATATTCAGAGAGTATCACAGAGAAGGCTGCGTCTACTCTTACTTATTAATATAGGCCTAGGCATGCAATTTAAAACTTGCATGTTTATGTTTCAGCTGTTTTGTCAATAGATTTTTTAAAAATTGTACATTCCTAGGGGAAAGAATAAGTCACAGTTGCCCATCTCTCATGACATGCATGTGTTGCTATTTTAAATCCTAATAAATTTGTCACTTCTGGACAATGCTGTGCTATCTTGACCTTGCTCAGTCAGGCTTGTTGGTGAAAAGCAAATCATTTGAAAAGGCTGTGCCAATTCATTAGTTGTTGCATTTTCCATTTTTTTTTTTATTTGCAATATCAGCTCTGAATATTTGATCATTTTTGTAATGAAACACCTTAACATTTTCTTGACTTTCACATTCTTACTACTTTCATTAGCCCTGGAGTTCTTAAACTATCATACTCCTCCCAGAAGTTACAGTTTCAACATGCTCCTTGTACTGAATTTTACAGTAAGCACAAGTTCGAAGCACATTTCCAAAGAATATTCTTTTGTTAATTTTTTGAACACAGGGCTTGAGAAAATACTGAAGCTTGAGATATATGTTAAAAATAAATTTTGCATAAGCCTATATTTAGATGGCTGGTTACTTCTCATCCAAAGAACTCCTTTATAGGAGAAAGATTTAAAATTTACAATTTTTTCATGCAGTTTTCTCTGAGCCTTTGGATGGGCATCCAAAGGAGCATTGGGCAATTTCTTTTGAAGACTTTAAAACAAAAATGGCATTGAGAGATCCTCTGTGTTGAACAGAGAAACTGTACACATGCAATTTTCAGCCTTTACAAAACGCACTTTCATGGAAAGAGAGAGAAACCAAGTACTATAATGAAATCAAGTTTATCATAAAACAAAGGCTACTTCTATTCTTACAGATGACAGTATACTTCTACATTTGCCCCACTGTGTGTTCACTCTTCTGGAGTCATCCATTATCATGTCAAGTATGGCCCACTAGTTATGCCACCACTGCATTCCTATTATCTCAATCCACACAAGAACTTGGGAAAAGATGAAAAGGGATCATGATGAAAAAGTATTTGCAGTCTTCTGGTGAAAGGCTACAAACCATTATTTCCCACTTACGTCTTTCTAGCCCCCTGGCTTCAATGGAAACCCAGATAATAATAATTATTATTATTGTTATTATTAACTTTTAGGCTCATGGGTACATGTGCAGGTTTATTATACAAGTAAATTATGTGTCATGGGATGTTGGTGTACAGATTATTTTGTCACCCAGGTAATAAGCATAGTAACTGATAGGCAGTTTTTTGATCCTCTCTTTCCTCCTAGCCTCCACCCTCAAGTAGGCCCTGGTGTCTATGGTTCCCTTCTTCGTGTTCTTGTGTACTCAGTGTTTAGCTCCCACTTATAAGTGAGGATATGAAATATTTGGTTTTCTGATCCTACATTAGTTTTCTTAGGATAATGGCCTCCAGCTCCATCCATGTTACTGCAAAGGACATGATCTCACTTTTTTTGTGGCTGTGTAGTATTCCGTGGTGTATATGTACCACATTTTCTTTATCCAGTCTACCATTGTTGGACATTTAGCTTGATTCCATGTCTTTGCTATTGTAAATAATCATGTGGTGAACATACATGTGCATGTGTCTTTTTGGTAGAATGATTTATATTCTTTCAGGTATATGCCCAGTAATGGGATTTCTGGGTCAAATGGTAATCAAGATTATTTTTTCTCATCTGATGAAAAAGGTGTTTTGCAGGATGAGCCAGGTAGCTTGTGACAGAAGTGTGGAGTCCCCAAATAGGCACCAAGGAAGAGTTAAATGCATTCAATTGACTGCACCCTTAGGGCTTTGAAAATTGCTCCATGGCTGCCTGATCTACCAGTAAAATTTCTATTTTAGAGTACCAGATAGGTCGCACATAAAAACATCTTTGTTCTTCAAGTCTATGGGTCTTCCTCATTTATTCTTTTCCAGAAACCCAGTTCTTCTGCCTTTTAATTTATTGGATCACTCTGCATCATTTCCTTCCATTGCAGGAGAACTTTCAGAGGTGAATCCATGAAGGAACAGATCCTTTTGGTATTGGATTCTGTGGAAATTTTCCTTTTACTGTTAACTTTTTTTTCCCATGAAGTGATAAAGAACACTTTGAAATGTTTTTATAAAGGCAAACCCCAACACATTTTTTTTTCTGTTTCAAACCATTTAAGGTGGAGAAACCTATTACGTATATATACAAGAAACACATAATTTGCACATTAGTGTTATGTTAGTGTTTCTCAATCTTTTTGAGTTTTTAGATGGCATGCCTCAATTATTTGTGAAGGCCAGAATAGTGGTGGCACAACAAAGAAATTTCGCACTGAATGTCTGTTCTCTTTGACTACTCTTTTTTCCTCCATCCAAGGATCTCTTAACTCATTAAATAAATGGTATTTTTTTTTTTGAAAAAACAAAACCCCAAACAAACCAACTGGTAAGTAAATTAATGTGATTTCATCCAGAGAATCTTAGTAGAACTTTTGCTAGAAATAACCATATGGGGTATCTGCATAAATGTGGGGTTAGTCAACCAGCTTCTTACAAGCCACGTAGAGGATAGGCTTTCAATCGGTCTGGAGGAAAACAGAACTGAGTGTTCTCAACCAGATGCATTGTGTTGGCGACAATTTGTGAAGTGTAAAGTTTTCTGAAAATGCAATGTCTCACTGTAACCCTAATGGGTCTGTTGCTCAAAGTACACAGCAAGTTAATATGCCAAGACACCAGGTTGCAGCAGGGAAAGAGGTTTAATTGTAGGGCTGCCCAACGAGGAGACAGGAGGAAACCTCAAATAAATCTGTCTCCCTGAGGAGTCTGGAGGTAGGGTTTTTAAGGGTTTGGGAGTGGGCTGAAGGGTGAAGACCACTGAGTGGTAGAAGAGCGTTGGGTGAAGTGATGGGACAGGGAGACAAGAAGCTGTATTCTCACGCTGATTCTATTCCTCCGTGGGGGTCTTCCAACTGGTTTATGTCAACTGTTTTGCTGTAACTTGGGATCTGAAAAACATCTTAAGCAATTCTTAAACAAAAGCCTTATGACTCTAAAGTCCAAAATCTCATCTATAGGAACAATGGGGATGCAAATGGTGAATATCTAGTGTAATGTGACTTTCAGTTACAAGGAAGTGGATCAAAGTGCAGCCTGATTAATGCTAAATTATAACCATATTTCTGTCCAGAATGCTTGTTAACCCTGTGAGGATTGCTTCATCGCCATTGGCTCATCATTTCAAACTTGGTCATTTGAAAGGCTACTGGAATTATTTAAGGTGCATTTCTCACCAACACAATTGGCAATTATTCAGAGATAAATATCTGATAAAAAAGAATCAATTATTTTGTGAGGGCAATACTTATTACATTATGCAACCAAATGATCTGTTTCTATACCAGCATGTTGCTGACTTTTAGATGATATATTATGGGATAACTTTGTAATTGGAATTGATGGTGAATTTCTCCAAAATCATGTCTTGGTGGAAGAAAATAAATTGTTTATAACTGTCCAGTAAAATGAACTCGAACAACAAAGCTGTTTTACAACATGGCCCAAAATTTAAGAAACATCTTTGTTTTTTAAACCTTTATTTTAGGTTTAGGTATACATGTGCAGGTTTGTTATTTAGGTAAACTCATGTCATGGGGGTTTGTTCTACAGATTATTTCTCCACCCAGGTACTAAGCATAGTACTCAACAGTTATTTTTTTTCAGATCATCTTCTTTCTCCTACCCTCTACCCTCAAGTAGGCCCCAGTGACTGTTGTTCTCCTCTTTGTGTCCATGAGTTGTAATCATTTAGCTTCCACTCATAAACGAGAACATGCAGTATTTGATTTTCTGTTCCTGCATTAATTTGCTAAGGATAATGGCCTCCAGCTCCATCCATGCTTCTGCAAAATACATGGTATCATTCTTTTTTATGGGGGTATAGTATTCCATGGTGTATATATACCACATTTTCTTTGTCCAGTCTACCATTGATAGATATTTAGGTTGATTCCATCTTTGCTATTATGAATAGTGCTCCAATGAATATGCATAGGCATGTGTTTTTATGATAAAACAATTTATATCCCTTTGAGTATGTACCCAGTAATAAGATTGCTGGGTCAAATGGTAGTTTAAATTTTAGCTCTTTGAGGAAATGCCACATGGCTTTCCACAGTGGTTGAACTAATTTACGCTCCTACTGAGAATGAATGAGTTCCCTTTTCTCTGCAACCTTACCAGCATCTGTTATTTTTTGACTTTTTAATAGTAGCCATTTTGGCCAGTGTGAGATGATATCTCAATGTGGTTTTGATTTACATTTCTCTATTTATCAGTGATATTGAGCTTTTTTTCATAAGCTTGTTGGATGCATGTATGTCTTCTTTTGAAAACTCTCATTCATGTCCTGTGCTCACTTTTTAATGGGGTTGTTTTTTTCTTGTAAATGTGTTTAAGTTCAGTATAGATGCTAGACATTAGACTTATGTTAGACACTGATGTGGTTAGGCTTTGTTTCCCCATCCAAATCTAATCCTGAATTGTAATCCCCATAACTCGCATAATCCCCACATGTCAAGAAAGAGACCTGGTGGAGGTAATTGAATCATGGGGGCAGCTTACTCCTTGCTTTTCTCATGGTAGTGAGTTCTCATGAGATCTGATGGTTTTGTAAGGTGCTCTTCCCCCTTCACTCAGCATTTCTCCTTCCTGCTGCTTTATGAAGAAGATGCCTTGCTTCCTCTTTGCCTTCCACCACGATTGTAAGTTTCCTGAGGCCTCCCCAGCCATGCTGAACTGTGAGTCAATTAAACCTCTTTCCTTTATAAATTACCCATCTTGGGCAGTTCTTTATAACAGATGCAGAGTTTGCAAATATTTTCTCCCATTCTGCAGGTCGTCTGTTTACTCTGTCGATAACTTGCTTTTGCTGTGCAGAAGCACTTGAATTTAATTAGATCCCTTTGTGAATTTTTTGCTTTTGTTGTGACTGCTTTTGGCATCTTCATCTTGAAATCTTTGCCCATTCCTATGTTCAGAATTGTATTGCCTAGGTCATCTTCCAGAGTTTTTGTAGTTTTGGGTTTACACTTAAGTCTTTAATCCATCTTGAGTTGATTTTTGTATATGGTATAAGGAAGTGGTCCAGTTTTATCTTCATCTTCTGCATATGGCTAGCCAGTTATCCCAGCATCATTTATGGAATAGGAAATTCTTTCCTCATTGCTTTTGTCAGCTTTGTCAAAAATCAGATGGTTGTAGGTGTGTGGCCTTATTTCTGGGTTCTCTATTCTGGTCCATTGGTCTGGGTGTGTGTTTTTATATCAGTACAGTGCTGTTTTGATTACTGTAGCCCCATAGTACAGTTTGAAATCAGGTAATGTTATGCCTCCAGCTTTGTAATTTTTGTTTAGTATTGGCTTGGCTATTTAAGTTCTTTTTAATTCTATATGAATTTTAAAATAGTTTTTTTCTAGTTCTATGAAGAATTCCGTTGGCAATTTGATAGGAATAGCATTGAATCTGTAAATTACTTTGGGTAGTATGACCATTTTAACAATATCGATTCTTCCTATCCATGAGCATGGAATGTCTTTCCATTTGTTTGTGTCATCTCTGATTTATCTGAGCAGTGTTTTTAAATTCTCATTGTAGAGATCTTTCAACTCCCTTGTTAGCTGTATTCCTAAGTATTTCATTCTTTCTGTAGCTATTGTAAATGGGATTGCCTTCCTGATTTGGCTCTTAGCTTGGCTACAGTTGGTGTATAGGAATGTTAGTGATTTTTGTGCATCCATTTTGTATCCTGAAACTTTGCTGAAGTTGTATACCAAGTGAAGGAGCTTTTGGGCAAAGACTATGGGGTTTTCTAGACATAGAATCAGGTTACTGCAAACAGAGAGTTTGACTCTCTTGTTTCTTATTGGGATGCCCTTTATTTATTTCTGTTGCCTGATTGCTCTGGCCAGGATTTCCAACATTATGTTGAATAGGTGTGGGGAGAGAGAGCACTCTTGTCTTATGCTGGTTTTCAAGGGGAATGCTTCCAGTTTTTTCCCATTCAGTACAATGTTGGCTGTCAGTTTGCATAGATGGCTCTTATTATTTTGAGGTATATTACTTCAATACCTAATTTATTGAGAGTTTTCAACATGAAGGGATGTTTAATTTTATCAAAAGCTTTTTCTGCATATATTGAGATAGTAAAGTATTTTATGTCTTTAGTTCTGTTTAGGAGATGAATCATGTTTATTGATTTGTGACTGTTGAACCAACCTTGCATTCCAGAGATTAAGCCTTTTTTGATCATGGTGGATCAGCTTTTTGATGTACTGCTGGATATGGTTTGCTAGTATTTTGTTTCTTGAGGATTTTTGCATTGATGTTCATCAAGGGTACTGGCCTGAAGTTTTCTTTTTTTGCTGTTTCTCTGCCAGGTTTTGGCATCAGGATGATACTGGCCCTAAGTGAGTTGGGGAGAATTCCCTTCTCCTCAATTTTTTTAGAATAGTTCCAGTAGGAATGTTACCAGCTCTTCTTTGTACATCTGGTAGAATTTGGCTGAGAATTCATTTGGTCCTGGGCTTTGTTTAGTTGGTAGGCTCTTTACTACTGATTCAATTTCAGTGTTATTGGTGTGTTCAGGGATTCAATTTCTCCCTGGTTCAGTCTTAGGAGGGTGTATGTGTCCAGAAATTCATCTGTTTCTTTTAGATTTTCTAGTTTGTGTGCATAGAGCTATTCACAGTAGTCTCTGATGGTTATTTGTATTTCTGTGGGGACAGTGGCAACATTCCCTTTGTCATTTCTAATTATGTGTATTTGGATCTTCTTCAGGTGTCTCTCAGGTTCATTTGGTCAAGCATGGAGTTTAGATCCTGAATATATTTGTTAATTTTCTGCTTTGATGATCTGTCCAGTACCGTCAGTGGGGTGCTGAAGTCTCCTGCTATTATTGTGTGGAAGTCTAAGTCTCTTTGAAAGTCTCTAAAAACTTGCTTTATGAATCTGGGTGCTCCTATATTGGGTGCATATATATTTAGGATAGTTATGTCTGCTTGTTGATTTAAACACTTTGCCATTATGTAATACCCTTCTTTGCTTTTTTTTTTTTTTTTATCTATCTTGGTTTAAAGTCTTTTTTTGTCTGAAATTAGAATTGCAACCCCTGCTTTTTTATGTTTTCCACTAGTTTTGTATATTTTAAGAAACAGCTTCTAAATGTCCATAGCATATAGCTGAGGACATTTGCCAACAGTGTGACTCAGGTACACAGGGAATTCCTGTCACCCGGTATCTTTTTTTTTTTTTTTGAGACGGAGTCTTGCTCTGTCACCCAGGCTGGAGTGCAGTGGCACCATCTCAGCTTACTGCAAGCTCCACCTCCCAGGTCCACACTATTCTCCTGCCTCAGCCTCCAGAGTAGCTGCAACTATAGGCGCCTGCCACCACGCCTGGCTAATTTTTTGTATTTTTAGTAGAAATGGGGTTTCACCATGTTAGCCAGGATAGTCTCAATCTTCTGACCTCATGATCCGCCTGCCTCGGCCTCCAAAGTGCTGGGATTACAGGCGTGAGCCACTGTGCCTGGTGTCTCCTGGTATCTTTGGATCAGCTGAGACATATCTACTTCTGATCATGTAGGGAACAGTTTATATTTATACTCTACCTGAAGATTCAAGGTTTAGATATAAATTTGGCAAGAAGAAGAATGCAAATGTGTATTGGGAAGGAACTCTATTAAAAGCACTTATAACATTAAAATATTTTAACTACTATGATTCATCAATAGGTTACTCAAATAATTCTTCAAGATATCAGAAGTTTGAAATTGGAGAGCCAACCCAAATTCAACTAGGCTAGGCTGTTACACTATTGTCAGTTAAATTATTTCATTCAGCCATTAAGTCATTCATCTATTCATTCATTTATTTTATACAAACACACACACACACACACACAAACACACACACATACACACACACACACACACACACATATATATATTTAAGACAGAGTATCACTTTGTCACCCAGGCTGGAGTGCAGTGGTACAATCTTGGCTCACTGCAACCTCTGCCTCCCGGGTTCAAGTGATTCTCCTGCCTCAGCCTCCTGAGTAGCTGGAATTACAGGGGCTCACCTCCATACCTGGCTACTTTTTGTATTTTTAGTAGAGACAGGATTTTGCCGTGTTGGCCAGGCTCCAACCTCAAGTGATCTGTCTACCTCGGCCTCCCTAGGTGCTGGAATTACAGGTGTGAGCCACCGTGCCTGACCATAATAAATATTTACTAATGGCCTACTAGGGCACTCCAGACCCGCTACATACATTATATCTAATCTTGTTATCAAAGCTGCGAAGTAGGGATTATTATGTCCATTTTACAAGAGAAAAGAGATTTAGAGAAATTAGATTTCCCAAAGCTACATGGTTAAGCATGTGATAGAACCATCATTTGCAATGAAGTTTTGCTTTAAAATTCTGAGGTTTCCCCTTTACCTCACTCTACCTCCTTGCCTCCTTACCTTACCTCCTTGGTGCACATATAAAACATTTCTTAAACCATGCTCCCTGAAACATAAACTGTTAGCAACTGTTACAAAAAAGGGGTTCCATACTCAAACAAGTGCTCAATATGTCAGTAGATTGTGCTCCTATTCTCAATTATCCACTCCCCACTTCCTTGTAAGAGAATTATGCATCCCTGAGGATTGTCATGTGAAGCATAGTGCCTCCTGTGGGAGAGAGGGAGAGACCTCCCTTGCCCCATCGCCTTTGAGTTTGGCACATGACATTCCAGTGGAACGTGAACACCCAGGCAGAAACTCGAAGATGCCTTGGGACATTTCTACCATTCCTCTTGCTCTTATATCTGGCACGTTCTATAACACAGCTATTTTTTCAGCCTGAGACCTGGAATGAGAAGACATGTGGATCAGAGCCGTGATGACCAGCAGCTGGTAACATGTGTTGTGAGTAAGAAACAGAGCTTTGCTGTGTTATAAGCTGCTGAAATTGAGAGGTTGTTTGTTATGGGGCAATGTTAACTCTTATAAAAATACTGCATAGTATATCTCCCTCTCAGATATCCACAAGGAAACTGAGCATATTTTAGGTTCTGAGAAGTCTTACATTAAAAAAAAACTTTAAAAAAAACATAGTGGATTAAACAGTCATATATTTACATATATTCTTTCATGAACTACTGTTAAATGTCAGTTAAAAGGATTTTAAACAAAGAAGGCATAGTACGAAGAAGACAGGAAATAAGTGAAGTGCAGATAAGAGATGGCATCAAAATCTTGGAAGCTGGCTAGGTGCAATGGCTCACATATTAATTCCAGCACTTTTGGAGGCCAAAGTAAGATGATCACTTGAGGCTAAGAGTTTGAGAACAGCGTAGGCAATGTAGCAAGACCCCATCTATAAAAAATAAAAATATTAACAGGACGTAGTGGGACACACCTGTAGTCCAAGCTGCTCAGGAGTCTGAAGTGGGAGGATTTCTTCAGCCCAAGAGTTTGAGGCTACAGTGAGCTATGATCACACTATTGCCCTCTGGCCTGGGCAATAGAGCAAGGCCCTGTCTCAAGAAAACAATTTTTATTGGAAGCTGCAAAGCAGAAGAATGTGTATCTAACATTTCTAGACCAAAGAAAGAAATCTAAGCAAACAGTGGGGAGAAGTCTGAAACACATCAACTTGAACCCTCAGTCTCCCAAAGATTCAAAACTGAAGGCACAAGATACCTTCGAAGCCAGGGGTATGGTTAAATCTGCAAGTAGTAAGTGGGTTTGAAAGCTTAAAATAAGTAGCAATTAGAGCCAGTGTGTCCTCCTCCTTTACCCCATGCAGCCGAATGACTGTCTTTCCCACACTGTGTCAGAAGATGGGTGTTTTAGTCTCTGGGAAAATGGAGCCAGAGGGATCTGGTATTGAAAGCATTAGGAGAAGGAGAAGGTAAAACAAAAATGAAAGGATTCAGTGAAAGTTGAGACTGATGACTGAGGTCCACCTCCACACCCTCTTTCACATTTAGCTGCCAGGATACTGACAGCCAGGCCTATACTCCCCAAGCAGGAGATGGGGGTATTCGTTTCTGGGGATGCTGACAAGACCATGAGAAACACCTAGAGACAGAGTTTGGGATACTCCAAGGAAATGGCCACCATATCACTTGAGAGTACAGCCCAGTGGACAAGTCCTCTGCCCACCAATGAAACTATGTTCATGAAATAAGAATATACATCGGGAATCAAGATGACAACCCCATAGTACTGATAGGAGCTAGAGAGCAGAGAAGCAATGCCTTCAAAATTCTGGGGTAAAATATTTTTCCACTTAGAGTTTTATAGCCAGAAAAACTATTAATCAGATGCGAGGTTAGTAGACGTTTAAGGTCTCAACATATTTTCACCTAGGCTTGTTCAAGAGACCCTTGAAACATCTGCTCCAGCAAAATAAACAGAGTAAAACAAGAAAGAGAGAGAGTTCTAAGCTCCAGGAAGCAGAGAAGCAAAGAGGATTGCGCTGATGACAAGAACGTCCCACGGCTACAGCTGTTCCAGAGAGCAGCAGAACTGTTTGGCACAAGAGGACGGAGGCCTCCAAGGGGTATGCCTTCAAGAAGAAAGCTACACAGTTAGAATATTTAATGTTTGAACTAATTCAAAGGAGAGTTTTAGTTATGTCAGAGAGTTCGGTAGTAAATTATTACCTGACATAGAAAACTAAGCAAACATAAAATGTCATTTATAATTCCAGTTGATATAAGAAATTTTAAATAAAGGAAAGGTAGTACTTGTGGCTCAACTGTGAATAATAGTTGTGTAGCCACAATAAGATAAACTGCTTATATTTATTTAAACCCAAACCACAATATAAGTATACTGAGTGAAATGAAGAATGGGACACAGCAAAAGCGGATATAATGTCTTCGTTCATTCGTGTTGCTATAAAGGAATACTTGAGGGTGGGTAATTTATTAAGACAAGAAGTTTATTTGACTATGGTTCTCCAGGCTGTACAAGCAGCATGGAACCAGCATCTGCTTGGCTTCTGGTGAGGTCTCAGGAAGCTTCTACTGGTGGTGGAAAGAGAAGGGGGGCTGTGTATGCAGAGATCACATGCAGAGAGGAAGTAAGATATAAAGTGGGGAGGTCCCACACTCTTTTTAACAATCATCTCTTGTAGGAACTAAAAAGAGCGACAACTTACTCATTATCAAGAAGACAGTACCAAGCCATTCATGAGGGATCCATTCCCACGACCCAAACACCTTCAAACAGACCCCACCTCCAACACTGGGGATTAAATTTCAACATGAAGTTTGTGGGACAAACATCCAAAGTATAGCAATATCCTGTTTCACAGACAGCAATAGGTGATATCTAAAACTAAAAGATCAAGAAGTAGGAGATAAGTGTGTCATATAGATTGCATATGGTAAGTGGCAGAAGAAACAGAAAAAGAGTTTAAAGTGTCTGATGTATTGTTGGAAAAACAAAGAACAAAACTACAGCACAACAATGTGAAGTTTCAGAATTCAGGGAACAAAAAGAAATTCCTAACAGCTTCCAGAGAGGTTAAAAAATAGTAGATGACAAATCTCCTACAAAGGGGATTGGGTGTGGGGAAGAATGGGATGAAGAGCCTTTTAAATGTAAGCCTGTAGTAGTACCTAATTTTAAAAGTTATATTCTTTTGTTACTTGATAACAAATAAATCTTCAATATAAAAGCGGAAAAAAAAAACCACTGTTAACTAAATGTACCCACTTATTTGACCACAGATCACTTTTTTCCTGGCTCTTGAGGGACAAATGACCTATGAATTTCATTTTTAGAAAAACTGCTCTGACAGCGAGAAAACAACAAAAAAACTTTGCAAAGGATTACATGTATAACTATGTCCTTGAACTATTTACATATGTACCAATAGTGCTTAGTGGAAAAGGAAGTCTTGATAAAGAAAGAACCCAAGTGCACTGTCCATGAGGGACTTAGAGTTCCTCCTCTTTCCCCTGCTTTCGGTCAGATGAGCAACTTTCTGTGAATTTCACTAGGGGGAACGGGAAGGTCTTTGTAAAACCCTATCTTGCCCTAGCATATCAACAGCTGGTCTTTGGTGATAGTATTCTAGATACACAGGCCATGATCATTCATCAAGCACACTGCCAAATTACATTCCTTTGCTTTGGAATTTCTTTGCCTTTGGAGTTTTCCATTGCTTTGTGAAGACTCTGGCTTCTAAAATTTCTGATGACATACCACATTTCAGTGAGTGTTACGGGATTACTGAGGGGGTGAAATAAATCTGACATTACAAGTGTATCTGACCACTGCCACTCTTTCTTTGTTTGATATGTAATACTTTCTGGAAACTTCACTGCACTGCTGCCCCATATTGAACTTACTCTCAACTTGGACCTGAAGGATTTAAGAACTCTTTTCGCACATGCTGCTATTAAGCCCAATCTCAGTTTTATATTTGGATTCAAGTTCTTGACTTTATCTGTCATAAATGAAGTATGGCTTGAGAGATCCTTTTGAAACCTATTCTGTCATTCAAAACATATTTCACCTCTCATAGCTTCATGTCACCCACTTATCTTATAAGCACTCTTCTATATATTTATTCAAGTGATTGCTTGAAAGGGTGAAACAGTCGGATCCGAGGAAATTGACTAGCACATTTAGCAACCACTGATTAATCAGTTTTAATTAGCCAAATTGTAATGTCATAATGCCCAAATTTCTCCAGCATGTCCAATGGATATTATGTCAGATGGCTTAAATTCCAGAATCATTGTATCTATCACTTTCTGTTTGGCGGGCTTAGTTATCCTTTCACAAAAATAAAATGTAAATAATTTCACATGATGTTTTGAATGAACATCTTCTGGCTTGATAATCACCATTTCTTCTTCTGAAGATTGCCTCACAAACCATTCTAAGACATTGATTTTAGAAGTTTCTTCAAGATTTCTGTCCAGAGGAAAATAATCTTTCTTTTTTTTTTAATGAAAATCAAAACTGTATATTGTCCTATGCTTTTAGCACTTCTCTCTTCATAGTTCTTGAAAGATCATTGACAATGTTTCATGCATCTTTTAAAAAGTGATCTCAGTATTCTGAGACATAATTTGCCAAGATCACACGATTTTTTGCTCATCTTAGGCTTCAGCTCCTTCTCTTCATTTTTTTCTGAGGACTATTCTCATCTATCCCTCATATCAGATCAAAATTAGGTTTGGAGAGCATTCTCAACTGCAAATGTACAGGGGGTTGTAAGGATAGTAAACTCAATGAAAGTAGAAATCTATCTTTAAACCCAAATAGATTGGTAATTACATTAAATTTACATTGACTAGAGACTCCTTCTATAAAAAACAAAGATGGCCACGCAAATTAAAAAAAACTAAATTATTTCCTGCTTACAATCTGACATCTAAAACATGAGGTTACAGAAAGACTGATGGTAAAAGTATACAAACAATAAACCACGCAAATACTAACTGAGAAAAAGCTAGTGTATTAATAACAAACAAATAGTCTTTGTGGAGAAGTCATTCTTAAAGAAAAAGAAAGATGTTTTATGATCAATTCACCAGGAAGATATAACAATCCTAAATATGTATGCATATAATATATAACCTCAAAATATGTAAAGCAAAATTGCACACATTAAAGAAATAAGTAGATAAATCAAATATTAATGTGCATTAGGCTGTTTTTTCATTGCTATAAAGAAATACCTGAGACTGGGTAATTTATGAAGAAAGAGGTTTAATTGGCTCACAGTTCTGCAGGCTGTACAAAAAGCATGTGGAACACCTGCTTGGCTTCTGGTGAGGGCTCCAGGAGGCTTACAATCATGGTGGAAAGTGACGAGGGTACAGTGAAGGGGGCAGCACGTCATATGGCAAGAGTGGGGGTAAAAGAGCGAGAAGAGAAGGCCAGCCTCTTTAAAACAATCAGCCCTCATGTGAACGAACTCAACACCAAGGGGAGGTGCTAAGACATTCATGAAGGATTGGCCCCCATCCAGTCTCCTGCCATTGGCCCCACCTCTAACTTTGGGAATGGCATTTCACCATGAGATTTGGAGGGGACAAACATTTAAACCATATCACACAGTGAGACAATTTAATATAACTTTCTCAGTAACTAATAAACAGGGAGTTTTTGACAAAATTATGGTAAGAATACAGAAGATACGAACAATTCAGTTGACAAACTCGACCAAATGGAAACCTCTAAAAGAGTGCACTCACGATTTTTAAATAAACATTATTTTCAGACACATGTGTAACATTTACAAAACATATGGCAGGCCATAAAGTTAATCACACCAAATTTAATAGAATTTAATAATAAAGAGTGTGTCCCATTTTCTCTAATCACAATGCAATTAAGATAACAACCAATAGCATAAAGCTAATTGGAATATTTCCATATGTTTGGAAATCAGGATTATACTTCTAAATAACCCATGGGTCAAGGAATAATGGAAATTAGAAAATATTTTAACTGAATTGTAATGAAAAATACTTAACTCGTCTGGGATATAATCATTGTGCTTAGAAGGAAATTTATGATCTTAAATGCATATGTTAGAAAAAAAGGAAGTCTAAAAATCGATGACCTAAGCATATAAATGAAGAAGTTTGTAAAAGAACAAAAGTTAAGTCTAAAGAAAGTAGAAGGAAATAAAAATAGAAGTAGAATACAGAGGATCAGCAAAGTTTGTCATTTGACATACATAATATTAGTGATAAACTCCTAGTGGAATTTTTCAAGAAAAATGGAAAAAAAGTATAAATAACTAGTATCAGTAATGAAAAAATATCTTTTATAAACTCAAAAGTTATGACATCTTATGAACAAATTCATTCCCAAAGGTTTGAAAATTTAGATAAAATGTAAATTCCTGGAAAACATAGCTTATCAAAGTAAACACAAGAATTAATAGAATATCTGAAATCTGCATAAATCTGTACCTATTAAATAAGTTGAATCCATAATTTAGAATTTCCCACAAAGAAAACTCTAGTCACATTTGGCTTCATGTGTGAATCATTTTAAACATTTAAAGAAGAAATTTCACCAATTTTTTACAATGTTCTGCAGAGATAAGAAAAAGAATATATTCCAACTTGTTTTATGAGGCTAGCATAATTTTGATTCTAAAACTTGGAATGAACAATAAAAATTGGAAACTTATAGGTTAGCTTTGTTTATTAACATAGATGCAAAAATTCTACATAAAATATTAACAAAATGAATCCTGCCATATATGAAAGGGGCTCATATCCAAAATACATAAAACCTTTTACAGATCTGTAACAGACAGACAACCCAATAGCAAAATGGGCATGAAATTGTACAGATATTTCACAAAAGGAATATTTGAATGGCTAATAAATACGTGAAGGGATGTGCAACCTCATTAGTAATCAGGGAACTGAAAATTAATGATAAAATGAGATATCACAATATATCCACCAAAAGGGCTATATAGTAACTAAGACTTAGCGTAGGACATGGTGTGGAGCCACAGGCAGCCTTTGCTCTGCTGATGAGAGTGTAAATTGGTAACTTCTGTGGAATTAGCCACTGAGCACAAACATATGCATGTTCTATGGCCCAGCATTTCTACACTATGTCTGTGTACGCTCAACAGAAACACATGCAGATATGTACCCAAAGATGTGTATAAAAATGTTTACAGCAGCGTGTTTTATAAAAGCCAAAAAATGAAAAACAAGCCAAATACCGATCAAAAGACAAAGCAGTACATAGTGTTTTATTCAAATAATAGAATACTATGGAGTAGAATAGAGTGAATTAATGCTATATGCAACAACATGGAAGACTCTCATAAAGATATTGTTGTGTTGCTAAAACCAGAGACTATATATTTACATATATGTATACACACACACATACACACACACCATGACTTCATCTATATAAAATTCAAAATTAGGCAAATCGATAATGTCAGAAGTCCAGATAGCAATTACTTTTGGGAAGAAGGAAAGGGACAGTGGTGTTTGGGAAAAGGGACAGGAAGAGGACTTCTGGGGTGCTGATAATTTTCAATTTCTTGCCCTGTGTGGTAGCTACACAGTTAGGCCTATTTTTCATAATTCATGAACTGTTCAGCTATGATTTATATGTTTCTGTATATATTAATATATGCTTATAAACATTTTTCTATTACAAAACTTAAAGGTATTATGCAATTAACACTCAACTTATTTTCAAAAATTAAAAAAATTGACTAATCCATTATTGGTGAGAATGTGGAACAATAATTCTCATTCACTTCTGGTGGGAATGTTGATTGGTATGAGCGTGTACCAATTGGAAACGGATTGGCATTAACTAATAAGACTGAAAAATCATGCTATGATCTAGGAAATCCACTCTAAGTACATACCTGAAGACTATCATGTGGATATGCACTAAAATACCTATAGCATTATTTCAAAACTGAAAATCATAAATATCAACATGATATATAAATTATGATACATCTATAAAATTGATATAAAATATACACAAGTAAACTATAGCTACAAACATCAACATGGATGAATTCTACACATATGATGCTAAGTTAAAAAGACAAGACACAAAGTCACACATGCAGTATGATCTCATGAGTTTGGAAACATGCAAAACTAAACTCTTGCTTTATGAATGCCATTTGCACATGGCAAAACTATAAAGAAAGAGATGTTATTGTCACAAAATTTAGAAGAGTGGTTACATTTTAGGGAGTGGGGCAGGTAGTGAGTATAATTTGCAAGGCTATAGGGACTTAGGTTTATGGATGTAGTGCCCAAGTTCTTTCTCATGACCACCGTGGTTTTTCATGAACTTTTACCTTACGTGTATTTGTTAATCTAAAATACATGCTATATCTATCTTTCCATCTATATGTAATATTTTAAAGTAAGAAAATACTACAATAGTTTCTGAAGAATGTGTGTATTATTGAGAGTTACTTTTCCATAATAATTATTTTTATTATGAAGTCATGTTTTTATTCCTGAAGTCACAATATCTTGGTCATAGAGCATTCAGCATATTCAGACCTTACTCATATGAAATCATTTATTAGGATCTATCTATTCATTTGATTCTGATATTGAAAAAAACAGATCAAAGGTTTTAAACCCAAATAGTTCTCAGAGTCCAGGAACAAACACAAATGAGTTAAGAGGGCCTGTTACAGGACAAGACTGCTAAGCTTTTATGGCAAACGTATTTAATGACTACTTAAAATATTGCAGGTCAATGAAACACCCAAATAAAACACACCCTTGAGCCAAATAGAAGAGAGGCAAATATTTTTGATCCTTTCAAAGAATGTAGCATCTGCCAGGCTATTTTGCATAGTCCAGTTTAATTCTGGGTTCTCTATTTGTTGTATAGTTATCACCATATATTTACATTTCTGAAAATGTAGCTTTATTCACTCAAAAATTTACCAGAAACTTTATGTAAGCTATCACGATCTTTCCTTATGTTCCCTGCAAAAATGAAGGAAAAAGATAGTACAGACTGATAAAAAAAATGCCCAACCCAGACTGTAGAGCATTAACTCAATAAATGACCATCAGGTTTGTCATTGCTCAGAATGTCCCCCAAAGTTCTGACTCAGATTGGTCCTATTAAGTCTGAACTGTTCTCAATTACGTCTATCCAATCGAACTTACAATTTACAAGACAAAAGAAGAGTTCTCTGGATGTTGCTGTAACTGCTCACACTCTTTGTTCATTTCTACCACAGAAAGTAGCCTTTTCTAGGTTGTATTTATTGGACCAGTGTGGACAAATGATCATATGGCTGCCCCCAAATAGGCCCAAAGCACAGACTGCCGTTTACAGCACTATCAAGCTGATCAACTGTGAAGGCACCCTTAGCAGAGACATTTGCAACTGACATTTTAATTTTTTTATCTCATGTAACTGCTGAAGTAGAGTTACTAGAAACTAGTGTGATTTAAGGGGAGTTTCTTGCTCTACAAAAGTTATTTGGACAAAAGTATGTAATATTGGGTATGCGGGGCTGCCATAATCCAATGATGTTATTTTGTTCCGGAAGCATGACTTATCACTTTAGTGGGGTGCTATCCCAGAATAGCTCTGAAGCTTTAAAAAACTCTCTCTGAATGCCTATTTAAAAAAAATCTTTAATTTTATGTCTTCTTTTTTATTTTAAAACTTGTGCCTAACACAACAAATCAGTACTACAGAAGTGGCCCTACACTTTACCCCAGCAATTTATTCATATTTGATGTAATTTTAAAATCTTCTTTTTAAAAGATATGTCTTGCCCTTCTCCCCAAATTAGGAGAGGACACATCTTCTCTTCAATGGTTTGTAGGGACCGTATTCTAAAGGGGGAGAACAGAAGGATAACACATAGGCAAGAAAACAAATCTTTGTTTCTCTAGTTTTTCTTTTTTTTGCCAATACGACTGTCTTTCAGCAGGCTGCTGGCCAGCTTCCAGAGCCACTAGGTCATTGCTTCTCCCTTGATTTGACCTTGTCTACAGCCATCATACTAGTACAGAATTGCTTCCTTTCATCATGCAACCTTGGCTTGAACTACACTCACCTTAAAACACTGCTGTCCACATTAGGAGCATTTAATTAATGCTGGTGTACCAGATACGATTGGCGCTTAGGGATTCTATTCACAGGCTATTGTGGGTGCTGCTGCTAATCCATAAGTCAGCTGTCTCTGGAGGTCTGCCCTTGGGTGTTGCAGCCTTCTTGTTAGGCGGCGCTTGGATGGTGTGCTCTCCCCACTATCACTCCTGGGTGGCCAAGAGCCAATGACTCTCTGGGGTTGGGGGATAAAAAAGACCCACTCAAAACACTAGTGGGATGAACTCTGAAGTGCAATTTAAACTCTACTTGTCCACCATTAGACTGAGATGAGCATAGATTTCACCTGAAGTCACTGTCTTTCCCCTTTCCCATTCTGCTTCTCTCCCTCCCCTGCAGTTTTCTCCTGAGAGCACTGTCAAGGGCTGTGAACGGGTGGAGGTTTGCCCTAGTTGCAAGCTAAGTTAGCCTGCCACAGTTTTATCAATGCTGGAAGAAGACATGAGACTTCTGTGTCAGAAACAAAGAACAAATTTGTACACATAGCAATAGTCGGAGTATTATCATTTTGGCATAGATTCCCCAAGCCCTTATTTTCAAAGAGGGCCAGGTGACAACTGCACGTGCAGTTGCATTACAAACACCCAGAGCTTCAGGATTCTGAATCTTTTATAACAGGAAGTAAGCAAACCAGCACTTTGCTGTGAAAGGATTTACTCTCTTTGTCTTCCAAAGCTGTTCACTATACAAACACTTCGTAAAAGATAGTCCAGAACATTGGTAACCAATGCCTCTGCTCCCAGGACATGGAGAAACATGAGAGACCCATAGAGAACTGTCACTCAGCAATTCTCTCATTTCTACAACCTCCTGGTTTCTGGAAGAATTTCCCAGTATGTATGCCAAAGTTCTATCAAGTCAACTGATTTCTTCCCTTAGTGGTTGTGAATTTTTCTCCTTTCACACTTTAATGTAGGGGTGCCTCATTATAACTGTGGTCTGTAGAGTGTTGGAAATTTCTGCTGCCCATTTTTATACTAGTTATGACAGTGGGATGGACTTGAGGCTCACGGCTAAATTGCTAAGGAAGTCTCACCACACAGAGGAAAATTAGCAACAACCAAGGCGCCATCTGGCAGCTGTCTTTTAACCTGCTTCCTGGGATTTGACCTGCAACCACCTTCCTCATTTTCATTACCAGGCATTAAATTGAGGACTACTCTTTGCCTAGCTGACCATACAACTTGGTCAAGATATTCACTACAGATTCCCCTGAATGTATTTCACATTCTCTTAATTGGTTCAAGAAGCCTTCATTCTTCCCCTTTCAGAAATCACATCTTTAGCAGCACCCCATCCTTATTGCTAAAGCGATCGGAACTTTAAAGGTCAGAGATTGGATTTTACTTGCAAGCTAATAAGTTAACCTGCCACAGTTTCATGGATGCTAGAAGAAGAAAAGAGACTCTTGTGTCAGAGACAAAGAACAGTTTATGGTAAGTGGCATTATCCACAGAGTGATGCAAAGAGAGCCGGATGACACTTGGATACATGATAGGTTGCATTACAAAAGAGAAAACTTGAATTTAGGGAACCTCAATCTTTTATATTGAGAATTAAGCAAACTTGCCTAACCTTTGTCTTGGAAGGAAATGTTATCTTTACTATACTAAACAATAAACACACCTACTTTTTGTTATAGATGAAGACAGTGTCTCTAGCTTCCATGGCTCTGCTATATAAATACGTTGAAAAAATAATTCAAAATAAATGCAGCCAATGTCTCTATTTATAACATACACAGAAAGTATCCCCCCATAAGCATTCCTTTAATAAATCAATTTCATATGAACTTTGTCTTTAGCTTTGCTTTTTTGGAACTCAAGACAGGGAAAATAAAAATGAGTTGGAAGGTCAACTTTGAAAACCACAATAATAATGATTATTATTGGATTATATTATATAATTTTGTACATTATTATTTAAAGTTGAATAACAATGAGAAGGCATTTTTGTGGCCACATGTGTTTGGCTCTCTTTCCTAGTACTGTAGTTAATAAATTCTAATGATTAAGAGAAAATGAGTGTTTGCCAATGGAACAATGTCAGTAGAAACATTTCCAAATGGGAGTGGGCAGACTGAATGTTTAATTCAGCTGGCTTTGCAAACTACATCATTAGCACAAATTACCTTAAAGGCCTCCCTAGATATTTCTTTCTGGTCCAATTCATTGGGCTTTTTTCTTTCCTTCCCTTCCTTCTTTCCTCTCTCTTGCTTTCTTTTTCTCTCTCTTTTACATTTTTCCCTCTCTCCCTCCATCCCTCTCTCTCTTCATCTCTTTCTTTTCTTTTCTCTTTTCCTTTCTTTTCTTTTCTTTCCCCTCTCTCTTTCTTTCTTTTTTCTTTCTTCTTTCTCTTTTCCTCCCTCACTCCCTCCCTCCCTCTCTCCCTCCCTTTCTCCCTCCCTCCCTCCCTTTCTTCCTTCCTTTCCATCCTTTATTTCATCACTAAGTCTCACAGACTGTTTCTTGGTTACGACATTATTATTCTTCCATCAAAATAGTCTGCATAACTTGGAAAATGGAGAATTTTGAGTTCTATGATGTGTACAAAGAAATGAAGTACACGCAAGTCTTCATAGATCTATATGAAGGACACAAAGATATGTATGTGTCTGCATGTTTAATACAAGTATACATTATACACGTACATTGAAAGTAAGTTCCATGTTCCATCTGAATTTTTAATGCAGACTTTCCACAGTTGAATGTAAGCAATTACTGTCTTAGAAGTTGAAATGAATCCCATCTGTCACAAGACTCTATTAATCAGTACCATGGCTATCATTGCCCCCTTGGCATCCAGTAAATAGAATGTGCAACATGGTCAGCACAGAAGATCATAATTGGTCATTAACTTTTTTATTTCACAGAAAAGTAGGTACATGCTATAAATCAGTAACTATCCAAATGACTTAAAAATAACCACCTTTCCAAGACTTCAACATAGGAACAGGAGAAAAGAAGAATAAAAATATCTGGGGACGTAAGCCAGCAGCCTTCCATCTTTCCACATCAGTCTTATAAAAGAGATATTATTATCTATATAACACAGAAAAAGGGAAGGGAGTCTCAGAAAAGTTAATTTCCTTGTCAAAGATCCCAACACCCAGGAAGTGGCAGAATGGAATGTAAACATGGGTCTGACCCCCTCTCATTTTTCTTATCAACCAACCACATTGACTTAAGCTGGGAATAATTACTCCACCTCAACAGACTGAACCTGACTTCTATTATCTATCCAACAGATTTACAACCCTAAGCCAGGACACTTAAAAAATGCCTTTGCCTCACCCAAGACCCACTGAATTCCCCTTCTGGAGAAGGGAGATATGCTGCCACCAATAAAAGTTCTGCGATTGATTCTAATGTGCTTTTAAGTTTGAGAACCTTCAGTCTCGCTCAACACACTCCTTTTCAGGGCCCGTTAGTTGTACCACACCACTTCAGACTCAAAATATATGATCCAGTTATCAGACACACCATCTCCCTAATCTTCCTTTTTTATCTCAATTTCACCAAGAGACTGTCATTCTTTCGGGCTTCATCGAGCCTCCAAATTTTAAGGTTTTCCTTTTTTCCTGCAGGACTTTTAAGAAGAAGCCTTTAAGCTGGGCTGGGTGGCACCCACCTATAGTCCCAGCTATCCCTGAGGCTGAGGCTGAGGCAGGAGGATTGCTTGAAGCCAGGAGTTGGAGGCAGCAGTGTGCTATGATTGCCCCTGAGAATAGCCACTGCACTCCAGCCTGGGCAAAACAGAGATCCCATCTCTAAAAAAATTTTCTTAATTTAAAAAACCCAAGAAGTCATTCTTAATTACTTGCATAGCTGTACCGAAGGGAAGGTAATTCTTTTCTTAGCAGCTTAAGTTTGTTTTGCAAGTGATTACTGCTTCTGGTGCTCTGCAAAGAAGAACTGATCTCTTCACTTCTGGGATGAGAACAGAAAAGGAGATAGGGCGTTGATTATATACGTGTTATGTTTCCATGACTGACATTCATTTACTCTGGAAAGAATTTTTTCTCTTTTTGACATTTTAATGACTCTCCAGCAAAAATTCTTTAAAACAATGCCTTGACATGAATATAATCCTAAGTAGACTCAAAGAATACTTTATATGCCTGAACATAACATAATACTGATAAGATAATTTTCCCAAGGATAATTTTTTCACCAAGTTGAATATATGCATTTTTACAATGCTTGATGTGTTAATTTGTGGTACACGTGTTAATTATACATAAAATAATGTTTAATTAACATGTACAGCCATGCATTGCTTAGCAATGGGGACATACTTGGAGAAATGTGTCGTTAGGTGATTTTGTTGTGGTGCAAACATTACAGAGTGTACTTACAGGAACCTAAATAGTATAACCTGCTACACACCTAAGCTATATGATACAGCCTATTGCTTCTAGACTACAAATTATATGGCATGTTACTATCCTGAATACTCCAGCAATTGTAATACAATGGTATCTATGTATCAAAACATAGAAATAAACATAGAAGGGGTATGGTAAAAATGTAGCTTTATAATGTTATGGGACCACCAGACTGAATGTAGTATATCACTGACCGAAATGTGTTATGCAGTTCACGTCTGTATTATAAGTACATAGAATATTGCATAATATATATCATAGTGTTGCTTAATTTAGAAATATTGCTTTTTTATTCTTACATTTTCTGAAAAAATTTATTTGAACCCTTTACATATACTTTTTATAACAATTTCTGTCATTACTAAACACATTTTAGTATCATCAAACACATTTTTCTGGAGCATTTCATCTTTACTTTCATGTAATATTTTGTGAAACAGAATTCACATATGATACTATTACGGATGGAAAATTATAGCCTGAGCTATAAGTACCCATTTATATATTTATTCATTTATTTAGCAAGTATTGCCAAGTATGTACTGTGGGCTGGGAACAGAGCTAAGTCCTCTTCTTATGGTGAAGACAGTAATAATCTTTTGAAATAAAAGGGTTTTTAAAATAATTTCAACTTTTATTTCGGATTCGGGGGGTACAAGTACAAGGTTATTACATGGGTATATTGTGTGATACTGAGGTTTGAGGTACAAATGATCTTATCACCCAAGTAGTGAGCATAGTACCCAATAGGTAGAGTTTTTCAGCCCTTGTTCCCTGTCCCTCTCCCCACTCTAGTAGTACCCGGTATCTATTGTTCCCATCTTTATGTCCATGAGTACCCAATGTTTAGCTCCTACTTACAAATGAGAACACGTGGCATTTGGTTTTTTGTTCCTGTATTAATTCACTTAGGATGACCACCTCCAGCTGCACCCATGTTGCTGCAAAGGACATGACTTTGCTCTTTATTATGACTGTATAGTATCCCATGGTATATATGTACTTACATTTCCTTTATTCAGTCTGTCATTGATAGCACCTAGATTGATTCCATGTCTTTGCTATTGTGAATCGTGCTGTGATGAACATATGAGTGCATGTGTCTTTTCTGTAGAATGATTTATTTTATTTGGGTGTATGCCCAGTAATGGGATTGCTGAGTTAAATAGTAGTTCTGTTTTTAGTTCTGTGAGAAATCTCTAAACTGCTTTCCACAATGACCAAACTAATTTCCATTCCCACCAACAGTGTACAAGCATTCCCTTTTCTCAATAAACTCACCACCATCTGTTGTGTTTTGACTTTTTAATAATAGCCATTCTGACTGGTGTGAGATAGCATCTCACTGTGGTTTTGACTTGCATTGGAATGTAAGTTCTGATGAAGTTATTCTACTGAAGAAAGACACGTGAAAAATATTTATCAGATACATTCCATGAAGTGCTATAAAGTCAAATAAAAGAGCAGAGGATGGAGACTGGTGGTGGGGAGTGCGATGCTTCCTTACGGTATAAGGGAATTCTGATGCTTTCATCTCTGGGGCCCGGCTGACCCTGGAGGGACTGCCTCTCTCAGGGATAGCCAAGTCTTAAGCAAACAACTCATGGATATGCTTTTCAAATCCAAACCAAGGAATCCAGATCCCAGACCCTAACCCCCTCCTTTATCGTTTATCATATTCTAGTCCACTATCCATCTGCTCTCATCACCCCAGCGCCAGACACCAGATAACTAGGGACAACCCCGCTGAAATTATTCAAACTCGTCCGTCCTAAACCTGCGTCCCTTCCCCTGGACGTAATAGAAGCTCTGACCCACAGCTGTCCCCACAACCCTCTGCCTCCTGATTGGCCCTAGTGTTTCCCTGCCGGGTCCACCATGGTAGGTCATGCCCCTGTTCTTGGCAACTGTGAGTAACAAACTGTCCAGTCAGTGGAATTTACCTCCTGGTCTATCGCCCTTACAATACCTCGACATTTCTATTAATACACTGCATTTTAACACAGAGGGGGTGACATTGAAGGAGAGACTTGAATGAAGTAAGGAGACTAAGGATATGTGGAGAACGAACATTGCAGTCAGAGAACTGCATGTGCCCGTGAGCAAGTTTGAGGAGCAGTAGGTTGGCCCTGTGGTCAGAGCTGAGTGGGCAAAGGAGAGAACACTACAGATCCATCAGGAAGGAGGCTGCAGTAGTGGTTAACGTGAGCACAGGTGCTGAGTTTCATTCGAAACTGCCAGTGATTAGACTGTCAATGAGGAGAGGCAAAATCTAGATAATCACTTTTCCAGATAATGAATAACTATTGTCAAAGGCAGAAACTAGGGCCAGACATAGGAGCAGATAGTTCACATCTCCTACAAGGTAGCTCTCGACTCCCATGAATGACAGAAGAGAAATTCTGTTTCCAGATCGTGCTCTCTGACTATAATGGATTATTGTGTTTGTGAAAGAAGCACTATGTTACCTCAAACCAGAGCACTTTCAAAATGACCTGCTGGACCATCCCCACCCCTGAGATCTTATTTTGCATTTTGACTAAATGAAGCTTCTTTTCCTCTGAGTTTTCCTAAAGTAGCAAAAAATTTAGGACAAAGGCATTACTAATGGAGTAGATCATAACAGAGTTGTCTTTAGCCAGGACTTATGCATGTATGATTAAATGCAATATTTATTATGTATGCGGGGGTGGGAACAATATTTAGTATGCATGTGGTGGGCACACATTAATTAGAAACTCTTTCTTGTGTATCTTATTACTGTGTTAGGAATGAGAGATGCTCAGAAGTATAAAATGGTGTTCACCTTAAAGAGTAGTCATCAAGGCAAACACAGATAAAACTGTTGTGATTACAATATTTAATAACAAGCCAAATTTTGTGGTATAGATGACAGCTTTTCTTTGAATTCAAAGGAAAGAGATAAGAAGTGTTGGCATGATAAACAAAAAGATTGATTTTAATTTTAATGTTGACCTTAAAGAAAGCATGTGATTTCAACAGAAGGGTGGTAGAGAGACTGCATGAAGGGAGCAAACCATGAAAGCAGAAGAGAATGTGGAGTGTTTGGGGACAGTAAAAAGTTAGCTTGCTTAGAAAGAGGAAAGCATGGAAAAATATATAATTGTCTGAGATCTTGAAAATAAGGCAAACAAGCATTTAGTGATAATTGGAGGAAATGGTGTATCATTTGTCATTTTGAACAAAGAAGGGACATCATGTGAATAACTTTTAGGAAAGATTTTTCTGTCTGAATTAAGCTGAATAGTTCAAAGGTAAAACAGCTAGAATTAAGGACAATAGATATGAGGTATATTAGTTTCTTGGAGGTGCCATAGCAAAGTACCACAAACTAGGTGGCTTGAAACAACACAAATTTATTGTCTCATAGTTCTAGAGGCTAGAGGTCTAAAGTCAACATATCGACTGGATTGCTTCCTCCTGGAGGCACTGAGGGAGAGTCTGTTCCATGCCTGTCTTCAAGCTCTGGCAGTTGCTGGCGCTCCTTGCTGTTCCTTGGCTTGCAGATGAAACACTCCAGTCTCTGCCTTTGTGGTCACAGTGTTCTCTCTCCCTATTTATATTTGCATCTAAATTTCCCTCTTCTTTTAAGGACATCGTTTATTGGATTAGGACCCACCCTAATCTGCTATGACTTCATTCTAACTTGATTACATGTGCAAAGGTCCTATTTCCAAATAAAGTCCTATTCACAGATTAGGGCTTAAACAAATCTTTTTAGAGGACACAAACCCACAACATGAGGATTAGGTAGTAATGTGAGTGCTATGGACTGAATTGTGTCACCCCCAGATTCATATATTGAAGCGCTAATCCCCCGTGTGGTGATATTTGGACATGGGGCCTTTGGGAGGTGATGAGGTTTAGACAAGGTCAGGAGAGTGGGGCCTGATCATGATGAGGTTAGTGCCCTTATAAGAAGAAATGCTACAGAGCTTACTTCCTTTCTCTCTGTCTCTACCATGTGAGGACACAGTGGGAAGGCTGCAAAAAAGGAGCCCTGACTAGGGAACCAAATCAGCCAGCACCTTGATCTTGGACTTCCCACCCTCCAGAACTGTGAGAAATAAATTCCTATTGTTTAAGACACTCGGTTGTATTTTACTATGGCAGCCTGAGGTGACTAATACAGCAGGTATGAGGTGATTTATGTATTCAGTAGTTCTCAGCGAACTGCCGTGTGCTAAGCACTATGCTACATATTGGATGCCATGGGCCAGGGTGTTGTGATTGATTCATTAATGCATTTATGCATCTGTGTATGTGTGTGTATACTTATCCACTACTTTATTCCCAAAATAACTTAGGCATCTAATATGATTATAAAAGGGGGAATAGAAAATCAAGTAGGAGTGTGATAATTTGGAAAGATAAGAATTAGAAAATAACATGTAACTCCAGAGTAACAAATTTGAAAAATATAGAATAGAAAACTTCTTGACAAAATATAAAATGCCTAAATTAAATTAACACATAAAAATGTGATTAAATCAATTACCATAGAAGAGAATGGAAAGATGATTGAAGAACTGCTTCTGTTATAATGATGTCAGAACCAGATGGGCTCAAGGCTGAATTTTATCTAACCATTAAAATAACCGATGATTCTATCATTTGTTAAAACCATTTGCAACTTCAGAAAAAGATGGAAAACTAAATATTCCTTTCATAAATCCAGCTTAAGTTGAATATTAAATTTGATAATGATAATATATAAAAGAAAGCTATAAACAATTATTTGTATTAAATGTAGATTTAAAAATTATAAATAAAATGCCAGCAAATAAAATCAACAATATAGCAAAAGATTAATATACTATGACCAAGTGGAGTCATATTCTGAGAATGCAAGTCTTATTTTATTTTTATTATTGGGAAATCTGTCAACCTAATTTAATTCATTTAAATTAAAGGAGAAAGTATATGATTACATGAATAGATGTTGAATATGTATTTAATGGTCTGCAACAGGTATTCTTAATGTAAAAATTCTAAGTTATATAAGAATAGATAAACACTATTTATGAAAGAAAAACAAATATTACTCTGAATGGTAAAACACTAAAACTGGAAGCCAAAGATGCCTGCTTTAAACAATGCGGCAACAATGCTTTAGGGCTGTGTGGTAGACTGATTTCTAATATAGTCTCCAATAATCTCTATCTCCTGGAATTCACACCCTTGTGCAATTCCCTTCTCTTGAGTCTAGGCTGGTCCTAGAGATTTGCTTTGAATTTTATTAAATATATGGCAAAAATGATGGGCTGCCACTTCTAAGATTGGGTTACAAAAGACAGTGACTTCTGTCTGCTAGCACTCTTACTTTCTTTGACTCTTCTTGCTTGCTTGCTCTATTGAAGTCCTCTAGGCCAGGAGTCCCCAACTCCAAGGCCATGGACCAGTACTTGTTCGTGTCCTGCCAGGAACCAGGCCACATAGCAGGAGGTGAGAAGCAGATGAGCCAGTGAAACTTCTTCTGTATTTACAGCTGTTCCCCATCACTTGCATTGCCACCTGAGCTCTGCCTCCTGTCAGATCACCAATGGCGTTAGATTCTCATAGGAGCGTGAACCCTATTGTGAACTGCACATGAGAGAGATCTAGGTTGTTTGCTCCTTATGAGAATCTAATGCCTGACGATCTGTTTTTGTCTCTCATCAGCCCCAGATGGGACCATCTCATTGCAGGAAAACAAGCTTAGGGCTCCCACTGATTCCACATTATGGTGAGTTGTATAATCATTTCATTATATATTACGATGTAATAATAATAGAAATAAAGTGCACAATTAATGTAACATGTTTAAATCATCCCAGAACTATGCCCCACAATCCCAGTCCATGGAAAAATCGTCTTCCATGAAAGCAGTCCTTGGTGCCAAAAAGGTCAGAGTGCTGCTCTAGGCAACAGCCAGGGAGGAACCAACAACCTACAGAGATCTCTTTCTTTCCAACAACAACTTGAGTGAGCTTGAAAGTAGGTCCTGCCTCACTTGAGCCTTGAGATGGCAGTAGCCCAGGCCAACATCATGATTGTAGCCTGTGACAATTCATGAAGCTGGAGACCCAGTTAAACTGTGCCTGAGTTTCTGACCTACAGAGATTGGGAGATAACTGTTGTTGTTTCTTGCAAGAAAATTAAGGAACATACATTTGCTACCCATGGATAGCAGAAGCATTATTAACAAAATGAAGAAAATATTTTAGAAAAGGAAAAATTAGAACGATTAGAAGGATAAACACATTGAAGGGCTGATAAGTTTGATCATCTTAGGAAGAGCTGTAATGGCACATGGGAACAGCAGTGATGATTTTGCCCGTATATAGTGTTGTATTACATTGTTTTACTTGTTGCAAATAGCATGAATTACCACTGTAATTTGAGAAAAAATGAAATATATAAAATTTCTAAATAAACACAGTATTAAAATAGTGTGGTGGGGGCACTTTTATCCCTAGTATTTGCTGTTTTCTTTCTGTGAAGGAAGCTGATATAATTTCTGGACTCTCCCTGCCCCTTTGCTCACCCCAAGTCAAGATGAAAGGTAGGATTAAAAGGTGTACTACTTGATCAACTTGGGGAGACTGACTTTGCAGACATTGCCCAATTCAGCTCCTCTTCCCCTTGGAAATAAAATGCCATCAGGAAGCAGGCATTCTGCTCCATTTCTTCCAGGACAGTATTTCTCCCTGCAGGATTGGCACTGGCTGGGCAAGGAACTGTGCCCACTTCTGGAGTTCATTTGGCAAGCCCATTTGACTCGATCACTAAGCTACCTCTATGTTGATCTTCCATCTGCCTTACTATTTGTTTTATTTCTCAATTTACTCAGAATGGGGCAGAAAAGAGAAATGTAATTTGTTGATATTCTTTAAAAGGCAACAGTTTTGGTTGCGGAAAAAAATTTAGAATACAAAAACAAAAGTGGTTTGTAGTATATATAAATTTTATCTAAACACACTGTAAACAAATATGAACTCTAGTCAGTTGGAGGAACAATGGTTTTATTGCGGAAATGGCCTAAAGATGGGAACAAAAATATCCTGAAGGATCGCTGGTCCCTTTCCCATGGGGGATTGAGAGTTAAGCCCAAGGGGTCAAGAGATCAAAAAGAGAATTGTTATGAGGGATGTTTCTTCAACTACTATTGATGTTTCCTTCCTATGCTGGGAACACAGTTAAATGACTCTGACTCTGTCCTAGATTGTGGGACAAAATATGCTCTCCTGGTCTCTGTCTGCCATTTACTCATTTCACCCCAAGGTGGCAGTGGTGTGGTGATTTGTTCCATTGGTTAATTATGGATAATTACATTGAGCATACATAGCCCAGTCTTGCCCTTCTCTTGAAAGCAAGCCATTTGCAGGAAACATGCATTCTGCTCTGCTCCTCCTGGGACACACTCTGCCCATGAAGGGTGAAAGGGCAAAAGATCTGCCTCAGTGCTCTTTTGATTGGGTGGGTAAGTGTTTCTAATTAGTGGGTTCAGCCAGCAGCTATATCAGGCTCTCCCACTAAACTATGACCTCCCAATTTCACTTCCAGTTATAAAGATGAAGTTTTGATTTCCCATCTGCCTTACTTTTTATTACTTAATTTGTTCAGAAGAGGATATGCAGGAAAAATCTCCCCTCAAAGATGCCGATGTGATTCTATGTGACGTTTTTCATTCTAAAGAGGTTTTTGAAAGTAGGGGCTTCTGTTATTCTCGGACACTTGGATGGATTGATAATGTTCCCAGTGTTTTCCCACACTCTAGGACAGAGTCAGTGACTGATGTTCGCCCTTTGGTTATAGGCTAAATTGTAGCTAGGGAGGACCCAACTTTTATAACATAATGTATTTAACTTATTAAGTATTCTGCTCAATGCCAGGTCCAACTTAATGTTCATGAAAAAAAATCCTTAATGTGGATAAGGATATTCACCATATTATGTGTGACTCAGTGAGTTTATATGAATTACAAAAGGTTACAAAGATAATCAATACCAATCAACCAAGCCTAGTTCTGGTTCTAACTTCAGGAATCTTTTTGCCATATGATGCAGTTGATTTGAAAAAACCATTAACTCTGCTGCTTGATGAGGAGTCAGAAAAATAGTGGCTCTGAATAGACATGATGTTCAATGGCATTTGTGTTTAAAATATAAAATAAAATTTAAGGGAATATAGGAATTGTGATATTACCTAAAGCAGTATAGGATCTGTGGGGTCCTCCTGTTGGAGTCCAATCTCACTTTGTCTTGTTCTGAGGCAAATGAGCACCATCACCTTCCCAGCAATATTTTAGAGTTAGCAACTCCTACATCATTTTTCAATGAGAAAATACTCTGATCTCTCCTGAACTGTTCTTCTCTCCAGAATCAGAGAGGAAACTGCAGGCTCTTAGAAGCTCCTCACACAATTTCTGGTTTGTAGTATCTTGAAAGTTCAGTATTGATGGTTTGCCTTTGCGTCTTTTAAATTTTTCTTTCTCTTTTTCCCATATTCATCTTTTGTCTGCTACAGCTGATAATGAGTACAGATCAGCAGAGAAACTACTAAAGCCCAGTTTCTTCCCTGCAAGCCTGGCCCTAGCAAATATTAATGGAAATATATTTCTCTTCATCTGAGGGCTGCTTCCTCGGATTGGCCTTCATGTTTCTTTCCATTCCCATCCCATCATCAGGAAATCAGCATCTTAACTGTGGAGGATAACGTCTCCTAGGGTGTTAGTGAGAGAGGAGGGCCCAAAGGCCTTTGTCAGATGGTATTTACACATTTTAGACTGGAACTTTTGTATCTAGTCACAGTTAATGCAACAGTACAGATGTCTGCCCAGTAAACTTTCTGGATAAGATCAGTTTTCCCAGGCAAGGCTATTCACAGTTCTCATTATTGTAGTGTGAAGGGAGCTTTTGTATTTCCCTTGTAGGACTAAGCCTGCTCCCAGGAAATAGGTAAAATAAAACAAGGTAAAAATGAAATGTGCTATCTCAGGGACCCCAAATAAGTGGTAATTTCACTTTAGCACTCTGTAGGTGAAATTGTATTCAAAGCCCTAAATTTAGAAGGTGATAAAAGTCTTCTGTCCTCTTGGTTTCTTTAGCTTTCTATTATTAAACCTTGAATCACCCAAAGGTGAATAAAGAAACCTCTTGCATCAGGAATTGATATCTTCATTTGAGATGATGTATTCATCCATTTTTATAAATTATTATTAATGAAACATTAACCAATAATATATTATCAGCCCAGCATATTTTAATCATATTTCTTACTATTTTATTAATAATTAAATAGGTAGTATTTTAACTAAAATCTAACTAAATATTATCATTTGTGGTAATCAACTTTCACTAAGAGAGGAGGCCAGACACTTTGGTGGTTTTAAATCCTTTTTTTAATTTCAACATCTTGTCATTGTCAAGAAATTTCTACTGACCCCTCCCTTCTCCCAAGTGCATGTCACTGAGCCTGCACTTGCATTAAGCCATTCCCTTCAGGTCAGGCACTCCTAGCAAAGCGTGGACAGAAAGTCACACATTCCAAGGTGCATAGCTCCAAATATATGGATATATTCTTAGATGGAGTCAGAATCCTTGAGACAATCTGTTTCAAAGGGTAAATGTGGATGGTTTTGCAAAGATACATATAGTTTTACTCTCACTGGCTAGCTGAAATAAGTCCCTTGTGAAAAAGAGCAAATACCAGTCAATTTCACCAGCTCAGTATATGTTGCATAGAATCAGCGCAGAAAACTCTTTTATACAACATCCAACGCAGGCAATGAATGAAAAAAAGTGTATTTCTAACAGAGTTCCATTGACATATATACATTAATCTAACACATATTCATGAGTGGGACTTTACTGCAGTAAGTTTCAATCAATATTAACAATACTAAGGGAAGCAGAAGATTTTAACAAAGTCCTCTCCAGATGCCTTGATAAATAATAGCAATATGTAGAAATCTGGTGATTCATATTTTCTAAGAAGTTTAAAGTATATCTTATATAGAAAATATTTTCGAATCTGAGGTAACCACTTCATCTCTGCTAATACTTTTCTCAGTATTATAGAGTTTTAAGAGTTTTCTCTTTAATGTCTGCTGGAAGGTGGCATTCAGCTAAGAATCAAGTCCTGAAATGAATGTGTCTTTCCTTAATTAGGAATTTCAATCAAATACCAAGAATTGACATCTTGAAGCTAAGGATTGCCGATGAAAAGAGTCAAACTCTGTACAATATTTGAAGAGATTTATTCTGAGCCAAATGTGAGTGCCATGGCCCATGACACAACCCTCAGGAGGTCCTGAGAACATGTGCCCTAGGTGGCTGGGGTGCAGCTTGGTTTTATATATTTTTAGGGAGGCATGAGACATCAATCAAATACATTTAAGAAATACATTGGTTTGGTTCAGAAAGGTGAGACAACTGAAAGCAGGGGCTTCCAGGCTATAGGGAAATTTAAACATTTTCTGTTTGATAATTGGTTGAGTTTATCTGAAGACCTGGGATTAATGGAAAGGAATGTTCAGGTTAAGACAAAGGATTGTAGAGACCAAGTTTTATTGTGTGGACGAATGTCTCAGATAGCAGACTTAAGAGACAGAGAGAGCAGGTTGTAAAATGTTTCTTATTCGACCTAAAAGGGTGACTGGCGCTTATTTGATTATCTCCTGGATCCACAAAGAAGGGAAGGAAGGAAAACAAAGGGGAAAGTGGATTCTCTATAGGATGTGGATTTTTTCCCCACAAGAGACTTTGCAGGGCAATTTCAAAGAATGTCAAGGAAATATATTTTGGGTTTAAATATTTTTTCCTTGTCTTGTAATGTTATGCCAGAGTCAGATTGAAAAGTAAGTCATGATACATACGGTCAAATAAAACCCATCTCATGAGAATTTATGGTTTGTAGTGCATGACTCCCTAGACCCCTTAGGTAAGAATTTGGGCAAGATAAAAAAATCAGAGCTTACTACTCAGGATTATCAAAATTACAAGCTTGGGGGTAATTAATTAGCCTCCACCTTTTGGAATTTCTCTGGAGATTCCAAATGATCTAAATAGAAGTTTATCAAAAAGTGCTCTAATTTTAAAGCTTAAAGAAAAATTACACTGGTAATTACTCAACAGCTGTAAACCATTCTGTAAAGATTACAATTCTCCCATGTAACATATTTTAAAGGCAGTTGACAAATAGGTTGCAGTTGAGATTACTATTCTGAATAGTAAGCCCAGAGTTTCAAAGCCCTTACCCAGTAAAGAGTGCATTCTAAAATGCCTCCCAGTCATCCCAGAAAGTTGACTGGGGGAGGTCCCTGGGTTAATAAGACATCCAAGTTCCTTTTTATTTTTTTGAGGGGGAGTCTTGCTGTGTCATCCAGGCTGGTGTGCAATGGCATGATCTCTGGTCACTGCAACTTCTGCCTCCTGGGTTCAAGCGATTCTTCTGCCTCAGACTCCTGAGTAGCTGAAATTACAGGCGCATGCCACCACACCCGGCTAATTTTTAATGTTTTTAGTAGAGACGGGTTTTACCATGTTGATCAGGCTAGTCTCGAACTCCTGACCTCAGGTGATCTGCCCACCTTGGCTTCCCAAAGTGCTAGGATTACAGATGTGAGCCACTGTGTCCGGCCAAGAAATCCAGGTTCTTACACAGATTCAGTTAAGAACTTTCTGATTATAATGTACTGTAATAGCTTATTTATGTGACTGTTGTCTTCACTAGACAATACATTCTTTGAAGGGCAGGGAATCCCTTCTGTGCTGTCATAGCACAAGCAGTTTGGTAATAACTGGTAAAAAGAAAAAACTCTGTTTTTGTATACTTTCTCAAACTTCTGACACCCAATGTGTGGTTTTATTTCCACACCAATCAATTCCACAAGTCTTGGCGACCCTGACTGGATGTCCTGTTGTTTAACTCAATTCTAACTCTAACTGCCCAGAGTTAGCCCAGACTTCACAGCTTAAGGGCTCAGTGCCACAAGACTGCCCCCCACTTCAGATGTCAATTGCAAATAGTGAGTCCCCAGGTTGCCACAAACTTCTGTCTGACATGGCTACAAATCAGAGGTTCCCACAACCTCCTCCTCATGTTTGATAATTTGCCAGAATAGTTCACAAAATCCAAGGAAAGTTTAGATACCATTACTCACTTACTAAACTGGAAATTTTAAAGGACACAAATGAACAGCCAGATGAAGCGATACACAGGATGAGGCACAAAAGGGTGCTGAGCACAGGAGCTTCTGTCCCTGTGGAATTTGGGGGTGTCACCCTCTTTGCAAATAGATACATTCTAGTTCACCAACCTTGAAGCTCTCTGAACCTCTTTGGTTAGCATTTTTATGGAGGATCTATCACATAGGCATGATTGATTAAAACATTGGCCATTGGTGATCAGCTCAGCCTTCAACACCTCTCCCTCCCCCCAGGGTTCAGGGAATGTCACTGAAATTCCCAACCCTTTAATCATGGTTGATTCCCCTGGCAACCATCCCCTCCTCACTGCCTCATGCTTAGGGGCTTTCCAGATGTCACCTGATGAACAGAACCTCAGATGTGGTTGAAAGGAGCTTGTTAGAACAACAGAAGCTGTTCCTTTCACCTTTATCTCCCCAGAGCTGTTTCAGAAATTGGAGGCAAAAAAACCCCAAAACAAAACAAATAATATAATAAAAGATATTCCTATCACTCTTATCACTTAGGAAGTTACAAGGGGTTTAGGAGTTCAGGCCAGGAGCTGGGGACCAAGACCAAAATACATACAAAGATGTGTATTTTTTCTTCTTCATTGTCATTTTATTTTTAAAATGAATTTTATTTCATATATTTGAGGGCTACAACATGATGTTATGGGATACATATAGATCATAAAGTGGTTACTATAGTGAAGCAAATTAACATATTATCTCCTATAGTTACTTTTGTGTATATGGCAAGAACACACAAAACAGCTAAAATCTACTTATTTAACAAAATGACAAGAACAGCTAAAATTTACTTATTTAACAAAAGTCCCAGCAATCTTTCTTCTGCATATATGCCTAAAAGAGATAAAATCACCACCTTGTAAAGATACCTGCACTCCTATGTTCCTTGCAGCATTATTCACAATCGCCAAAATGTGGAAATAACCTAAATGTCCATTGATGGAGGAATGAATAAGGAAAATGTCACGTATATTACACACAATCTAATATTATGCAGCTTTTAAAAAGAAAGAGAGCCTCCCATTTGCACACTGTAGGTGGACCTGGAGGACATTATACTAAAAGAAATAAGCCAGACAGAGAAAGAAAAGCATTGCATGATCTCACTTATAGGTGAAATATATTTCTTATATCACGATATCATACTTGGCAAAGAGTATACACTAAATAATACTTTGAATAAATGAGTGATGATTTCAAAACCTCTTGGGAGACCAATTTCCTTATTTATAAAATAAAGATGTGTAATTAGATGTTCTATAAAGTAGCTTTGAGCTCAAAGAAACTTCTAAAATATCACAATTTGCCTTTTTGAAAAAATTCAATTAATTTATCTGATTATTTATGTTAACTTAGTGAAAATTATTTTTTAGAAGATATTTGGCTGGCATGGAAGCTAAGAACTCAATGTACTCGGAAAGGAGATTGCAATGGAGAGACTCGGTATGTGGTAGCTGGATCTGAACACAAGCTCTCAGCCTGTCCAGCAGCCCTTCACTGACCACCGGATTCCACTGGCAACTTTACCCATTATAGTGTAGAAGAAGGTGTTACTGGGGCCCCTCCCTGCTTCAGGAGATACCAAGGCATCACAGGATAGATACCAAGATGTATAAGTCAGAATACAACAGGCCTCCACCATATATATTCGGATACCCAAAGCAAAGGTTTTAAGATCCCTTTCCACAATTCAACTCTTGACTGCCTCAGCCAGACCAGAGATAGAAGTCCCAGGGAGAACTTTGAGACAAGACTCGTAGCGAAACTTCTTTGAAGAAAGCTAAAGCCTTTCTGTGCTGTGCAATGGGTGCTGTGGTTCAGCTCCAAGCCTAGGGAGGAGAGTTTTAGGAAAGCCACTTGGAGAGCTTTGAAGTGTGTTCTCCTCAGTAGCAACCTCAGGAGGCCCAATTCTTGCCTGAGAAAACTAAAGCTGACTGTGGACCGATTGCGATTCACTGCACCCTTGAGTGTGAGAGAGCACTGCCTGGTCAGGGCACAGACCCTTGGGAGCAGGGAAGAGATCATGTGGGATAAATGTAGAGCTTGTTCCTGGAGCTATGAGGAGACTTTGGGAAGGGTTAGGGAGTGACAAAAATAAATCTGTGTTTTGACCTCAATGCATGAGTCGTGGCTTGTACAACACTGTAGTTACATCACGCTTGCTGCAGGTTTGCTGGTTTTCTGGTGCTCCCCTGAATTGGATGTGTTGTGTTTGGAATTTTCCAAGAGTGCATGTTGTTTCTCAGTAGAAGAGAAGAAGAGGCCTTGCATGAGAGCCGCCTGTTTGGGATATTGTATTACCAGTGAGCAGTACTGGGATCTGATCTGCTAAATCATGAGAAAAGCTCCAGGGGCTCACTTGTTGTTCAGCAGGACCCGCCTCTGGTCTTTTGTGGACACTGTGATACATGGCCTAGATCCCACTTCAAGGACTTGTTCCTCCACCTGTTGGGCATGCTGTCAGCTGACAGGCTTCCCTTGTTAGGCTTTTCTGGCATTGCCTCAGTTGGCTGCACATGACTCCCTCACTCAAGGTCAAATCCCTTTTCCAGGTGGTCTGCATCCAATGACTGACCAAGGCAGAGGGATAAACATTGGCTATTTTGACTCAACTTGAAAGTAACTCTGGGGCCGGGCGCGGTGGCTCACGCTTGTAATCCCAGCACTTTGGGAGGCCGAGGCGGGCGGATCACGAGGTCAGGAGATCAAGACCACGGTGAAACCCCGTCTCTACTAAAAGTATAAAAAAATTAGCCGGGCGTGGTGGCGGGCGCCTGTAGTCCCAGCTACTCGGAGAGGCTGAGGCAGGAGAATGGAGTGAACCCGGGAGGCGGAGCTTGCAGTGAGCCGAGATTGCGCCACTGCACTCCAGCCTGGGCGACAGAGCGAGACTCCGTCTCAAAAAAAAAAAAAAAAAAAAAAAGAAAGTAACTCTGATGGGCTATTTGACCTTCATAGCATCCAGTGAGGTCATCTGAAGCTCATTTGGCCTGCATTACAACTCACTTATCCCTCTGCCTGCCTCATTCCCGACCTTCCACAGGTGTGGCTACTAAGGGCTCTCCCTAAGAAACATCGTGCTCACTAAGTTCCCAGGAAGCCTTCCCTGCAACAGAAGCCCTCTAATTGCACCTCGTGAGTAGTTTGTATCCTTGAAATACTATTTGGTTTCAAATTTGCAAGTACACATATGCACAGTGCTGTAAAGGTATGAGCTTAGAACAACTAAAGTAATGCATGTTTGCATAGAAATGTGTACATTTAATTTGCAACATTATAATTTGTGAAATATGTCATTTGTAAAATTTAAATCATAAGGTACAATTTCCTTGAGGCTTCTTCATAATGAACATTGAGTCCCTGGTGATATCCCCCGTCTTCTTGCCCTAGAGACAGCCACATATGCTTATGCAGAAATCAGTTTCCTAAACATTTCCATGTAGTCTGTCCTAAACAGAAGTTTCTGTTTAGTTAAAAAAAAAAGAGCATTAATAATTTTATCACTCTCTAAAGAGTAAAGCAAGAGTGACAAAACAAGTGTTACAAATTCTGTGGCTTTTCCAGGAAGAGTTGATCAAGCAATGCAATCCCAGGCTTTCAACTCCACTTCATTTTGAAACAGTGTGTGCACACTTCCATTTCAGAGACACAGTCAAATCTTCTACTTAATGAGTCTTTAAAATGAACTGTGCTCTTGCTTAGCCCATATATATTTATTATTAACTCATTATGAAATTATATTTTCCATTATGTCACAAGGCTGCACATAAGGCACTGCCTTTCCACTTGGCCCCATTAAAAACTTGATAAACACATTTATTAAAACTAACCAGTAGGGGTGAATTGTTCTTTACAGTAATTTGTTCTGATGCCAGTTCTCTTTCAAATCATTGCTTCTTTAGGGCAGAGAGTGATTGTAAACCTCCGCATTTGCTCACAGGAATGTTTAAAACAGGGCCTTGCATGCAGCACACGACTTAATATCACTTAATTGAATTCAACAAAACTGGTTCAATGGCACATTATTTAGCAAATGTACCTGTTTTGAGAAGTAATTTTATTATAAACTTCCTTCACCATGACTTTATTATTGCCTATGCACTGGGGAGTCGAGGTTGATGGAGAGCAAACTTATTTGTATGTCCTGTACTCCTAATTTCACTTTCATTACAAGTGCATGCGAAGCCCAAGCAAAGAAATTCTGAATTAGCTTCTGGTTCCAGCATTTCTGTTCATACCATGGAGGAGCGCTCAAAGAAGTGACAAAAAGAAGGAAGCAGGCCCCAATTCCTTATCTCTTAGAGAATCTTTGAATTATCGAGGTTTTTATTCTCATTCCTGGCCCAGTAGAACTTCACATGGGCACATAGGCGCACACATGTCTACAGGCACACACACATGTGGTTTTCATGTATTCTGAGAGGCTGCAGTACTGTGCTGAGTTCTGCATTCCTATGAGGGCATTTTGTCTTTGTATGGTTTGTGGCTGTCTGACTTTACATGTTTATATGTGTGATTGTTTCACTGATGTCTAGTCTTCTCCTGTATTTCACTTCCCTTGAGCGAAGGCATAATTACTTTCCCCATGCACCTAGCACAATGCTCAGCACACAGTAGACTTTAGTAAATGTTGTGGGCTAGCCCTGGACTTTAGAGTCCTTTATGCAGGCACAGTTGAGATTTTTCCATTTCTCTTTTCTCTTTGAAAAATGCCTGGAGTGCCTTTGCAAGATTCATCATTCAAGAATGGAGCTGCCAGAGTTGTGATATTAAATAAAGTTTTCGGTGATGTTGCCTTGACACAAATTGTTGTGTGAGTCTCAAGAGGCACTAAAGACATAAACTGGGTAGATGATATCCAAGAAAAGTGGAAAGTCATGCTTTTATACTTGTGCAGGACACACACACGTGCACGCACAAACACACACACACACACTTTACACATATCATGGAAGCCGTTGTTATCTTCTGCAGAGTTCCTGGATTCCCATGGAGAAAGGAAGATCAGTTCCACCTCCCACTCCTAGGGACCTAAAAAGAGAGAACTGCCTGAATCTGGGCTGCAGTTTTGGCTGGAAGGAATTTGAGCCAGGAAAAGCCAGGAATGACAGGCAGGAACTGTAGATTCGTTAAATGTGTTTTAGCATCCAAGAGACCTAGCAGCAGAAATCAATAGTTTAGGATATAAAATTGAGAACAAAACAAAGGCATTAGGGTAACGGAGATGGAAAAAACAGCAGTAAGAGGGAATCAGCACTGAGGAAAACGCCCCTTGAGGTGCATTTCCTTGTGTATGTGCGGTCCAGGACAGATCCCATCTTAGATTACAAAGGGGTTAGATGTCATGGGCAGAGACAGACAAACACCTTGGCTGTCAGCCAAATAGTTTGTTCTCTGTATAGGAAGCACTCTGCGCAACCTCTGAACACTTATTTATTGACACTCCTTTACTGTTATCTTTTAAAATAGTAATAATGAATTCTGAAATTTAATGCTGTGCTTAATAGGATGTCATGGGATGTTTTGACCAAGTAAATTGGGCTCTTTAGTTCTCTAACTCTTTAATAACCAGAAAATCTTCAAACTTGTACCTGATTCAAATACATTGGACAATGCCATTTAAACTAACAGAGTGGTAATGTTCTGGCCACCAGGTGATGAAAAGTCTCATTGATTTGCATTCAAAGTTAGTGAGTGGCTTAGAACCTATGAGGCTCAGACTATACATGTCCTCTGATGGAGGAGTGCTATTCAGTATCCTGTGCTCCCTCAGAGATCTACTTATAGTTCCCGGCAGAGAACATGCCCTTTTATGTTCTGTTATTTTGTACAGTGTTTCTTCCAGCGGGAACCCCTTTGTTCTTTTCCATGCCTATGTAAATTCTACTCAATCCAGAGTTCAGAGCTGAAGCAGGAGGTGCATCATTAGTCAAACAGATAAATAATATCACATCTTATACTTCATTTATTGATGCATAGTAGTCAGCCTCTAAGAAAGCCCCAGTGATCCTCGCCTCCCAGTATTCATGCTTTTGTGTAATCATGTAATCTCCCCCTATTGAATGTAGGCTGGACTTAGTGGCATGCTTTTAATAAAAAGAATAAAGCAGAAATCGTGGTATGCACATAACTCAGAGATTAAATCATAAAACAGTGTGCTGTCTTTCTCCTCTCATAACTTTCTCTTGGCAAAGCCAGCTGCCTCGTCACAAATAACCCTATGGAGAGGCCCACGTGGTTATGAACTGAAGCCTTGGTCAACAGCTGCATAAGTGAATTTGGAAGTGCTTCCTCCAGCCCCAGTCAATCTTCAGATAACTGCAGCCCCAAGAAACCCTGGGGCTTCATGAGACAACCTGAACCGGAACAACTCAGCTAAGCTGTCCCTGGATTTTTGACCCATAGAAAGGATGAGATCATAAATGTTTGTGTTTTCATATGCTAAACTTTGGGGTAATTTGTTCACAGAAATAGATAACTAATACATCACGTAACTTTATTTACCAAGTTCCTACTGTGTGCTAAGGGATGTCAGAGAATACACTGTGACAATCAAAACCAGACAAATACTTTATCCTCATGAAAAAAAACCCTATTATTAAGTTTTAAATATCCATATTTATTAATATTAACCTGAATGCACAAACAAGGTTTTCTGGAGCTAAGAATATTATTATTATTTACTTATGGCATATAATTTTAGGGTTCCCTTGTGCCTCAATTCTTACATCTAGTGTGACAAAATGAGAGCCAAATGCATCCTGTACATAAAGGGGATTGTAGGTGAGGAAGCCTGAAAGAAAATAATCCTAATTTTTACTATAGGAGAGGCAGCCATTTCCCCTCTCCTGAAAGTCTCTTTGGTAAGGATCCTGGGTTCTTACTCTAATTTTAAGGAATGAAAATAAATGTTCTCGGGGGAAAGATAAGCTCAGATGTCTCCATAATCCTGACTCTTACCCTCCATTGAAATGTATATTTATACCTTCCATTGCCTGCTTTTAGTGGAGGTCCCAAGTTTTTCCCCAGGAACCTCTAACTTTGCAGCTCCACAACTATAACATCTTCATCATAACATTAATCAGAAAATAAAAATTCTGAATTAAGTTAAATGTTTTACAATAATGGAAATGGTAAAATAAGTAATGAAAGAGAAACGAACAATCCTGTGCACGTGACGTTAGAAAATATCAGCTATCTAGACTCAGTGTAACTAAAGATGTGTAAGGTATGCAAGATACGGAAAGCTACAAAATATTACTGAGAAAAAATCAATAAAATAGTAACGAATGCAGGGAATATATACAATAATCAGTGACGGAAAGTCTCAATATTGTTAGGTGTCTATTCTTCCCAGATTGATTTATAGATTTAAGGCAGTGCCAAGGAAAATACCAACAGGCTCTTTTGTAGAGATTGACAAGCTCATTCTCAAATTTTCGTAGCCTAACAAGGGATCCAGAATAGCCAATGCAGTATTTTAAAAAATAAAACAAACTTCAAAATCAAGAGTTATTATAAATATACCTGCTACAAATCATATACTTTATTATCAACTCTAAATTAACACCTGTGACACTGGCTTAAGGATAAATAAATAGACTAGCGTAACAGAGAGAAGCGTCCATACATGTATATACAAGCGCCTGATTTATTACTAATGTTTTGTTGTAATTCAGTGGGGAAAATTACAATATCTTTAATAAAAGGTGCTGAATCAACAGGACGTCCATATAGAAAGAAAGAGATACTGACACCACCTCACACCATACACAAAACTTAATTCAACATGGGTCATAATAAGAGTTAAATGAATCAAGCTTCTAGAAGACAACAAAGAAGAATATCCTCATGAATTCGGAGCACACAAGCATTCCCTAAATAGAACACAAAAAAGCATTAATCATGAAAGAAAATATAGGAAAATTAGATTTTATTCACATTAAGAACTTCTCTTTGTTGAAGAACATTAAGAGAATGGATCCACTAAGACAATGGACAGAGAAGCTGTACACTGGGAGGAGGTTTTTGGAACACATGTGTCTCTCAAAGGACGCTTATCCTGAAATAGAGACTCCTACAAATCAGTCAGAGAAAGAAAGACAACCCATCCTATGCACAACCTATCGCTACTGTAAGGTTTAGAGGAGACAAGGCTCATAAACAGTACTTTAAAATTTTGCAAATAGTTAATACTATCATTATTGCCACTCAAAGGACTAAGAGCTGTTGGCCCAACAGTTTAGTCTCTGTATGGGAAGCCCTCTGCACAACTTCAGAGCACTTATTTATTGATGCTCTTTTGCTGTTGTTTTTTGAAAGAGGAATAATAAATTCTGAAATTTAATGCGGTGCTTAATAGGATGGCTTGGGATGTTTTGACTGAATAAGTTGGGCTCTTTTGTTCTTTAACTCTTCAATAACCATAAACTCTTTAAACTTGTACCTGATTCGGATACATTGGTCAATGCCATTTAAACTGTCGAAGTGGTAGTGTTCTGGTTATCAGGTGATGAAAAATCTCATTGATTTACATTCAAAGGTGGTGAGGCACTTAGAACCTATGAGGCTCAGACTACACGTGTCCTCTGATGGTGGGCACAGACATTGTGACACATCTTCATCTGTTCTTTGGTACAGTTGTAATTTGCAAGTCTGATTATGTCATGATTTCAGAATGTAATAAATCATTAAAATTTTTTACTGAGTTAGGAAATTATGAGCTAGAGAAAACCTTGGTCCTGCTGACTCAAACTGGAATAGAAATACCATAAGCATTGGAGTAGCCGTAGAGTATGCATGGCATGGATCTCCCATAAATATCAATTTTACTCTGTTACGTAGAAGGAAAATAGTGAATAATTTAATGATGCTAGTTTAATAGTAACCAATTTGAAACATTTTTATATTAAAAATATTGATATATACTATGAAGAGTATATAAAGTGCACAAAATTTTCAAATAAAACCTAAGAATTCCAAGACTTTATCCACTTGCTGAGGTTCCCTTAGGCAACGAGTCCTAGGACCCTGGGAATAAATGTGCCTGTTCGTCTTAGGGAGTGAGGTTTGTGAAGCTCTCATAGTCCATCTAAACTAACCCTCTTATTTTACAGTTGAAGATTCTGAGGTCCAAAGAGGCAAAGTTAGTGGCAGAGCCAGGGCCACAGCCTAGGAGTTCTGCCACCCCGTTTTGAAGGTTTTCTGTTTTGTTTCCCGAATATGACTGGTGATGCTGCATGAACAATTGACAGTATGCCTGAAGTTGAAGCTGTGTTCAGTGGTTTACCAAGACCTCTTAGAAAAAGACTTTGAAAGATTCTCATGTGTTTTTTGTTTTGTTTCATTTTTTTTTTTGCCAAGTTGACCTGAATTCATAGATGGATTAGTCTCCACCGATTACATGACAGGTATTCAGTAATTAGCCCGTAGGGTTAAATAGTGTTCTACCAAACTCACTCGGACGGAACACAAATGCCCTGATTGAGATTCCAGTTTTCACAAGCAGTGTGCCTAAGGGCGAGCTAGAGGGTAAAGGACAACAGTGTGATGTATTTGCAGTGACAACCCCTCACTATCTTGGCTTAAAAATAGCCCTGAAAAGAAGTGGCCGTTAATGATCCAACATTCATGCAGGGACATGATTCTACTTTAATCAGAGTTATAATTTTTGGAGCACTTCTAAGGCACTGTTTTTTTTTTAAATTTTCCTTTTAAAGTTACAGAAATGGGGAAAGCAATGAAATATTTTATCTAATTTTATATAATTAAATATTTTATGAGAATGTTAGTATTTTCCAAGTTTTTGTCTTAGAATAATGGGAAGAATTTGAGTGGATAAACAACTGTTAAAAAGTGCAAATCCAGGCTTTTTGGATTTTGCCAAATGCTCTGTGGTGATGGAAATGATCCGTCATCTGCTGCCTCGGAGGTCTGGAAAGGTCCTGGAGCCATCGAGAAGCTACAGACATCGTGCACTCGGCACAGGGACGATCTGCTTCCTTTCCCTGTGCCACAGGCGTTTATGTCATACGACGTTTGATTTTGGTTTTCAAGGCCGTGTGTGTGCATGTTGCATTCAGCACGTATCCTTCCTCTTGCCAGCCATGAGACTCCATAATTTCTACTCCTGCTTGTCTGAAACAATCACCCCGACCCCCATTTCAATTTCTTACTTGAAAAAAAATATATAAGTAACTGGAGATTTTTTTCTGACACTGCATATGGCACCAGAAGAAATACACATATATTTTTTGGATAAAATGTTTGTGTTAGAACAGTTTTAGATTGACAGAAAAATTACAGATATAGTAGAGAGAGCTCCCGTAAATGCCACGGTTTCCCCTATTAACCATACTGCATTAATATGGTGCATGTGTCACAATTAGTGAGCCAATATTGATAGACTATTATTAACTAAAGTCCATACTTTATTCAGATTTCCTTAGTTTTTACCTAATGTCCTTTTTCTGTTCCAGGAAACATCTAGGATGCCACATCGCAGTTAGTAATCATGTCTCCTTAAGTTCTTTTTGGCTGTGACAGTTTGTCAGGCTTTCCTTAAAAGTTTTGAGGAGGCCGGGCGCGGTGGCTCACGCTTGTAATCCCAGCACTTTGGGAGGCCGAGGCGGGTGGATCACGAGGTCAGGAGATCGAGACCACGGTGAAACCCCGTCTCTACCAAAAATACAAAAAATTAGCCGGGCGTGGTGGCGGGCGCCTGTAGTCCCAGCTACTCGGAGAGGCTGAGGCAGGAGAATGGCGTGAACCCGGGAGGCGGAGGTTGCAGTGAGCCGAGATCGCGCCACTGCACTCCAGCCTGGGCGACAGAGCAAGACTCCGTCTCAAAAAAAAAAAAAAAAAAAAAAGAAGTTTTGAGGAGTACTAGTTATATATTTTGCAGAATGCCCCTCAACTGGTATTTGCCTAATGTGTTTCTCCTGATTAAACAGGTTGTAAATTTTGGGGAAGAAGACCACCAAAGAAAAGTGCCATCCACGTTACATCCTATTAAGGGTACGCGCAATCAACGTGACTGATGTAATAAAGTTAACCTCGATCGCTTGACTGGGGTAGAGTTTGTGGAGTTTCTCTTTTTTTTGAGACAGGATCTCACTGTGGCCCAGGCTGAAGTGCAGTGGGGCAGTCACAGCTCACTGTAGCCTCGATCTCCTGGACTCAAGCAATCCTCCCACCTCAGCCTCCTGAGTTGCTGGGACTACAGGCACGCACCAACACAGGCTAATTTTTCTTTTTTCTTTTCTTTTTTTTTTTTTTTTTGGTAGAGATGGAGTCTCACTTTATTGCCCAGGCTGGTCTTGAACTCCTAGGCACAAGCGATCCTCCCATCTTGGCCTTCCAAAGTGCTGAGATTAAAGGCACGAGCCACTGCGTCTGGCCTGGAGTTTCTCAACTGTTCAGTTGTTTGTTCTCCTTTCCAGAGTGTACTCCTGTGAAGAAAGTCACTATGTGCAATGCACACTTAAGGAGAAGGAAAGCAATTACATACATTATTTGGAATTATTCTATATGAGAGATGTGTCTCTTCTTTGCCATTTATTTCTTTATTCAATCATTTGCTTACACTAGTATGGATTCATGGACATTTATTTTAGAGTTTGAGTTATAATCCAATAATACTTTATTTTGTTGGTCAAATTATTCCAGCTTTGGCCTTTGGGACATCTTTTAGTTGTCTCTTGTGTCCTTGTGTTATACTCCGATCAGTGTGTGGCTTTTTGTCTGGTTGGTTTTTTGTTTGCTTTAGCTTTGCTGTCATTACAAGATGCTCTAGAATCATCTTATATATTTCCTGCCCAGATCCTAGACATTTCTTCAAAGAACCCTGGTTTCTTTTATTACAGAATGGCATTAGAAACAAAGATCTGTGTGGTAGATTTGTTTGTTGATATTGGGGTATGGCTGCTTCTAGGCCCTGTGTACACTAACCTGTCCCCTGTGTGTGTGTGTGTGTGTGTGTGTATAGACACACATATCTGTAAATATTTCCATATCTATATTAAGCTAAACATGAGTTCATTCTAATGTCTCAATCCTAAGCCATCACCAGAGATCATTCTGGCCATTTCCCTTTGCGTACCTGTAATTTCACACTCCAACAGTGAGAAACATGGCTCCCACCATCTGCCATCCATTTGATTAATTGTTAATTTTCAGTAAACATGTATAGTATATCACAATTATTGGCCACTCTCCCTTCAGTGAGGTTGTTCCAAACATTTGCAATAAAGTTAGACTATTTTAGCACATTCTGTGTTCCATCTTGGGATTTCTGGCCTCCTAAATAATTTTTTAAAATGTTTTCATACATTAAAATTTGCTATCTTGGTGCAAAATTCTATGGATGTTTACAAATGCATAATGTCATATATTCACCATTATAGTATTATACAAGATAATTTCACCACCTAAAACATCCTGTACTTCACCCATTCAGCCCTCCTTCCTTCCCTGACAATCACTGACCATTTTACTATTTCTATAGTTTAGCCTTTTGCAGAATGTTATATATTTGGAATCATATAGTAAGCAGCCTTTTCAGATGGGATTCTTTCACTTGGTAATATGCATTTAAGATTCATCTGTATATGTTTGTGGTTTTGTAGTTCATATATTTGTTGCTGAATAATATTACATTGTATGGATGTACCAGTTTGTCCATTCATCTTTTGAAGAATTTGTTTCTTCCAGGTTTGGGCAATTATTAATAAACATTAATAATGCTATAAACATTTTTGTTTAGTTTTGTGTACATGCAAGATTGTGTAGACATAAGTTTTCAAATCAGTTGGATAAATACCTAAGAATATGATTGCTGGATCGTATGGTAAGACTATGTTTAGCTCTATCGTAAACTGCCAAACTCTCTTTCAAAGTGGCTGTACTATTTGCATTCTCACCAATGATGAATGAGAGTTACTATTGCTCTGCAACCTTGCCAGCAATTGGTATTGTCAAACTTTTGGACGTTAGCCATTCTAATAGGTGTTTAGTGGCATTTTGTTGTTTATTACATGCTTTTTTTTTCACTCAGATAATTAAGTCTATTAGTTGTTTTGAAAGTCTTGGGGGCCTGTTAGCCACTTCTCATCATAAGTATGCTGTATTCATAATGTAGGAATTGAGGTTAATTTTCTAGATCATACAACATATTCAATTACTGTGCTTGCAATCGAGTTATTTTATAAGTGGAATAGTTAGTTTCTTATATTTTTTCCTGGGAGCAGAAGGGCTGCTGTAGACATTTTATTTCCAAAGTAAAATTTATTGGCACCTTTTTTCCCATTACACTCCATGCACTTTACACCTATTCACTCTTTCGTCACCTTACTTCACAAGGTAGGAAGGATAGGATAGCGCAACCCATTTAACAGATGAGTCAATTCAGGCCTAGATACAGTGGGTGATAAATAAAATAATCATTCGGTAGCCACTGATAGAAACACCTTATAGGTAGGGACTATCTTTTCTTTTTTGTTTATTCTTAACCTCAGTCCCGTAGAGAAGTATTTGGAAATTTTGACTAACTAGACCTGTAAGAATACCTGGGTTTTCAGATTTCCTGGCCAGAACTCTATGCATTACCTCTGGCCACTGATTCAGTTTACCTCTCTGAACTGTGCCTGAATTATTCCTAAGTTTACAGAATAAGCCTTGATTTTCTACCCCAGGTAGCTTATCAGACCTAGTGGTGTGGGCAGTGGTGCTGGTGGTAAAGGCAGACCCCAGAAGGTCAGCTCTATTTCAAAATGGGGATGGAAGCTGTAGGTCAGCTTGGTGTGGGGCTGGTCTGGGGATCCTTTCACACCTGATTGTCCTGTTCTTTGCATGGACACCTGCATGGGGATGCCTAATGTGTTTCCCAGGAAGATGGGAATAGCTATATTTTATGCTCACATGTGAACTCACATGTGTGAGCTCTGTATTTGCCCCAAAAATTTGCCCTTTGTCTTCATGCACTGCATTTACATGCTTTTGGTAATATCTCGCACTAGAAAATAAACTTACGTTTCCTACTTTACTATTGCATAGTCACAATGTGTGGCTAATTTACAGCTGTGTTAGGAACTTCTTCAGAAACACACAATTACATATTCAAAATGTACAGGTTGAAAAGAAGAGATAAGAATAAGATGAAAAGACTCAGAAGATGAAAGTCGTAAATGAAGACAGGTAAAAGTGGCTTAATTCATCTTTTATTCTGCAGCATGCTAGGTGAACACAAAACTCAGTTTCAAAGCTATGTCATACATACTGTTATGTGTGTATAGAGAAAACTGACACTCATCCACTTGACTATGTCTAAAATTAATTACTTCTGGGGAAGAAATTGTGTATGATAGCTATTGCCCTAGAACCTGTCAGTGCTTTTTCCCAAATTGTATCAATGCTGTAATTAATGATGATGAAACCATAGCTAGCTAAATATTTTCCTTACCATTTTACCCAGGATCCTCTAGTGAGGACTTAAGCTGGCTGTGTGCTGTGAAATCAGGCATATACAGGCAGATCTGTGCCAACCAGCTGAAAGACTGACAGGGGCTCCCATTATGTGAGGACAAATGAGTCTCATGGGAGAGGCAGTGATTGGATTCATTGATGAGTTGTCCACAGGGTTAAGGTTTTCAAGGAAAAAGAGCACAAGGGGCTGCCATTTAACTTCTCAGGCAGCAAACTTTTATGGAAGCAAAATTCACCCTCAGGGGAGCAAGAGGTCATTGTCCTCACCAGGTCCAGGAAACCAGAATGTGAGTGTGGCATGTGGATTTAAATGAAGTAACACATGGAGCCCAGCACCCATGGAAGGTTCACCAAAGTCCTGGAGAAAAAGGTTTGAATAAACTGAATCAAATTAATGGGCTACACTTCACGTGGTAGTCCCATTGCTGAGATGAAAGGAAGAGGTTTTGAACACCGGTGAGATTCAGCATATTTCCAAGTCTGTGCAGAAAGATTGATTAAGACAAAATCAACAACAAAGACATAATGAAAAACTGTTGGATGCAGAGCCAGGCCCAGAAGATGTACATTACAAAGCTCTCAGCCCTAGTACACATCAGGGCAGAGGGGAGGCAAGTGCCATTAAAAGGAGGAGAGGAGGTAAACAGTAAAGTTTACCCAGTGGCACCTGTGACTCATTCTGGGGACCCCCTATAAAGACTGGGACCTGGGAGGCTGAAGTTTCTGTGATTTCACCAATAGAGGAATATAAACCAAAGGCTACTTGTTGGGTCCCATATTCCATTAGCAACCTGTCTTCAGGAGCCTCCTATTTGACTTTTTAGGTGCTGCAGATTACAAATGTGAATGAGATACAATCTTTGCTCACAAGGCAGTCACATCTGCAAGAGAGAATGAGAGACACACACACACACAGAAAGAGAGAGATAAATAGAGAGAAATAAATCAGTAATGACATCATAGTGCCCTGTGTGCTAGATTAAATTTATGCATGGAGCAGGGTGCCTGATTAGAAATGAGGGAGATTTGAGTCTTTGAAGAGCTAATATCTCAGCTGAGTTTTAAAGGACCAGGAGAGGAAGTGTATTCTAAGCAGTTATTCATTGATTTCTTCAACAAATATTTGTTGAGCTCCTGTGTGTGCAAGGCCCTGTGTCAGGGATTGGGATATCGTGGTAAGCCGGACAAACATCATTATCATCAGAGGTGCACAAAAGGAAAACCACAGAGAGCAGTGCCTGCTAAAGAAACCACGAGCGATTTAGCGGTTCTGAGACATAGGTGTTTACAGGGAGTAAAAGGAGATGATGTTGGGAAGGTTGGCAGAGGCCAGGTCATTATGGGCCAAGAATATTATAACATGCCAAGGATTGATGTTCTCCTCCTCCTGGCGTCCACTACTGGTTATGCTGATTAATTGGAAGTGGAGTAAATAAGAAGGTGTGAAGGTAGTCAGTAACTTTTAAAGTACTATATACTTTTAAGGAATTATCATCATGTGATCATGTGATCCTGACATCACAGTTAAGAAGAGGTCAATTGTATCTCTGTATGAATTAAACCTGTCTGACAGAATTGGCAGTCCAAATAATTTCAGTTTTGCCAGAATCAACAGGCCAACCATACTTAACGCCAGCAATCAATGTAAAGCATAAAAAGGCAAAGTTGGGCAGCTTGTCCTGCGATGACTGCTCCAAATATCTTCTCTCCTGGGCTCTGAGAAAGGAAATCTGAATGTCTCCTCAATTCAGACGTGCACTCTGTGGCATGTGAGGTTTTAGATTCCTCCATGGAAGTATGGCTTTGCTCACACAAATGGCCTCAGTAGTCCCACCTGTAATCCATTCAAAGGCATTTTTTAAAACAGGACACAATAAATGTGCTTTATTGTCTATTTTGATTTTGAGAGTGCTAAGAATGTTCTTTGGACTCATGCATTTTATTTTTGTTGTATCCTTCACTTAGGCTGAAGGTGGTAGCTGCTGTGTCCTTTGAATATGCTCCTTAAGGAAATGAAGGAGGCTTTAATAGAATAAAGCCATTTTCCATCTCAAGGTTGTGGGAATTATCTTCTCCTACACTTCTCAAAAGTACAGGGGAAATTTTCTCTCATTTGACAAATGTCATTACTGCATCTGGAAAAGCCTTAACTAACTTTCCACCAAAGATTTTCTAATTACAGTGCACAGCTGTAACATTACAAACAAGTGCATGCCAGACATTGCCCAGCTCCTGCATCTACTTTGAAGCATTTTTTAAGGCTGGGCATGGTGGCTCACACCTGTAATCCCAGCACTTTGAGAGGCTGAGGCAGGCAGATTACCTGAGGTCAGGAGTTCGAGACTAGACTGGCCAACATGGTGAAACCTCATCTCTACTAAAAATACAAAATTATCCAGGCGTGGTCGTGCATACCTGTAACCCCAGCTACTGGGTAGGCTGAGGCAGGAGAATCACTTGAACCCGGGAGGCGGAGGTTGCAGGGAGCCAAGATGGTGCCATTGCACTCCAGCCTGGGTAACAAGAGTGAAACTCCATCTCAAATTAAAACAAAAATAATAAACATATTTAAAATGCAAGCAGCTGTTATTTCTCATCCTTGGACCAAGTATCAGTAACACAAGGACAAGGTTACTTGTTAACCCTGAGCTCCTTCAATTTTGCCTGGAAAAAATCCTGTTTGACTATCTCCTTTGTCAAATCATTAAATAACATTACAGCCTGAAATGATTCAATTTCCAGAAATGACATAAATTACATTAATAATGGGTCCTTAGAATATATTTCACTTTTGGCCAAGGATTCAAATGAGTTAACCAAATAATGCTTAAAATTCACTGGTGTTTCAGAATTCTGCTTGTTTCACACAGAATTCCAATCACCATCTACTTATTCATTCTGTTTAAATTTTGTGATATTATTCATTGAATTTAAATTCTGTGATGCTAATTGTTGAAATATGGGATCTGTTCTTTTAGTAAAGGTAGCGTCAGAGTCTGATTCTTCAAAGAACTGAGTGAGTGCAAGTTAGATTTGCAACAAGCCACCTAGATTCACTCCCAGGGAATCTTCTAATAAACTATATTAAATTTTTAAAAAATTATTCTAAAGAGACATCAGATGACCTGAGTAAAACAAAGATGCTTAATTTAGAATTAATTATTGGCAAGAGAATGTTCTAACTAATACAAGAGCACATTATTGTAGTTCCTACGTAAGGGTCTTCAAGTCTACCACAGGATATATCCTGAGAGCTTGATGCCAGTGTAAACAATAATAAAATGAGCAATTAAATAAATAAGTAAATAAATGACAGTGTTATCATCAGAAATTATTTATAAATGTGCTGCTGATGAAACTGGGTGTTTCTGAAATCATCAATTGCAACAAAGGATGTGTTGAGGGGTGAGGCTGATGTCTGTCTGCATGGACAATAAAAAAATAAAATGTCATAGGAAGGAATTTTTAGTATTTATCCATCTCCAGTGAAGAGATATGCTATATGGAAGATTTGACTTTTGAGTCATTAAAAAAGTGAATAAGTGATATTTTCTTGGATTTTGCAATAGTTGAGGAAAATTACTTTATAAGATTACAAGATTCTCTTTACTCTTTCCCCTGCTTAGATACTACAACATGTTGAATTGTTCTTTGTAGTAGAATTGGAGGAGAGCTAAATGGGGGAGGGAGATAGGAAGGAATGGGGGCATGAAGGAAGAGGTAGAGAAAGGAAGCCTGAATTCAGGTTTAATTTGAAATATATTTATCAAAACTCATCCAACAGTATGCCAAAGACATGTGCATTTCACTCTCTACAAATTTTACCTTCATAATACAAAAACTCCCGTCTTTAAAATAAATAACCCCAATTATGAATGAATACATTTATATTTAGATTTATGTCTATAAGACACATGAATTTGCATAAATCCCTTGGAATTTAGTTTCTCCTAGAGAAATGAATGAAGTTACGTTTCTGAACATGCAAAGCTGAGGGTGTGACCATGGTCTATGATTATCCTAACTTCATCTACTTGACCAGCCCACTCCCAGTTTCAGTCTCCTAAATTACAAATTTGTCTCATGGTAAGAGGGATAATATGTATTGTAACCTCATATTTACATCATGCTTATCCCTTGCATAGAGATGAGGGTGTAATAGATGAATTGAGTACTGGTTGGTAGCCTTGTGCTATCCATTCTGCCCATGAATTTTATTAAACTACTTAATTGCTCACCCATAGCATGATTTCTTTTATGACAGGTCTAATGCTGTACAGACTCCAGAGTAATTTGCATGTGCTTCAGATTTATCACATAATCATGTAAACCACTTAAGAGCTAAATTTACTTATCTTATATGCATTCTAGGGGGAATAAAGCAGATCACCTCTGCATGGTGTTTCAAAAGCAGAATGTTTACAAAAACAACATCTGAAATGAACAGGAATAGAAATATATCCCATGGAATAGCACTTTCCAAAAGGTGTTCCCTGAAATACTAGTGCCATGGGTGTTAAAAGTTGTTGATGACTAAAGGGTCCCATGGTCAAATATGTAAGTGTTAATGCGGAGTCAAACAAAATTAAACTGATTTCTTTACTGTGAGAAATATTGGTTTTTCATATGCTAATAATTTATGAATCTCTTAGAAGAAGCTATAGTATACAGCAACCTCATCTGACCTTGAGAGTGGGTGCACTGTGGAAGGTAGTGCTCTGTTGAATACATTGGAAACATCACTACAGAGAGCAGCATGGTACCTCTAGGAGAAATCCTGGCAGGCATCTGAGTATCTGATAACACCTTGAGACTGACTAGATAACAAAACTAGGTGTAGGTATAATTTAGCCCTAAAGGTAGAGGCAGGAAATAAGTAAACAGTAATATATTTGAGCTGTTGTCATTAGAGCATATTTAATGTGTTATCAGGAGATATCATGGAGCTGTATAACAGAATACATTTTCAGTGGATCTAAGCCTAAAATATCCTTCAAAATAGGTTTGAAAGCCTTCTTGCAACTCCACCTTGCAACAAATTCTGATCTTAGTAGAAAGGGCAATGGTTCCATCCTCAGGTGGCATAGGGAGCCAGTATTCTACAGAGCATGCTAGAGAGAAGAAATGGCAATTCATAAAGACTCTGTGAACAGTGTCTACTTGGAACATCTGCGATATAAAGAATAGGCAATTCCTGAAATGAATGATAAGACCTCTGATCAAGAAGCAGGTGTCTCCAAACAGATGATTCAGGGGACAAAGAGAATGGAGTACCCAGGGGGCCACACCAGAGACTATTGTCTCTTGGTCACTTAAGGGTTATCACCAGATTTATTACTAATAAGGAGCTGGAAATTGGTCTCATAATCCTTTATATATCCTTTTGCATTTCATGCATATAGTAATCTTGTTGAGTACTTACTATGTGTTAGGGATTATTTCATCAAAATTTCACAATAAGTCTGTACAAGTTGTGGAGGATTTGCTGGCAAAATGGCCGAATAAGAACAGCTCTGGTCTGCAGCTCCCAGCGAGGTCAGCACAGAAGGTGGGTGATTTCTGCATTTCCAACTGAGCCTCCGCTGGTGATACCCAGGCAAACAGGGTCTGGAGTGGACCTCCAGCAAACTCCAGCAGACCTGCAGCAGAGGGGCCTGACTGTTAGAAGGAAAACTAACAGAAAGGGATAGCATCAATATTGACAAAAAGGACATCCACTCAGAGACCCCATCTGAAGGTCACCAACATCAAAGACCAAAGGTAGATAAATCCACAAAGGTGGGGAGAAACCAGCACAAAAAGGCTGAAAATTCCAAAAACCAGAACGCCTCTTCTCCAAAGGATCACAACTCCTCCCCAGCAAGGGAACAAAACTGGACAGAGAATGAGTTTGACAAATTGACAGGAGTAGGCTTCAGAAGGTGCGTAATAACAAACTCCTCCCAGCTAAAGGAGTATGTTCTAACCCAATGCAAGGAAGCTAAGACCTTGACAGAAGGTTAGACGAATTGCTAATTAGAATAGCCAGTTTAGAGATGAATATAAATGACCTGATGGAGCTGAAAAACACAGTGTGAGAAGTTCGCGAAGCACGCACAAGTATCAATAGCCAAATCAATCAAGCAGAAGAAAGGATATCAGAGATTGAAGATCAACTTAATGAAATAAAGCAACAAGACAAGATTAGAGAAAAAAAGAATGAAAAGGAACGAACAAGGCCTCCAAGAAATATGGGACTATGTGAAAAGACCAAATCTACATTTGATTGGTGTACTTGAAAGTGACAGGGAGAATGGAACCAAGTTGGAAAAAAAAACTCTTCAGTATATTATCCAGGAGAACTTTCCCAACCTAGCAGGACAGGCCAACATTCAAATTCAGAAAATACAGAGAACACCACAAAGATACTCCTCGAAAAGAGCAACCCCAAGGCATATAATCGTCAGATTCACCAAGGTGGAAATAAAGGAAAAAATGTTAAGGGCAGCCAGAGACAAAGTATGGGTTACCCACAAAGGGAAGCCCGTCAGACTAACAGCGCATCTCTCGGCAGAAACCCTGCAAGCCAGAAGAGAGTAGGGGCCAATATTCAACATTCTTAAAGAACCCAGAATTTCATATCCAGTCAAACTAAGTTTTATAAGTGAAGGAGAAATAAAATCCTTTACAGACAAGCAAATGCTGAGAGATTTTGTTACCACCAGGCCTGCCTTACAAGAGCTCCTGAAGGAAGCACTAAATACAGAAAGGAACAACCGGTACCAGCCACTGCAAAAACATACCAAATTTTAAAGAACATCGACACTATGAAGAAACTGCATCAACTAACAGACAAAACAACAAGCTAGCATCATAATGACAGGATCAAATTCACACATAACAATATTAACCTTAAATGTAAATGGGCTAAATGCCCCAGTTAAAAGACACAGACTGGCAAACTGGATATAGAGTCAAGACCCATTGGTATGGTGTATTCAGGAGACTTATCTCATGTGCAAACATACGCATAGGCTCAAAATAGAGGGATGAAGGAAGATTTACCAAGCAAATGGAAAGCAAAAAAAAAAAAAAAGCAGGCGTTACATTCCTAGTCTCTGATAAAGCAGACTTTAAACCAACAAAGATCAAAAGAGACAAGGCCATTACGTAATGGTAAAGGGATCAATGCAACAAGAACAGCTAACTATCCTAAATATATATGCACCCAATACAGGAGCACCCAGATTCATAAATCAAGTTCTTAGAGACATACAAAGAGACTTAAACTCCCACACAATAATAAAGGGAGACTTTAATACCCCACTGTCAATATTAGATCAATGAGATAGAAAATTAACAAGGATATTCAGGACTTGAACTCAGCTCTGGACCAAGCAGACCTAACAGACATCTACGGAACTCTCCACCCCAAATCAACAGAATATACATTCTTCTCAGTACCTCAGCGCACTTATTCTAAAATTAACCACATAATTGGAAGTAAAGCACTCTTCAGCAAATACAAAAGAATGGAAATTATAACAAACAGTCTCTCAGACCACAGTGCAATCAAATTAGAAGTCAGGACAAGGAAATTCACTCAAAAACTGCACAACTATGTGGAAACTGAACAACCTGCTACTGAATGACTACTGGGTAAAAATGAAATTAAGGCAGAAATAAAGATGTTCTTTGAAACCAATGGGAACACAGACACAATGTACCAGAATCTCTGGGACACATTTAAAGCAGTGTTTAGAGGGAAATTTATAGCACCAAATGCCCACTAGAGAAAGCAGGAAAGATCTAAAATCAACAGCCTAACATCACAATTAAAAGACCTAGATAAGCAAGAGCAAACAAATTCAAAAGCTAGCAGAAGACAAGAAATAACTAAGATCAGAGCAGAAGTGAAGGAGATAGAGACACAAGAAACCCTTCAAAAAATCAGTGAATCCAGGAGGGAGCTGTTTTTTGAAAAGATCAGCAAAATAGATAGAAAACTAACCAGACTAATAAAGAAGAAAAGAGAAAAGAATCAAATATATGCAATAAAAAATGATAAAGGGGAGATCACCACTGATCCCACAGAAATTCAAACTACCATCAGAGAATACTATAAACACCTCTATGCAAATAAACTAGAAAATCTAGAAGAAATGGATAAATTCCTGGACACATACACCCTCCCAAGACTAAACCAGGAAGAAGTTGAATTCCTGAATAGACCAATAACAAGTTCTGAAATTGAGGCAGTAATTAATAGCCTACCAAACAATAAAAGCCCAGGACTAGATGGATTCACAGCCAAATTCTACCAGAGGTACAAAGAGTTGCTGGTACCATTCCTTCTGAAACTATTCCAAACAATAGAAAAAGAGGGAATCCTCCCCAACTCATTTTATGAGGCCAGCATCATCTTGATACTAAAAGAAGCAGGCACAACAAAAAAATAAAATTTCAGGCCAGTATACCTGATTAACATTGATGCAAAAATCCTCAATAAAATACTGGCAAACCAAATCCAGCAGCATATCAAAAAACTTATCCACCACAATCAAGTCGGCTTCATCCCTGGGATGCAAGCCTGGTCCACCATATGCAAATCAATAAACGTAATCCATCACATAAACAGAACCAATGAAAAAAACCACATGATTATCTCAATAGATGCAGAAAAGGCCTTTGACAAAATTCAACGAGACTTTCATGCTAAAAACTCTGAATAAACTAGTTACTGATGGAACGTATCTCAAATAATAAGAGCTATTTATGACAAACCCAAAGCCTATATCATTCTGAATGGGCAAAAACTGGAAGCATTCCATTTGGAAACTGGCACAAGACAAGGATGCCCTCTCTCACCACTCCTATGCAACATAGTATTGGAAGTTCTGGCCAGAGTAATCAGGCAAGAGAAGGAAATAAAGCATATTCAAATAGGAAGAGAGGAAGTCAAATTGTCTGTTTGCAGATGACATGATTGTATATTTAGAAAACCCCATCATCTCAGCCCCAAATCTCCTTGAGCTGACAGGCAACTTCAGCAAAGTCTCCGGATACAAAATCAGTGTGCAAAAATCACAAGCATTCCTATACACCAATAACAGACAAACAGAGAACCAAATCATGAGTGAACTCCCATTTACAACTGCTACAAAGAAAATAAAATACCTAGGAATACAACTTACAAGGTATGTGAGGGACCTCTTCAAGGAAAAGTACAAACCACTGCTCAAGGAAATAAGAGAGGACATAAATAAATGGAAAACATTCCATGCTCATGGATAGGAATAATCAATATCGTGAAAATGGCCATACTGGCAAAAGTAATTTATAGATTCTATGCTATCCTCATCAAGCTCCCATTGACTTTCTTCACAGAATTGGAAAAAACTACTTGAAATTTCATATGGAACCAAAAAAGAGTTTGCATAGCCAAGACAATCCAAAGCAAAAAGAACAAAGCTGGAGGCATCATGCTACCTGACTTCAAACTATACTACAAAGCTACAGTAACCAAAACAGGATGGTACTGGTACCAAAACAGATATATAGACCAGTGGAACAGAACAGAGGCCTCAGAAATAATGCCACACATCTATAACCATCTGATATTAGACAAACCTGATGAAAACAAGCAATGGAAAAGAGATTCCCTTATTAATAAATGCTTTTGTGAAAACTGGCTAGCCATCTACAGAAAACTGAAACTGGACCCCTTCTTTACACCTTATACAAAAATTAACTCAAGATGGATTAAAGCCTTAAACGTAAGACCTAAAAGCATAAAAACTCTAGAAGAAAACCTAGGCAATACCATTCAGGACATAGGCATGGGCAAATACTTCATGACTAAAACACCAAAAGGAATGACAAAAAAAGCCAAAATTGACAAATGGGATCAAATTAAACTAAAGAGCTTCTGCAGAGCAAAATAAACTATCATCGGAGTGAACAGGCAACTTAAAGAATGGGAGAAAATTTTTGCAATCTATCCATCTGACAAATGGCTAATATCCAGAATCACAAAGAACTTAAATATATCTACAAGAAAAAAACAACCTCATCAAAAAGTGGGTGGAGGATACGAACAGACATTTCTGAAAAAAAGACATTTATGCAGCCAACAAACATATGAAAGAAAGGTCAACATAACTGGTCATTAGAGAAATGCAAATCAAAACCACAATGAGATACCATCTCATGCCAGTTAGAATGGCGATCATTAAAAAGTCAGGAAACAACAGATGCTGGAGAGGATGTGGAGAAATAGGAATGCTTTTACACTATTGGTGGGAGTGTAAATTAGTTCAACCATTGTGGAAGACAGTGTGGCGATTTTTCAAGGCTCTGGAACCAGAAATACCATTTGACCCAGCAATCTCATTACTGGGTATATACACAAAGGATTATAAATCATTCTACTATAAAGACGCATGCACACGTATGTTTATTTTGGCACTATTCACAATAGCAAAGACTTGGAACCAACCCAAATGCCCATAAATGATAGACTGGATAAAGAAAATGTGGCACATATACAGCATGGAATACTATGCAGCCATAAAAAAGGATGAGTTCATGTCATTTGCAGGGACATGGATGAAGCTGGAAACCATCATTCTCAGAAAACTATCACAAAGACAGGAAACCAAACACCAGATGTTCTCAGTCATAAGTGGGAGGTGAGCAAGGAGAACACATGGACACAGGGAGAGGAACATCATACACTGGGGCCTGCTGGGGGGTGGGGGGCTAGGGGAGGGATCGCATTAGGAGAAATACCTAATGTAGACAATGGGTTGATGGGTGCAGCAAACCAGCATGGCACATGTATACCTATGTAACAAAACTGCCCATTCTGTACCTGTACCCCAGAACTTACAGTATAATGAAAAAAAAAAGTCTATACGAGTCACTAAAGAGGAAACGGAGGCAAAGGATGGTAATGCGATGTGTCCCTGGTGCATGCTGAGCTGCACACTAAGCTCCAGTGCCAGAGCCTGTTCTCTTCTCCACAGTGAGCCATGTGGACTCATATAATCCACAGTGGAGATTCTTTATTCTTCCAGTCATTAGCAACCAATCCTTTCTCAGCTTTTGTAATTCTCAAGTACGCCTCAGGTATCATGCCCAAGAACCTGGACTGTTGCCATCTTCCTAACTATTCAGGTAGAAAGAACCACATTTTTTCTTAATGGGATTAATTCCATCTGGATATGCTGAGGGTAATGTGATGCTAAGATTTTCCAAAACAGTCCTGATTTATGCATTTTAAATAATGATTCCCTATTTTACCCTCAAAATTATCCTGTGAGAATTATCCTGGGTTAGATCATAAATTATACAGTCACACTAGATAACTAATTTCGCATTAAAAAATTATTATTTGCCAAGAAATGCAAATAATATACCTTTGAGTGGAAAATAGAATATTCTATAAGGAAAAAATAAGGCAAGAGGAGACCCATTCAGGCCTTTGATTTGAGTCCACTAGGCAAATGTGAATGGTTAAAATATGGACAGTCAAAGAACGAGTACCCATATTTACCAGATACACTATCAGGTAATCTTTGCTTTTTGATCAAAACGCACAAATATTCCATCTCAATATAATGTGTGATACAGTTTCAGATATACCAGCTCATTTTAAAGGGATCATTTTGTAACATCAGTTTTCTGGTTAAATTTATGTGTCATATCTTATGTTTATTAGAATTAACATTTATGAAGGAGTATAAAATAGAACAAACAATTCACAATGAAAAAAACGACTAAAGAAAATTCTGGCTTGTCACTTATGGAAAGTATACATTGAAAACTATGTTTATATTATTTAGTTTTTATACTTTTATTTAATAGTAGTTATATGCTTTCCTTTTTGTTCTAAATTCACGGGGAAGAAAAGAGAATGAAGAAAGAGAATTGTATGTTGTACATGGTGTTTCCAGTGTTGAATATTAAATCTTTTGGATAAAGATTCAAGATCCTTTAGATAGCCTGTAGGTCACCCTGTGGTTTGGCTCCTCTTAATCTCTCTAGGCTCAGCTTGCTCCATGTTGCTGCTCATTCTCTGAGCTCTGGCCCCACTCATATTTTCTGTATCTCCAACCCACCATGCTCCTTCTCACTACAGAGCATTTAGTCAAAAGTGTTCCTTCTCTGTCTGACTTAGTTCCTACTCAAATTTTCCACTATATATTCTCCATGAACCATTGTGGCAGGTTGGATTATTGTTCAGAAATATACCCCTCCACATTTCCAAGGGAGGAATATAGCTCCCCATCCATTGATGTTGGACTTAGTATTGACTTCCCTCAGCCAGTGTCATGAAAGCATATGTAACATAGAAGAATTTTGGAAAGTGCTTGTACAATTAGTTTTGTCTTCTTTTGCCTCTTCCCTTGCCATGGGAAGAGCACTCCTAGGCTGCCTACTGGTTCCAGGAGGAAGATAAAAAGCATGAGAGCAGAGCCACCGCTACAAAGCCCTTCCTCAATGAGCCAACCCCAGCTGACCTACAGAACTAAAGAAATGGCTATTATTCCTTGGTGCTGAGTATTTGTATTTTGTTATTTGCTATTAGCAATAACTGATACCACCAAATATTTCTCTTTTGCAGTATTTGAAAAAGTTGTAATTTTAGATTTAGTTGGGTTATTATGTGATTAAAAATATCTTTTCATCACTAAAACCTACATGTGGTAACCAAGAAGGTGCTGCATCACCAGCACCCAGCACAGAATCTGACATAGAGCAGGCACCCAATAAATACTTTTTAAAAACATAAATAAATTAAGGATCTCTCCAAAAGCTGACAGATGAATAAGAGAAGAAAGAAAACAGGAAGATTAAATTTTCTAATTTGTATTGGTCAATTAGTTACCAACGAGACTTTTGTGATCATTTTCAAAAAGGCTTTCTGGGAATTGTCATTTGGATTTTCCTGTCACCTGCATGCCAAAATCAAGAACGAAAGCTTGAAACAATTGCATGTGTTTACAACATAAATCAGTGCTACTGATGAAAAAAAAAGTCTACTATCAAATCAAGCAAGGGAGAGACTGATTTTCTCTTACATTAATCACTAACACAAATCTATTTCTTCTTCCTACATTTCTCTTTCTTCTACCCCAAGAGGGAAGAATAGAAAGAAAAGGAAGAAAGAACGTGTTTCACAAGAGTCTGGCTAAACACAACACCAGGCAGGCTAAATGTGATTAATGAGGAAAAACTACTAAGGACCAGTGCTGCGTTTGCGAAGACAATAAAAAAACGGTTTTTAGGGCAACATTATTCAACACTGCAATTGTATATCACACAATGGCAATTCTTTCCAGTAATTTGCTTAAAAGAAGATGCTTCTAAGATTCTGCAATATAGTAAGAAATATATATTTGGTCTTTGCCATGGCTCCTGGCACACAGCTTCTAAAACTTTTGGAATTTCTGGAGTGGTAAGAGTGTCTTTTGTATGATAATGAGATGACTGGTGGTTGGGGCCCGTAGGTGGCTTCATGTTATGAGCTGGTGGCCAGAAAGACTAAGGCAAGATTAGGGGGGTTCAAGTTTCAGTCCCATCCCTGACTTCCAGGCAGGAGAGATGGGCTGGATATTGAGTTGATCACCAAAAGACAATGATTTAATCCATCATGCCACATAATGAAATATCTGTAAAACTCCTGAGTCATGGGGTTTGAAGGGCCTCTGGGTTGGTAAACACATCGAGGTGTTGGGACCCTGGCATTCTTGGAGAGAGCATGAACACTCTGAGCCCCTTTCAAGCCTTGCCCTATGCGTCTCTTCTGTTTGGCTGCTTCTGAGTTATAATATTTACAATGAATTGGTAAGTGTAAGTAAAGTGTTTTCCTGAGTTCTGTGGGCTGTTCTAGCAAATTCTCAATCCTGAAAAGGGAGTCATAGGAACCTCCGATTTATAGCCAGTCGGTCTGAGACTTGCAACTGGCATCTGACATGTGAGAGGGGGCAGTCTTTTGGGACTGAGCCATTAACCTGTGAGGACTGTGTTGACTCCCAGTAGTTAGTGACAGAATTGAATTGCTGGACACCCACTTGGTGCTAGAGAGTTGGAGAACTGATGGGCGTAGTAAACAAATCTCCATACATTTGGTGTCAGAAGCATTGTAAGTAAAAACAGTTCAGGTGCTATAGAATGTTTCCTCAAATAAAGACCCAAATCCTGATTTTTGTCTCTCTCAATTTAAGCCTATTAAAAAGCCTTATGTAAATTGATTTCTCTTGGGACTCTATAGATGGTATTAATTACAACTCACGCCCTACCTGCTGTGCATACTGCTCTAAGCTCCATGTGTCATGACATCTAACTCCTTGTACCATGCTCTCAGTATCTCTTATGAGTCACAGGTAATGTTGAAAGTTCCAGGGCAAAGTCACCTGCAAACTAGAGGTGCACACAAAATTCACGTCTCTGGATGTACTCTTCTTGGCTACAGAACATGCGTAATAAATACAGCATTTGCAAACATTTCTCAGAGGGAGCAGAGAAGTAAGTGGAGGTGTGACAACTTTATGGACAGGGCAGGGGTGTTAGACCACATGCCTCCTTCTTTCATTCCTCATTTGCTAATCCACAATATGTATTGAGGGCCTGCTATGTACCACGCGCTGTCCTGGGCACTAGGGATAGAAAGATACTACAGTCTTCGCGGAGAAGACAGAGAAAAAGAAAAGAAATATTCGTACGCTGGCAAGGGCCAGATAAGGCAGGAGGCAGCTAAGGCAGGATGCTGAGGGATCATAGTGGAGATGAAACTGTGTCAGTTTAAGAGTGGTCAGGGAATGCTTCCTGGATGAGGAGACATGTAACCTGATACTTGAAAGATGACTGGCACTGATCTCAAGTGATCAAGCGGTAAGGAAGGCTGCTCTAGGCATTGAGGTCTAAGGTGCAAGGCTTGGCTGTGGTGTTGTGAGGTTGTAGCACAGGTTGGGGTTGGGATGAGGAAAGGGGAGTACAAGATGATAATGGAGTGGTTAGCAGGGGCCAGTGCATGCGAAGCGTTGCGGGCTGCCTAGGGAGTTTGCAATTTAAGCTTTGGGAAATGAGAGCCACAAAGGATCTTAAATAGGGATTGATGTGATTATGAAAGTTAAGAAGCAGCGGTATGTTGCCTTTCCTGGGTTTTTAAAGCTCTGAACACATAGAGTTAGTTAAATGACTGCCTTGAAATGGGTCCTTCTGCTCATAAAAGACCAGGCATGATTATGAATTGCTCAGCAAAAATATATAATGCCATTCAAAGGCCACCTCCAAACACACAACTCCCACATATAGCAGGTTTGTTGAAGAGTTCGAAAAACAATGGGAGCAATAATAAATACTTACACAAAATGATGGCATAAAAAAGAACTCTGAAATAGAATTCAGGAAAGTCACATATGCCCTCCAGCTCGGCCCTAAACCAGAATTTATTTTTGCTGCACTTTTCTTATCTGTAAAATGAGGGAAGTTGGCTAAGAGATAAAAATTTAGAGGAACATTAAAAGGCATGGATATTTTGAAATGTATGCAATGCCTACTTTGTTTTTACTAATCTTTGGAAATCAAAAAAGTCATTTTTATTACTTTAGAAATGTAAAAATGAATTATATACAAGTTGTTTTGCCTTTAAAATAAGATTGATTTCTTAAGATATGAAGCATTAGAAAAAGTTCAAACCTCTAGAGAAAACTTTCCTCTGAAATATCAGAAAACTCATTAAAAAAAGTATTGAAGTGGAAAAAAACGTGTCGATCATAACTTTAATTAAATTAGATGATTGCTAGTTACTCTGAAGCTCTAAAATTTAAATCTTTTTTCATGGACTAGAGATATTATAGAATTTTAACCTTTTAAAAGTGTTTTCACATATATTATATAATTTAATCATCATTCTTGGCAAATCATTATTTTGAACTTTGAACTGAAAGACCTACAGCCCACACTGTCCAAATAAACAAATGCTTTAATGTCTCCCCACATCAGAACATTTCTCAACCTTGTACCAATATTTAATCCATTTTTTTAAAATGTTGTCTTCTTCCAAAATTAAATAACAATTTAAAATACTTCCCCAGGAGACTAGAAGTAATCATTCATACACAATGAGTGAAGGTAGAGAAAATCCCGACAGATTTCTTCATATACTAGTGCCATTAGCCAAGGGGAGTAACGGGTTCTCTGCGGTATCTTCAGTAGGGATCTTAGAAAGAAAACAAGTCAAGATCACATATTCGGGAACATTTGAGAAACGGTGCTAGGAGTAGTCTTCTTGACCTGGCTGGGGAGATTCTCTCAGAAAAGGGTGTGATAGACAGAATAACAGTCCCCACAGAAGTCTACCATCTGTCATATGTTATGTTATACAACAAGAGTGAATTAAGGTTGCAATGAAATTGTTTGCTAACCAGCTGAACTTGAAATAGGGAGATTATTCTAGATAATCTGGGTGAGCTTGATTCAGTCAGTTGAATGAATTTAGAAGCAAAGTTGAGATTTCCCTGAGAAAGAAGCAATTCTGCCAGTGGACAGCAGCTCCTCCAGGCCTGAGATTCGCAGCCTGCACTTGCCACCTGCCTGCAGATTTCAGACTGTCTAGCTCTCCCCTACAACTGCACAAGCCAATTCCTTGCAATAAATCTCTTAATATATAAGACCTAATGGTTCTGCTTCTCTGGATAAACCCTGAATGATATAAGGGATTAGGTAGTTATTTGGTAACAACACATTGACCATTTTTCAATAAGAGTATGCTTGTCTTATAAACCAGAATAATAAAAACTCAATTTGAAACCCTGTGTAACAAATCAAAACCACAATGAGATACCATCTCACACCAGTTAGAATGGCGATCATTAAAAAGTCAGGAAACAACAGGTGCTGGAGAGGATGTGGAGAAATAGGAACACTTTTACACTGTTGGTGGAACTCTAAACTAGTTCAACCATTGTGGAAGTTGGTGTGGTGATTCCTCAGAGATCTAGAACTAGAAATACCATTTGACCCAGCCATCCCATTACAGGGTATATACCCAAAGGATTATAAATCGTGCTGCTATAAAGACACATGCACACGTATGTTTATTGTGGCACTATTCACAATAGCAAAGACTTGGAACCAACCCAAATGTCCAACAATGATAGACTGGATTAAGAAAATGTGGCACATAAACACCAGGGAATACTATGCAGCCATAAAAAATGTATGCAGCCATAAAAAATGATGAGTTCATGTCCTTTGTAGGGACATGGATGAAGCTGGAAACCATCATTCTCAGCAAACTGTCGCAAGGACAAAAAACCAAACACCGCATGTTCTCACTCATAGGTTTGAATTGAACAATGAGAACACATGGACACAGGAAGGGGAACATCACACACCGAGGACTGTTGTGGGGTGGGGGGAGGGGGGAAGGGATAGCATTAGGAGAAATACCTAATGCTAAATGACGAGTTAATGGGTGCAGCACACCAACATGGCACATGTATACATATGTAACAAACCTGCACGTTGTGCACATGTATCCTAAAACTTAAAGTATAATAATAATAAAAAACAACAAAAAAACCAAATGATCCTAATATTGTTTGCGTGTCCATAAGACCATAAGGTGTTTTCTCTGAGCATAACTGCTAAAGATCTCCAGTCCATTATATTTCTCCCCCTGAGTAGCACATGCAAATAAAAAGTTCCTGCAGGTTAAAGAAATTCTTTTTTAAGAAACAAAATAAACTTGAAATAAAATCATCTGCTATCAGTGTTAGAAGCTGGCATTTAAGGGAAAATATGTATGTATCTGTGATGGTTAATACTGAGTGTCAACTTGATTGGATTGAAGGATACAACGTATTGATCCTGAGTGTGTCTGTGAGGGTGTTGCCAAAGGGGATTAACATTTGAGTCAGTGGGCTGGGAAAGGTAGACTCATTGTTAATCTGGATGGGCACAATCTAATCAGCTGCCAGCATGGCTAGAATATAAGGAGGCAGAAAATTGTGAAAAGAGAGACTGGCCTAACTTCCCAGTCTACATCTTTCTCTCAGGCTGGATGCTTCCTGCCCTCAAACATTGGACTCCCAAGTTCTTCAATTTTGGAACTCAGACTGGCTCTCCTTGGTCCTCAGCCTGCAGACGGCCTATTGTGGGACCTTGTGATCATGTGAGTTAATACTTAATGAACTCTGCTATATATATATATATATGTATTCCATTAGTTCTGTCCCTCTTGAGAACCCTAATACAGTATCTAAACATGTAGCCCTCATTACTCATATACTGGTGCCATTAGCCAAGGGGAGTAGAGATCTCTGTGGTGCATGTTTACATGTAGCAAGGCTGGGCTGCATGCTGTCACGTGCATGTGTACAGTGTAGACATGCTACAATCTATGTGTGTGGATTATTGTTTGTGAGTGAGCTCAGATTTAAGGTTTGCAGAGCACATCCAGGACCAGCGCTATAGACCAGCAGAAATGGTGAGTTTCTGTTTCATTCTCATTGTTTCTTCTCTGTGGGAGTACAATCTTTTCTCTCTATTTCTGGTGAAGTTCAAGCAATCACACTGTGTATCGTGAGCACCGGCAGGTCTGTAGATCACACAGAAGTTTGATCAAGGAAAAGGATTGCTCTCTGGAGGTAAACCTTATAATCCAGGCTGCTGGCTGCTTCAGGATTTGAGATAAATAGACTTGCTGATTAGGACTTAGCAGCTATCAGTCACTCTGACATCCTTGGAGTAATGAGGAGAGAAAACTACTTCTCTAAGGAAAATAAGGTTTTCATTGTTTTCCTATTTCATTCCTAGTCCAAGTTTGCTGAATTGGGCTAAGAGGTACCTTCACAGGTGGTCTCCCGGGAGAGGGGTGCTGATGGAAGATCATTGCATAAAGGACTATCTATAATGGACTTGCTTCAGAAATTTATTATAGATCTTCTCTGGGATGGGTAGCAGTCTGCAATTCTGAGGTTGGGGAAAGCTAGTTTTGCAAGAGGTTAGCAGGACTCACAAATGCTGTATCTACCTAAGCAACCAACTGAATAGGGAAAATCTTTGTTTATGCCAGTGGGCTGGTTTCCAACAGTTTCTACTTAAGTTGAGATGCCACTATATTGTAATAATGAGGAAATTGCATAGTGGGGGTGGACTCTTGCTCTTTAGAGCCCCTTCTTCTGCATTGCTTGAATTATAGAATAATCTGATCTCTGGTTTGGTGCTGTGAAATGTGTATGGATTGCTGTTTGTGAAAATCTTTCAATGGGACTTATTTGTATTCATCAACATGTATATATACAGCTTAAATTCACCTATGTAAACTGCTTATTATAATGAGAGGGAAGGATTTTAGTGAAAAATTTTAGTTATAATTTGGAGCTGAGATGGTTTCTAGAGAAAATTACAGAAAATGTTCTATCAAGAAAGAGGGAGCCCAGAGTCCTGAGAAGATAGTAAAGAGTGTCTGTAGAAAGATAAGGATTAAGGGACCCCCAACATGGCCAGAGGTCTGGGAGGGAGGACTGCCAGTCCAGGCCACCAGGCAACAGAACGGGCCACTTCACTCTTCATGACAATGGCTGGTGGAGTGTGTAACATTCAGAGCAATCCACCCCAAGCTGAGGCCACAGCATGGTCCTTTTTCTGCCTCACAACTCTTTAAGATGACCCCTGAAGTCCTCTTACCACCCAGAGCCCAGAAAACTGCTTGGTGTGCCCCCTCACTCATAAAGAAGGCTGGCTGGGGTTCGGAGATGGAGGGTTCCCATTCCTCCATCAGGGCTGAGAGGCAAGAGCCAGCAGGGAATTTGAAAGCCCCTCCCCTTTTTAGCTTCATTTTGTTCTCTGTGTAGAGGTGAAAAAAGAGCAAAACAATCATTAAAAAGAAAAAAAGAATGAAAGGCAACCATGAGCGACAGACAGCCAACAGCATTTTTATTCTGCTCATCTGTTCCTATATTGGGGACTGTATTAGTCAGGATTTTTCAGAGAAACAGAACCAATAGGGTGTGTGTGTGTGCACGTGTGTGTGTGTGTGTGTGTGTGTGTGTGTGTAGAGGGAATTAACTTATTTTAGGGAATTGGCTCATGTGGTTTTTGTGAATGGCAAGTCTCAAAAATGCAGGCAAACCAATGGGCTGGAAATTTCAGCAGGAGTTGATTTGCAGTCTTAAGTCTGAAGACCCTCTGGAGGCAGAATTCCCTTCTCCTTCATGGGCCTAAGTTTTTTCTTAAAGGCTTCAACTGATTGGATGAGACTTACACGGTGGAGAGTAATCTGCTTTACTCAAAGTCTACTATTTAAATGTTAATCACATCTAAAGAAGAATGACTTCACAGCAACATCTAGACGCTGTTGGACCAGACAACTGGGCACCATAGCCTAGCCAATTTGATGCATAACATTAACCATGGTGAGCACAAAATGTCTCCAGGAAAAAAATTAAATGAGTGTTAAAAATGAATTGAGCGTTTTAAAATGCAAATCTTAAGGATTTGCAGGATGAAGGAAACAATTTTAGTCTGGTAAGTAGATAATGCATGTTCTAGTACCATTTTAGTAACTCTCTGGCTATGCGACTTCGTGCAGGTCCTTGACATTCTAAGCATTATCTCTGCCCCCACCCTGCGAAATGAGTAGACTGGACTATATGTGTCAGTTTATTTATTTTTTTATTTTCTTTAAATTGAATCAACAAAACCATAATGAATCTGTAAGGTAGGATCACCTGGGTCTATGTTAGATATCACAACTTCTCTGGAGGTATACATTATGGAGACAGTTCTGTGAATTTCGTTGGACCTTTGAACAACATGAGTCTTGTTATGAACTGCTTGGGTCCACTTATATGTGGATTTTTTTTCGATAAATAAATTGGAAAATGTTTTGGAGATTTGTAACAATTTGAAAAATCTTGAAGACAAACCAGGTAGCCTAGAAATATCAAAAAATTAAGAAAAAGTTAAGTATGTCATGGATGCATAAAATACACAGATACTAGGCTGGGTGCTGTGGCTCATGCCTATAAGCCCAGTACTTTGGGAGGCGAAGGCAGAGAATGGCTTGAGCCCAGGATTTCAAGACCAGCCTGGGCAACATGGTGAGACCTATCTCTACAAAAAATGCAAAACTTAGCTGAGCATGGTGACATACACCTATAGTCCTAGCTACTTGGGAGGCTGAGGTAGGAAGATCACCTGCGCTGGGAAGGTCGAAGCTGCAGCTGGGGAGGTAGAAAATGCAAATATGAGTCTATTTTATCATCTCTTACCATAAAATAAACACGAATCTAATATAAAAAGCTAAAATTTATCAAAACTTACACACACCCTTATAGACTGTACAGGGCTGTATTCACAGTCAAGAGAAATGCAAACATGAAGAAGCAGTATTAAATGAAAACGGCATAAAATTAACCGTAGTCCATGTTGTACTACTAAGAATTTTATAGCTACCTCCTGTTGCAATTGCAGTGAGCTCAAGTGTTGTAAGTGATGTACACGTGTGGTCCTAGCTACTTGGGAGGGGGACACTTGAACCCAAGAGGGCAAGGCTGCAGTGAGCAATGTTTATACCACTGACACCCTAGCCTGGGTGACAGAGCAAGACTCTGTCACCAAAACAAAAACAAAACCAAGAACAAACAAACAAAAGTGATCTTTTGTGGTTCTCACATATTTTTCATATTTCATACCTTGAATGACAACATGGGACCTATACAAAGTGCCACTAGTTATGCTCGCAGTGCTCTAAAGAAGCAGAGAAAAGTCATGACATTACAAGAAAAAGTTTAATTGCTTGATACATATTGTAGATGGATCTGCAACTGTAGTTGCCACCATTTCAGATAGACGATTCATTCATCTGGTCGTCAACATAAACTTATGGTATCAATAAATACAGTACAATACTGTAAACATATGTTCTTTTCTTTAAGATTTTGTTAATAATTTTTTTCTCTTGCTTATTTTATAATAAGAACACAGCATGTGACACATGTAACATACATAATATGTTTTTTTTTTTTTTTTGAGACGGAGTCTCGCTGTCGCCCAGGCTGGAGTGTAGTGGCGCGATCTCGGCTCACAATATGTATTAATTGACAATTTATGTTACAGGTAAGGCTTCCAGTAAGCAGTAAGCTATTAGTAGTTAAGTATTTGGGGAGTCAAAAGGTAAACTCAGATTTTGATTGTGCAGGGGTTTGTGCCTCTAACCCCCATGTTGTTCAAGGGTCAACTGTATTACAAAGATTAAAGATTTTGAAAAGTAGCAGCAACAGTTTCACGGCTGGTTCTGATTTTTCTCTCACTATTCCATTTTCCTTCCAGTGTAAGGCAGCTTGCATTCCAAGACCTTTCTACATGAAGAGCTGGAGGCTAGGATTTAAAATATTGATTTTTGCTAAGTATAGCTCTTGCTTGAATGTGATGGGTTCTTTGGTTAATGTCTAATTAATGGCAAAGCACAGCTCTATGGATTAATGAAAAATATGTTTAAAATAATAAAAATGTAAGTAACTTCCTGACCTTCAGATATTGCTCTCGGAAATGAAAGCTATTTTATATCAATTTAAAACCACAGGAAAAGATACTTAGACATTTTTAATATACTCCATCAACAACGTATTGTGTTATATTTCAATATATTAAATATATTTTCCAAAAGAATCATTGACATTAGATGATCACCATTCTAGACACTTCTCTACGCATATATTCAGAGAGGACAGAGGCATAGATTACTTTTTATTAAGCACTTACTCTATCCCAGCCACTGTTCCGAGCCCTGAGAACGCAAATGATCAAGACTAAGTTCCTTCCTTCACGAAGCTTATCCTGGGGCGGGAGACAGACGAAAGTACAGTTTTTAAAATTAGGTAATTTCAGATAGGAAAAGCGATCTGAAGAAAATGCAAATGGATACAAGAACAGAGTTATGGTAGGAAAAAGTTTTTATTCATCACTAAAAGCTTCTCTGTGGGATCCCTTTCTCTTTTTTTAAAATTTTTTATTTTACTTTAAGTTCTGGGATAGATGTGCAGAACGTGCAGGTTTGTTACACAGGTATACATGTGCCATGGTGGTTTGCTGCACCCATCAACCCGTCATTTAGGTTTTAAGTCCTGCAGGCATTAGGTATTTGTCCTAATGCTCTCCCTCCCCCCCCGACAGGCCCAGGTTTGTGATGTTCCCCTCCCTGTGTCCATGACACGTGCACACGCATGTTTATTGCAGCACTATTTACAATAGTAAAGACTGGGATCCTTTTCTTTTGGGCAAATACCTGAGTGAAGTAAGAGAGGGATCCATGAGAACACATAGAGGCAGAGCATTCCAGGCAGAGGGAGGAGCACGTGGGAGGGCTCTGCCGTGGGAATGAGCTTGGGCTATTTGAGGCACCTCATATGTTCCTCTCTGCCTGGACAGCACTACTTTCCCCCACCCCAGGGAGTTCCTACTCTTTTTTTTAACACTAGCATTGGACAGATTGTTACAGTATCACAAATTCGTTTTAAAATGCTTCAGTTTATCAAAGTGTTATTATGTATGTGCCAGTTAGTTTATGCTTCCACGGGGGAACGGGGAGCTAACACGTCACCCAAACACCCAGGCTAAGGGTGGTCAGTAGCTCTCCCTCCCTGGGGAAACTACAAGCCTGCCACGGACTATCTCGATCCATAAGTGATAGTACTTTACCATGATGAGTGTCAAGAGAAGCTAGTGACTTATTACCATGATGACTGTTAGAAACGAGCTCTCATTGACAAAATTAACACTATTAATTCTAAGTGGATTCGCTAAAAGAGTTGAGCTCCACTCTCTGCCTTAGCCTGAACAGGCTCTAAGTAAACAGCACATTTGTAACCTGTGTTCTTAGGCATGGTGCCCTAGGTACTCTCCAGTGGCCTTCTATCCAGCGTTGGTTTAGGATGTGTTTTGACGGAATGGTGCAGAGAACAAGCAATGGAATCCTGCTCTAGGAAGATTTTCCTGTCTTCCTGGAATGAAACTTTCAGAACTTCACTAACATTTGTATGGATGTTTTGTATCTGCGTTGCTCATGGGTGTTGTGTCTAATAAATTTTGGTTGAATTTGTTCTGAGGCTTTCTGAGCTGGTAGGAAGGGTGAGGGAGGGTGGCTAACCCTTCCCATCTCAGACTTTTTGGGTAGCTACATATATCTACCAAAAATTACCTAAGAGTTGTACATGACTAAACTGACTTGGTTCAGTTTGCAACAAATGCTTAACTCAGGTTTTACTGCCTCGAAAAAGCGCTCCCCGGCACCTCTTTACATTTCTGTCTGTCTTGGATGCTCCATTTCTGTGTTCTTATAATCACTGTGGGTGTTTCTATCAATACAATGATCAGTTTTTCTACTCTATTGTGAGTTCGTTGAGGACAGGTACTATTCATGATTTATCTTTGTATCCTCAGCACAGAGGACTATAAATATTATTGAAAGAGACACTATTTATCAGCTTTATACTATGTGCCAGGTACTATAATGTGCTCTGGAGATAAAATAAACACATGGACATAATTACTGTTCTCCTGGAGCCACAGTCTAGTGATAAGAACAAAATCCAAAATTTACTCATTTTTTAAAATTAATAAAGTGCTAGGAAGCAGATATGCAGATTGCCAAGAGCATATATAACAAGAGAGTGACTGAATCAAGGAATAAAAAAGAAAATTTCCTTGTAAAACATAAACTAAAATATAGTTATTTATCATGATGTTTACTATCTAAGACTTTTAGTTTTTGGAAAAATAGGCTAAGATACTGAACATCTTGTTGAAAATACGAGATAAAGACCTCCCCTTATCTTTTTAGTCATTCAAATGTATCCCTTCTGAATCCCTCAACAAAAGGTTTACAAAGTGACTAATTCAGGCCGTGCATATATGAAGCCAAAACAAACAGACACGAAATGCTTCTAACCAGGTGTCTGGCATCATGGAAAAGGATTCCATCCATCAAATGCATGTTTAGTCTGAAAATGCCAGGGAACTGATTTGACTAGGACATAAGTTGACTTTTCTATGGCAAAGTTACTGATGGATAAGGAGACAGAATAATGGAATGTCATAATTGGAAGGGGTTTTAAGAATATGAATGACTTGGCAAGCTTTGAACTTGTACTTTTCTGAGACACCAAAGAAGGCCTTGGACTTCCTGATTAGGCTTCTCATCCTGTAGTTACCACTCAATATCACATTGGCAGTCATAGTCGTTAGGTGGAGGAGGTACAATAGAGCTGAGGGTGTACGGAAGAAGAGCACAAATGAAGGGGTCTTGAAAATGCTCACTGCCATCTTGGGCAAAGGATCAAAGCTGTAGCTACACTGACCTATGATCATGGAACTAAAAATAATTTTTTCTTTATCTGTTTTAGAAAACAGATCTACTAAGTTTTCTGTAATGAGAATATCATAGTGATAATAGCTAATATTGATTAAGATTCCATAGTGGACCAAAATCATGCTATTCATTTAATCATCAAAATAGGCATATAGACCAGGCATGGTGGCTCATGCCTGTATCCTATAATTTGGGAGGCCAAGGCAGGAGAATCACTTGAGGTCAGGAGTTTGAGACCAGCGTGGGCAACATAGTGGGACCCCATATTTTTTGTTCGTTTGTTTTCAACTTTAATTTTAATTTCACAGGTACATGTGCAGGATGTGCAAGTTTGTTACGTAGGTAAATGTGTGCCATGGTGGTTTGCTGCACAGATCATCCTATCATCTAAGTATGAAGTCCAGCATCCATTAGCTATTCTTTCCGATGCTCTCCCTCCCCCTGCCCCCCCGACAGGCTCCAGGGTGTGTTGTTCTCTGCCATCTGTCCATGTGTTCTCATCATTCACTACCACTTATAAGTGAGAACATGCGGCATTTGGTTTCCTGTTGCTGTGTTAGTTTGCTGAGGATAATGGCTTCCAACTTCATCCATGTCCCTGCGAAGGCCATGATCTCATGCCTTTTATGGCTGCATAGTATTCCACGATGTATATGAACCACATTTTCTTTATCCAGTCTATCATTCACGGGTATCTAGGTTCATTCTACATCTTTGCTATTGTGAATAGTGCTATAGTGAACATATAGAATGATTTATATTACTTTGGGTATATACCCAGTAATAGGATTGCTGGGTCAGGTGGTATTTCTGCCTCTAGGTCATTGAGGGATTGCCACACTGTCTTCCACAATGGTTGAACTAATTACACTCCCATCAACAGTGTAAAAGCACTCCTTTTTCTCTGCAATCTTGCCAGCATCTGTTGTTTTTTGACTTTTTTAATAATAGTCATTCTGACTGGCATAAGATGGCATTTCATTGTGATTTCAATTTGCATTTTTCTAATGATCAGTGATGTTGAGTTTTCTTCATATGTTTGTTGGCCACATGTATGTTTTCTTTTGAGAACTGCCTTTTCAACTACTTTTTAAGCTGTTTGTTTTTCTCCTGTAAATTTAAGTTCCTTATACACTCTCGATACTAGAACTTTGTCAGATGGATAGATTGCAAAAATTTTCTCCCATTCTGTAGGTTGTCTATTGGCTCTGATGATAGTTTTTTTTTTGCTGTACAGAAGCTGTCTAGTTTAATTAGATCCCATTTGTCAATTTTTGCTTTTGTTGTGATTACTTGTGGCATTTTTGTCATGAAATATTTGCCTGTGCCTATGTTCTGAATGATATTGCCTAGATTTTCTTCTAGAGTTTTTATAGTTTGGGGTTTTACATTTAAATTGTAATCTATCATGAGTTAATTTTTGTATATGGTGTAAGGAAGGGCTCCAATTTCAATTTTCTGCATATGACTAGCCAGTTCTCTGGGCACCACTTATTAAATAGGGAATCCTTTCCCCATTGCTTGTTTCTGTCAGATTTGTCAAAGATCAGATGGTTGTAGGTGTGGTCTTATTTTTGAGTTCTCTATTCTGTTCCATTGGTCTATGTGTCTGTTCTTGTACTAGTACCATGCTGTTTTGGTTACTGTAGGCTTGTAGTATAGTTTGAAGTTGGGTAGCATGATGCCCCCAGCTTTGTTCTTTTTTCTTAGGATTGCCTTGGTTATTCAGGCTCTGTTTTGGTTCCATATGAATTTTAAAATAGGGTTTTTTTCTAATTATGTGAATAATGTCAATGGTAGTTTAATGGTAATAGCATTGAATCTATAAATTACTTTGGGCAGTATGGCCATTTTCACAATACTGATTTTTCCTATCCATGAGCATGGAATGTTTTTCCATTTGTTTGTATCCTCTCTGATTTCTTTGAGCAGTGGTTTGTAGTTGTCCTTGAAGAGGTCCTTCACTTTCCTCGTTAGCTATATTCATTTGTATTTTATTCTTTGTAGCAATTGTGAATGGGAGTTCATTCATGATTTGGCTCTCTGTTTGCCTGTTGTTGATGTATAGGAATGCTAGCAATTTTTGCACATTGATTTTGTATTCTGCGACTTTGCTGCAGTTGCTTATCAGCTTAAGAAGATTTTGGGCTGAGAAAATGGAGCTTTCTAGATACAAGATCATGTCATCTGCAAACAGAGATAATTTGACTTCCTATTGGAATACGCTTTATTTCTTTCTCTTGCTGATTGCCCTGGCCAGAATTTCCAAAACTATGTTGAATAGGAGTGGTGAGAGAGGGCATCCTTGTCTAGTGCCAGTTTTCAAGGGAATGCTTCCAGCTTTTGCCCATTTAGTATATTGGCTGTGGGTTTGTCATATATGGCTCTTACATATTTTGAGGTATGTCCCTTCAATACCTAGTTTACGGAGAGTCTTTAACATGCAGAAATGTTGAATTTTATCAAAGGCCTTTTCTGTATCTATTGAGATAATCATGTGGTTTTTGTCTTTAGCTCTGTTTAAGTAACAAATCACAGTTATTGATTTTTTGTCTTTAGTTCTGTTTAAGTAATGAATCACATTTATTGATCACAATGAGGTTGTGTTGAATCAACCTTGCATCCCAGATATGAAACCAACTTGATCGAGGTGAATAAGCTTTTTGATGTGCTGCTGGATTTAGTTTGCCAGTATTTTATTGAGGATTTTTGCATCTGTACATCAAAGATATTGGCTTGAAGTTTTTGACCTGTACATCAAAGATATTGGCTTGAAGTTTTCTTTTTTTGTTGTACCTTGGTCAGGTTTTGGTATCAGCATGATGCCGGCTTCATAGAATGAGTTAGGCAGGAGTGCCTCCTTTTTAATTTTTTGGAATAGCTTCAGTATCAATGATACCAGCCCTACTTTGTCACCTCTTGTAGAATTCAGCTGAAAATCTGTCCTAGGACACCACTTCTTAAGAAAAAAAAAAAAGAAAAGAAAAGAAAAAGAAAGAAAAGAAAAACTAGCCAGGCGTGGTCATCCACACCTGTCGTCTCAGCTACTTGGGAAGCCTAGGTGAGAGGATCACTTGAGGCCAGACTGGGCAACATTGTGAGATCTCATTTCTACAAAAAAAAAAAAAAAAAAAGCCAGTCATATTGGTGTGTACCTTTGGTCCCAGCTACTCAGGAGGCTGATGTAGGAGGATTGCTAGAGCTCATGAGTTTGAGGCTGCAGTGAGCTATTATCACACCACTGCATTCCAGCACAGCTGACAGAGGGAGCCCATGTCTCTCTCTCTCTCGCTCTCTGTAAATGTAAATATATTTACATATCTGTATATAGGTAAATATAAATATATTTACATATATAAAATGTATATAAATAAAATTTAAAAGTTATATAAAATAAAATGATGTTATTATCCTAATTTAATAGATGAATCTTGGTTAAAGCTGAGAAAAAAGAAAGCCCCAAGCTGTATAATTCTTGAATAACAGAACTCAGATCTGAATCCGTTTCTGTAGTTAAGCTGAAGTCACAACCACTATATACTGTTCTAAAAAATCAAAGTAACTTAGTTTAAAAAATACTTTGCAGTATAAGTTTTGACAAAACTTACTTTAAGCAAAAGCATTTATGACAAAAATTTGTTCTTATTCAGTAGAGTGGCATCTTAAGTTGTCACCACAGTTATAGAAACCCTTGGAGCTGTCCAAATTTATTTGTTTAATCTCTTAAAGACAGAAGGGTTGTATGGTCCCCAAAATGTAGGAAAAATGTACAATGTAGGAGAAAATGTAAAATCTCATCTGGCTCAAAATTCTTTATCATGCTGATAGAAAATACATATGCATCTTAGGAGCCTATCAAATTCAAAGATCTTTAGATTTTGACAGAAAATACCTGTACATTCCTTCAGAACCAAGGACATGTAAAATTGAATCAAGTAATTTGAGTAAGAGTCACTGAGTTGGCTGAGAATAGCTACTGTGAGCAACAAAACTAATACCCTTTCCAGATCTGAAGCCATGACATGATAACTACAAAAGGCAGCTCCATAAACCTTCCCAGTCTAAAAAGACCTATGCATTGCATCTTTACTCACATCATAAAATAATTTTACTAGCAGCACACAAACCTCCCATATCCCTTTCCAATCACTTCCCCATCATTATTAGTTTTGTCTGTTTTTATACTTTATGTAAATAGCATCTGATATGGTTTGGCTTTGTCCCCACCCAAATCTCATCTTGAACTGTAGTTCCCATAATTCCCACGTGTTGTGGGAGGGACCTGGCGAGAGATAATTGAATCATGAGGGCGGTTTCTCCCATACTATTCTCATGGTGGTGAATAAGTCTCATGAGATCTGATGGTTTTATAAGGGGAAATCCTTTTCGTTTGATTTTTATTCTCTCATCTGCCACCACGTAAGAGGTGCCTTTTGCCTTTTCCACCATGATTGTGAGGCCGCCTCAGCCATGTGGAACTGGGAGTCCATTAAAACTATTTTTCATTATAAATCACCTAGTCTCAGGTATATCTTCATCAGCAGCATGAAAATGGACTAATACAGCATCATACAGTATACTACTTGGAGAATAGCTTCTTTCGATCAAACTCACGTTTGTAAGATTCGTCCATGTGGCGGGTGACTGTTTATTTTTATTGCTGAATTCCAAAGTTTATCTATCCATTCTATGGTTGAGGACATTGGAGCGGTATTGGCCTGAGCATTCCAGCACTTGTATCTCAGTGAGTTTATATACGCATTTCTATTGACTATATATTACAGTAGTGGATTTACTAAGTCATGGAATGTGCATGCAGTCATCCTTAATAGAAACTACCAAACACATCTGCAAGGTCATTGTACCAATATACAATCCTATCAGCAGTGTGTGAGAGTTCCAGTTACTCCACATAGATGTTTGATACTTTCCGTCGTTCTCATTTCAACTATGCTGGTGAGTGTGTTGTGGCACCTTGTTGCATTTTATGCACCTGTTTCTGAAGTTTACAGTCGGGAGTAATAAATACACGAATATTGTTATTTATTAATCATTTGGATGTACTTTTTTTTTAAGAGATGGAGGTCTCACGATGTTTCCCAGGCTGGAGAGCAGTGGCTGCTCACAGGCGGGATCTTAGCACATGATGGCCTCCAACTCCTGGACTCGTGCTATCCCACCTCAGCTTCCCGAGTAGCTGAGACTACAGGCACACCACACCATGCCCAGCTTCAATACCCTTTTATGTAAGGTAGCTGCTCAAGTCTTTTGCCCATTTTAACATCTTATACTGTTTGACTTTTTCTTACTGATTATCTTCTATGTATTCTGGGGTATATTCTCTATATATTCTTTTGTTGGATATATGTATTGCAAAATATACTTTCCCACTCTGTAGATTCCATTCTTTATTCACTATTACATTTTTTATAAGTGCAAATTCTTAGTTGTAATGTTTTGTTCTGTGTCCTGTTTAAGAAATCTTTGCTTACTCCAAATTTGACAAGACATCTTCACTAGTTTTGTAAATGTTTTAAATTATAAAACAAAAACTCTTCATTATAGAAAATGTGTATGATTTAGAAAAGTCCAAAGAAGAAATAGAAAAGTCCAAAGAAGAAAATAAAAATCAATAGCACTCTCACCACCAGGAAGGCAGTCACCATTATCCTTTTTTTTTTTTTTTTAGATGGAGTTTTGCTCTTGTTACCCAGGCTGAAGTGCAATGGCGTAATTTCGGTTCACTGCAACCTCTACCTTCTGGATTCAAGTGATTTTCCATTCTCAGCCTCCCAAGTAGCTGGGATTACAGGCACCTGCCACCATGCCCAGCTAATTTTTTGTATTTTTAGTACAGACAGGGTTCCACCATGTTGGCCAGGCTGGTCTCGAACTCTTGACCTCAGATAGTCCATCCTCCTCGGCCTCCCAGAGTGCTGGGATTACAGGTGTGAGCCACCGTGCCCAGCCAATTATCATTTTAGTTTTAGTCTTTTGTGCGTGTGTGTATATGTGTGTTACATAATGGGGACCACGTACATATTCACTTTCGTATCAAGCCCTTTTTTTAACCATTCACCTATATTATTTAAAACTCTTCAAAGGCATCTTATTTTTAGTGATTATGTATTCTGTTAAGATTACAGAACATATAAAGAGGCCATTATAAATACTGTACATATGATGTGTAATTATTATTCTAAATCGTGAGATGAATATTTATGTACATATATTTTGAACTATGCCTACCAAATATCTATTAAAAATTAACAAATCTGAGATCTAAATATTTGATTCCTTGATGTCTATTGTAAAATGCCTTTGGAAAAGTTTTATCAATTTGCCAGTCCATCAGTGTTTAATGAGAGCACCCAATTCATTGTGCTCTTGTCAGCACAATGAAATACACAGCAAAACGGTATAACCAGACCTGTGAAAATTTGATGCCAAAAATGAAAAGATTAATTTACATTTATTTGATTTTAAAAGGTTGTATATTTTTCAAATGTTTATTGACCATCTGTATTTCTTATTTTGTAACTTATGTCTCTATGCTTTCTTCATTAACTTTTTAGAGTTACAATTTGGTTTTTAGGATTCCAACTAATATATAATAACATACATTTCCTTGTATATAGATTTATAAGTTTAGATACACAAGAAATATGAGAAGCTATTGAAATTACAGGAGTGGCTAAGGAGATTTTCAACCTTATATGAAATATTTTAATTGTCTATGTATTTAATTAAAAATTGATTGTTCAAAAGAATATTCTAGGTTATTGTATGACTTCAGCTGCTGGTTTGCCTTCTGTAAGATGTGGATGGCTCTTTGTTCTTTAGTAGCAGTAACTGCAGAGTTCAGCAACCTTCCCCCCATCTGACTAAAACATTGTAGCTCAAGGAGGTCTGCTAGGTTTCATCTTGTGGGCCATCTCCAGCTGATTTTTCATGCCTACCTGTAGAAGAGCATTGATTATAATTTTGGAACTGATTTATCAGTGTTGATTGTCATGGAGATGGGGGATTGGGAGAGCAGAGGGACAGCATAAATGCCAACCAGTGACCATTTCTGCTTTAGATACTTAGACTTTATAATTGTGTTACATTATTTTAAATGACCCCAGGGGCAGGGAGAGGAGGTTGATAGTTTAGCACCTAAGACTAATTTTTAAATAAGAAAACTATTTTTATACTGTCAAAAACAAAACTGGAAATATTTGCAAGTATATTAAGCTATTAAATGATATGTGTATGTAATAATCAGTTGATTTAAGTATAAAGTAGTCTGCGTTGTCTAGTTTTGAGATACTCTCCCTTAGTAAGTCAGTCTCCCTCTGAAACCCAGGATGTCATTATTTTGTTATATGGTGACAGTTGCTAAATTGTTTCTGTCAGTTAATATGTGTGTCATTAGCTGAGCTATTTCACAAGGTTATTCTTTCTAAGATGAAGAGGATGCATTTTACCTAGGGATATTCATTTTAAGGACTTCAAGGCTATGGTCTCTACTGAACCATGTAGGTAACAAGGAGACATCTGAAGACAGGACCCAAGACCAGATAATTTGGAATTGCTTTTGAACTTCTTTATGCATCTTAAAATGCTGCCAGGGGACACTGACTTTGAAGAGTCAGCTAAGTGGTGAACAATAGTCTTTGAAGTCCTAAAAGGGCAGGGAGAAGAGGATAAGACACAGCAGATGATTTAGCAGAGAGGGCAAATTGTCCTAGGCTTTAACAGGAGCAAACGCTGTCTGGCCAGCTTTGAATAATTATTACTAAGACCACCCAAGACTCCAGAGCTCTGCTATATTAATTCTTGATTTCAGTCCCTGTTGCAACTGTTGACTGGCCAAACTTTACCTCAGCCTCTCAGCTACATCATCAAAATCATCATTATCCAAATCATAGTTGTAATTTCATTGAGCACTTCATAAAAGCTCAAAAATCTTAGGTGCTATAATTGTTATTCTTAAGTTTCAGGCTCTGTGCTAATCAATTTAAATGTATCATATCATTTATTAACATGGTCCCCTCCAACTTTACAGATGATGGAACTGAGCTCATTGATGTGAGGTGACCTATTCAATGTCATGCGGCTGCAAATCATGAAGCTGGCATCTGAGCTCGGTTCTGAGTTCAGGGGCCACATGCTCTGTCTATATATTACACTCTCCAACCGCAACTCCAACCTGCCACCCACTCCTGATGAGCCTCTCTGTCTGCATGACCATGTGCCCCGCTGTGGTAGGCAGAATAAAAAACACCCACAGGTACCCATGTCCTAATCCCCAGAACCTGCGAATATGCTACGTTACATGGCAACAGGGAATTCAGGTGGCAGGTGGAAATAATCTTGAGAACCAGTTGACCATGGGATAGGGGCATTATCCTGCATTATCAGGGTGGGTCCAGGGTGATCATAGGAAGAAGGAGGCAGAGGACAGAGTCAGAAATGTATGATGACAGAAGCAGTGATTTTACATGAGAAAGACTCAACTTGCCATTGCTGGCTTTGAAGAATGAGGGAGGAGCCACGAGCCAAGAAATGCCAGCGAATTCTAGAAACTGGAAAAGGTAAGAAAACAGATTCTCTCTGTGAGGGTTAATTTTGTGTGTCAACATGATTGAGGCCATGAGGTGCACAGATTAAACATTATTTCCAGGCATGTCTGTGAGGGTGTTCCCAGATGAGATTAGCATTTATTTAAATTGGTGGACTCAGTAAAGCAGATGGCACTCAGGGTGAGTGGCCCTCATCCAATCCTTTTAGGGCCTGAGTAGAGCAAAAATCAGAGGAAGGAAGGATTTGCTGGCTCTGCTTTGCTGCTTGAGCAGACATGCAGTCTTCCGCCCTTGGAATGAGATTTACAACACTGGCACCCTGGCTCTCAGGTCTCTGCACTTGGTCTGGAATCACATCATTGGCTTTCCTGGGTTTCCAGCTTGCAGACAGCAGATTGTGAGACTCTTCAGCCTCCATACTTGTGTGAGCCAATTTTTCACTACATATATATTTCCTCTTGGTTCTGTTTTTCTGGAAAACCTTGACTAATACACTCTACTACAGCATCCAAAAAAGAAATGTAGCCTTTTTGATACCTTGATTTTGACATAATGAGACTCATTTTGATATCTGACCTCCCGAACTGAAAGATAATAAATTTGTACTGCTTAAGCAACTAAGTTTGTGGCAATTTGCTTTAGCAGCCATAGAAATTTATTACACCTGCTATGACAGAAGCAAGACCTGAGTTAGTAGTGGCCCTGGACCAAACCAGGGAACACTGGCAATAGCAGCCAAGCAAGACCCTCTGCAAACAGACAAAGCATGCAGCCAAACACAGGTGTAAAACCAGAGATCAGTTATCTCCTCTCGTATGCCAAGCACTGTGGGGCAGGAGGTGGAGAAACATGTTACAAGTACAAAAATAAGCAGGAACATGGCAAGGGGTGAGACAGCCTGGTACATAGGACATCTGCCATGTCAAATAATAACTGCCATTTTGTCTAAATTATAAAAATGTTGAATGATTTCTTACACTTAACTGACTTTTAAATATTTATTCTATTGACTAACTCAGAATTAAATAAGTTTTGACAATTAGATAAAGACACAGTGTTGTTCATTGGTTTGCCATTATTACTAATTCATTCATCATAGAAAACAATCTAAACTAAATGTTATCTAATTCCAATTATATTCAAGGACTTTCAAAATTTATAAGGAAGGCTGAGGATGCATATTCCGATATACAGTGATGAGACTACTCTGTATGGATTTGGGTTTTTAAGACTAGGTCTTCATAGAGACTTCAGTGTGAATTCTCATTTTGCTCCTTAATATTTAAATGAGCCAAGATGAGTTACTTCTCCTCGATGACGCTCAATTATTTTTGCCTATAAAATAAAAATAACAATGTCTACCCTAGAGAATTGTTGTAAAGATTAAATTGGACAATATGCATGTGTGTGTGTGTGTATTTGAAGCACAGATGATTGAATTATATAAAATGGAGATACTAAAATCTACTTTGCAGTGTTGTTAAAAAAATTAGAGTTATTGTCTTAGAAATGCCTGACATTAGAAAAAAGAGCCCTTGTACACTGTTGGTGGGAATGTAAACTAGTACAGTCATGATGGAAAACAGTGTGAAGGTTCCTTGGAAAATTAAAAATAGAGCTATCATATTATCTAGCAATCCCACTGTTAAATATATATATCGAAAAGAAATGAAATCAGTGTATTAAGGAGTTAATCTCCACTTCCATGTTCATTGAAGCATTTTTCACAATAGCCAAGATACAGAATCAACATAGGTGTCCATTAGCAGATAAATGGATTAAGAAAATGTGGTGTATATATACACAATGGAATACTATTCACCCTTTAAAAAGAAGAAAATCCTGTCATTTGTGACAACATAGATAAGACAGGAGGACAATACGTTAAATGATATAAAACAGGCACAGAAAGATAAATACTGCCTGATCTCACCTTTATGTGGAGTCTAAATAAGTTGAGCCCATGGAAACAGAAAGTAAAATGGCAGTTACCAGAGGCTGGGGGAGGAGGGAATTGGGGAGATGTTGGTCAAAGGACATAAAATTTCAGTTAGACAGGAGGAATAAGTTTGAGAGATCTACTGTACATCATGGTGGCTACAGGTAATAACAATACATTGACTACCTGAAAATTGCTAAGAGAGTAGAGTTTAAGTATTTTCACCACAAAGAAAGATAAGCATGTGAGATGATGCCTATGCTAGTTAGCTTGATTTAGCTATTCCACAACACATAAATACATGAAAATGTCATATTTTGCACCATAAAATTATACAATTTTTACTTGTCAATTAAAAAAAGAGATTTGAAAGAGGAAATGCTTGACATTATACCTTGCATATAACTGAGTCTCAACAGGTAGTTATCACCACTAGGCCCACTGCCACTTTCATTACTATCCAACTCCGGTGGTCACCGAGGGGCAAAGAGAGTCATAAAGAAAAGTCTAACCGCACCCTTGTGGGGTTAGAGTTTTTGAGAAAGGAGTTGAAGACTCGGGTTTTTTCTACTCCTTCAAGATCTTGTTTGTGTCCTGAATTTGGTGTATAAAATTGGATTGAATTTACTTTCTGTTTGAAAGATGGTCTTGACCTTGGAGGACTGAAGTTTTAGGAGAAACAAAGCAAACATAAAGCTGGTTGCTTAACCTTGGTTTTTAGAAAAAATAAAGGGAGATCTTTGGGTTCACCAGGACTGGAAACAGAAATAGTACATTTTCATAATGACTTTGCTTCCTAAGCAATGTACCTGAGATGTGATGCACAAACAGGTTATAGTGACTCCTGGGCTATTGGCCTTATGATTCAAAGGTAGTTTTCACAAAGAAGCAATTAACTAAACACCAGCTATATATGCTTTCCCAATCATACAAAATATAACTTTTAAAACCACAGCATAGCGATAAATTAGAGTTGACAAAACTATTTAAGGGGATAAAAAATTTTAGATGAAGATGAATAGTAATCTTAATATAAAAGATCTTTCTCTGATCTGATTTTGAGTAAAACAAGTCTCTCCACCCCAACACTTGATTTGAGGAGAATAGTCTCTCTCACTGAGGTCTTGAGGCAGTTCCATCACCCCTTTTTCTGTTGCAGGATTTAATCAAGATCCTTGGTTACTAATGGATTTCCTTGGTTTGAAGACTAGTTCAGTGTAATTGCAGTCTGTACTCCACACGATTTGTCTGAAGAGAGAAGTTATCAGCATAGACAGTTTCCTTTCATCCTGAAGAAGTTATATTAATCACCAGCAGGCTTTCTGCTATTGTTTGCTAATCCATCACTTGCATCTATATAAAATTTATCTTTTTACTAAAAGTGCTAAAAGAAATCCCAGTTTATTCTCAAACCTGTTTTTAATATTTTTTAAAGTTTCTTTATGTGACATATTTCATTTCTTTATACCTGCCTTGTTCCACAGAGGACTTAAGCTGATGAGTTTCTACGGTTCCCCTATTATTTCTCTGACTATTCTTTCTCAATTTTTTTTCAATGCTGATGTCTCCCAAAAGTGAATTTCTTCTCTGTGCTCAAGGAGCTCACAGCTGCTGGACAAGATGTGTGGCAGTATCACACCGTATTAGGATGAACTCAAGATGATGCAGACAGAGAGTGAACGCAGAGTGAACAGCAATGAGCACCGCCTGGAGGGGTCTGAGAGGGCTTCACAAGGACCTAACACTTGAATTGGGTCTTGAAATTGGAGTGAGAGTTTGGTGGACAAGGGTTTCAGAAAAGGCACTCCAGGTCGAAGAACACAAACAAGGCTCTGCATCCAGGAAGGGTCAGATGAGTGGAGAAATATTTTGAAGCTGGGGAGTTAGGACAGTGACAATGAATGATGAGACAAAATTGGAAACAAGAAGAGCCAAAAATAGTTTTTTTCTTTAGACAGAGTCTCGCTCTGTCGCTCAGGCTGGAGTGCAATGGTGCGATCTCGGCTCACTGCAACCTCCGCCTCCTGGGTTCAAGCAATTCTCCTGTCTCAGCCTTCCGAGTAACTGGGACTACAGGCACATGCCACCACGCCCAGCTAATTTTTGTATTTTAGTAGAGACAGGGTTTCTCCATGTTGGTCAGGCTGGTCTCGAACTCCTGACCTCAGGTGACCCGCCCACCTCGGCCTCCCAAAGTGGTGGGATTACGGGCGTGAGCCACCACATCCAGTCAGGAAGTGCTAGATTTTAAAGGACTCTATATTATCTCAGAAATTTTTGGATTTTAATCCTACAAATATTTTGAGGAAATGAAAATGTAATATGGGACCCAGTTGAACCTAAGAGATAACAAGGTATGCGAAGCCCTTGATGGAAGTCCTCTTAAGATGTACTTGATTTGATTAAAATTAATGGGAGCTAAGGAAACTTCTGAGAAAAGATCTCAAATAATGACAACCATTGGGTTCTAGACATCTACAGGAATGCCTAACACACTGGAGGCAACCAACGGAAGCTAACCACAGAAGGTGCAGGGATGCCTGATAGAGAATCCACCCCAAGAGAAGAAAGATTTGGTTCTCTGAGTCCAACTAGCAACAGAATGAGAGAATGGGAGAGAAGTGGTTCCAGGTACATGATAAATGTATCCCTGACCTGGCCACTCTAAAGGGGTGCACAGGCCCTCTAGAGGTAGAAGATAGAGTACAAACACTGTGTGAAAAGACAAAAAAATGTTAAAACATCAGAAAACAAGCACAGGACCCTATGACAGAGCCTAACATTCATCACAGGAATTCACTTTCCAATACATATCACAGCAAAGAAATGTATGAGTAATTCTGAGCCAATGATGGCAGACCAGGCATTATGGGTGGTGGCCCAAGTGGAATGATGAGACAGTGCCTAGACAGTGGTCTGGGAGCAGGTGTGCCTGGGGCAACAGAGGTATGTTGGTTGTGAAAAGTCTGGTGTTGTGGGCAGTAGCCCAAAAGATGAACCACATGATGCACACGTGTAATGTAACATTTCCAGGCACTCACGGAAAACAAGAAGAGAAAGCCTTTTTAAGCTTGCAATATTTGGGTGTATATTATTAATGCAACTTCAGTAGCTCAATGGATTGCTAAGATTACAGGTAGACTATACCTCTTTATAAGAAGGGGAGTGACATGCTGTGGTTTACATTTTAGAAGTGTCATTCCAGGAGGTGAAATAAAAGATGCTTCAGAGAGGACAGGAATAGTAGAAAATTAATTAGAATATTTATAGTATGTCCCCATTGAAGATAATAAGGGATTGATCAAAGGCAGCAAAAGCTAAAAGAAAAGGAATGGAGTTTGAGAGAGATATTGGAAGTAGGATTCATTGGAGTTGGTGACACAGGAGAGGAGGGAAGAGAGAGAAGTTAAAGAACTACCCAGATGGCTGGAAATGCCATTATCTGGTGATAGGGAATTCAGGACAGGCAGCAGATTTCCAGGGAGTCCTTGTCTTCCAAGAGAATGTGAGCTGTGAATGTGTAGGGACATCAGGCCACATTTGAAGAGACCAGAGCCTGGCACTGCTGACTTCAGCACTGACCCCATTCTCTCCATTGCCTTAATGGCTTAAGGGTACAGAGAGTACTTAAGCATTCTGGGATCTCTTTCAATATGGAACATTGAGACATTCTCTTAACAACTTCTTGTTTTTTTTTTTTTTTCATCTTTGATATAATAATAATGTTCTTGGATGAAAATTTGTGAGCTAATGCTTACCAATCCCTTTGAGAACTTTGGCTGAAGGCTCAGTATAAATGACTTTATGAAGTATTCATGAATACTTCCAGCTTGCATGTTTAGCCTGAAAAGATAAAAAAGGACTACCTTTCTTTGAAAAGATATCTTCCTCATATGATTGTTTTTTACTGATTGACAGGTAAGGAAATTGTGAGAGGAGGAAGAAAGGAAGCAAGAGGGAATGAATAACACTGGAAATGCTACTAGGATAAGTATTTCTTCAGGCGTGGGCTTCAGAAATCTAGGGATTAAAATCATGCAAAGACACCATCTGGGCTTGTTCCAGGGAGGCAGGATTCCATTCCTCACTATCAACATAATTCATGGTTTCTGTGGGCTCTTGCCCATGGAGGCAAGGATCAGGCCCAGGCTTTGAGTACATATAGAGGCTGACGATGCTCTGACAAGGACAGAATACTGCGTAGTAACCAGAGCCCACAGCTAAGTTTCAGGAGGCAGAAATGGACAGCCTTGGGCCCCTGAAAGTGACAGGCAACAGGGCTGCCTGGTGCTGAGCACTTTTAAAAATAAGAAGTGGCTCAATTAATCAATAAAAAATGGTACACATAAGCCATGAAAACAGGGACCCACAAGCCAAAGACTGGACCATCTACACGAGCTGCTTAAACTTGTAATGGGGCTGAGAAGGTCATACCCCCAAAATGTGGTGTTTTGACATGTTAAACTGAAGAGGAAACATCAAGGTCTCTCTCACCTCCCCACTTCTTGCCTCTCAATCCTTTCTGTCTCCTAAAGTGCAGCATAAAGTTGTTCCCTGAAGTTCTCTCATCTGCCTAAAGTCCAGACCCATCGAAGATGAAAACAATGACCTCTGGTTCCTTCCCTGAGTCTTACAGGAAGAAAGACTAAAGTCTGTTAACACACCCGGACAAACTTTTGTCACAAACCATTGTCTGCTCAGTGGGCCCAACAGACTTTGTCCCAGATCATTGTATGTTTTTTAAGCCCATTGAATTGCCCTAAACGTTATTTACTACCATGCTGAAATAATCCACAATTTCCCATTTCCATTTTCTCTAAGGAGAAGGGTATAGAAGCATCTGTACCCCCATTGTGTGATGGGGTAATCACTGTGGTTCACCCTGTGGATGTTATTAAATTTGTGTGCCTTTTCTACCATTAATCTGCTTTTTGTCAGTTGATTTTCAGCAAACCTTCAGAGGGTGAAGGGGACATTTTCCCTTGGCCCCTACACCTGCACGTTGTTTGTGCTTCATTTCTCCATTATCGTACATTTTAATAGGAGAAACAGAGAATGGGGCCTGAGTTTTGTCCTTCTCTTTGATCTGCTTGTGCATTTCTTCCTTCAGTTATTTTTGGTCTTTGTCTAACATTCTGACCTCTCAGACTTTGTTTAAAGGCAGCCTTCTGCATTGATCTCGCTGGGAGCTACAGACTGAAACTGGCAGAGACACAACAAAACAAGAAAATTTCAGGCCAATATCCCTGATGAACATTGATGTGAAAATCCTCAATAAAATACTGGCAAACTGAATCCAGCAGCACATCAAAAAGCTTATCCACCACGATCAAGTTGGCTTCCTCCCTGGGATGCAAGGCTGGTTCAACACATGCAAATCAATAAACATAATCCATCACATAAACAGAATCAATGACAAAAACCACATGATTATCTCAATAGATGCAGAAAAGACCTTCAATAAAATTCAACACCCCTTCAAGCTAAAAACTCTAAATAAACTAGGTATTGATGGAACATATCTCAAAATAATAAGAGCTATTTATGACAAACCCACAGCCAATATCATACTGAATGGGCAAAAGCTGGAAGCATTCCCTTTGAAAACCAGCACAAGACAAGGATGCCCTCTCTCACTACTCCTATTCAACATAGTATTGGAAGTTCTGGCCAGGGCAATTAGGCAAGAGAAAGAAATAAAGCATATTCAAATAGGAAGGGAGGAAATCAAACTGTCTCTGTTTGCAGATGACATGATTGTATATTTAGAAAACCCCATCATCTCAGCCAAAAATCTCCTTGAGCTGATAAACAACTTCAGGAAAGTCTCAGGATACAAAATCAATGTGCAAAAATCACAAGCATTCCTACACACCAATAACAGACAGAGAGCCAAGTCATGAGTGAACTCCCATTCACAATTGCCAGAAAGATAATAACATACCTAGGAATACAACTTACAAGGGATGTTAAGGACCTCTTCAAGCAGAACTACAAACCACTGCTCAAGGAAATAAGAGATGGCACAAACGAACGGAAAAAAGACTCAATATTGTGAAAATGGCCATACTGGCAAAAGTAATTTATAGATTCAGTGCTTTCCCCATCAAGCTACCACTGACTTTCTTCACAGAGTTAGAAAATACTACTTTAAATTTCCTATGGAGCCAAAAACAATCCCGTATACCCAAGACAATCCTAAGCAGAAAGAAGAAAGCTGGAGGCGTCACACTACCTGACTTCAAACTGTACTACAAGGCCACAGTAACGAACACAGCATGGTACTGTTACCAAAACAGATATATAGACCAATGGAATGGAACAGAGGCCTCAGAAATAATGCCACACATCTACAACCATCTGATCTTTGACAAACCTGACAAAAACAAGCAGTGGGGAAAGGATTCCCTATTTAATAAATGGTGTTGGGAAAACTGGCTAGCCATATGCAGAAAACTGAAACTGGACCCCTTCCTTATGCCTTATACAAAAATTTACTCAAGATGAATTACAGACTTAAATGTGAGACCCAAAACCATAAAAACCCTAGAAGAAAATCTACGCAATACCATTCAGGACATGGGCATGGGCAAGGACTTCATGACTAAAACACCAAAAGCAATTGCAACAAAAGCCAAAATTGACAAATGGGATCTAATTAAACTAAAGTGTTTCTGCACAGCAAAAAAACTATCATTAGAGTGAACAGGCAACCTACAGAATGGGAAAAAATTTTTGCAATCTATCCATCTGACAAAGGGCTAATATCTAGAATCTACAAACAACTTAAACAAATTTACAAGAAAAAAACAAAAAGTGGGAGAAAGATATGAACAGACACTTTTCAAAAGAAGACATTTATGTGGCCAACAAACATGAGAAAAAGCTCATCATCACTGGTCATTAGAGAAATGCAAATCAAAACCATAATGAGATACTATCTCACACCAGTTAGAATGGTGATCATTAAAACATCAGGAAACAACAGATGCCAGAGAGGATGTGGAGAAATAGGAACGCTTTTACACTGTTGGTGGGAGTATAAATTAGTTCAACCATTGTGGAAGACAGTGTGATGATTCCTCAAGGATCTAGAACCAGAAATACTATTTGACCCAGCAATCCCATTACTGGGTATATACTCAAAGGATTATAAATTATTCTACCATAAAGACACATGCAGATGTATGTTTATTGCAGCACTGTTCACAATAGCAAAGACTTGGAACCAACCCAAATGCCTATCAATGATAGACTGAATAAGTAAAATGTGGCACATTTACATATACACCATGGAATACTATGCAGCCACAAAAAAGGATGAGTTCGTGTCCTTTGCAGGGACATGGATGAAGCTGGAAACCATCATTCCCAGGAAACTAATACAGGAACAGAAAAGCAGACACCGCATGTTCTCACTCATAAGTGGAAGTTGAACAATGAGAACACGTGGACACAGGGAGGGGAACATCACAAACCAGGGCCTGTCCGGGGGTGGGAGGCTAGGGGAGGGGTAGCATTAGGAGAAATACCTAATGTAGATGACCAGTTGATGAGTGCCACAAACCACCATGGCACGTTTATACCTATGTAACAAACCTGGATGTTCTGCACGTGTATCCCAGAACTTAAAGTATAATAATAATAATAATAATAATAATAAAATAACTTTAAAAAAAGCAGTCTTCTGTCATACAATGTTAGCATTAAGGAGACTCCTAAAAGACCTACCTTTTCATTTTAGACAGAAGGAAATTGAGGCCCCCCAGAGGTGCTGTGGTGCTCTCTGAAGTTGCCCAGCTAATTAGTGTGAGAGGCAACCTATCAGCAGCCTCTCCTCTGCGAATGGTGCCCATTTCTCACTTGCACACAGAACTTCCTCTTTTATCCAGACCTGCTGTGCCATGAGTTTGCAAACAGTGGCCCACCTTACCAGCCCAAAGTGAGTCATCATCAGCAGGGGACTGACAACCACAAGCTCAAAGTAAAAGTCTAATGAGACATTCTGAGCACTCCAAGAAGGTACAGAGAAGACACAAAGAAACAGGTAATCAGAAAGTAAAAAGGAGTCATCAAGCAATGACTCTTGTTTGGTGTGTTGGTAAGGCCCATGGGGAAGGAGAGGATGCAGGGAGTGATGTCAGCCCACACAGTGCAGCTCAGGGAACAGCTCCGGGACAGCAGCAAGGGTACACATTCAGGTAGGACGCTCTTGTTGTTCTTCCCAGGAGGTTTCATATTTCTTGATTCTGTTTATGTGCCCCTTCAACTTACAGATGTTTGCTCTTCTCTTCAAGAAGCTATGTTTGTATTTTATAGAAAGTTGATTACAATTAGATGAATGTGTTCCAAGTAATAAAGCTCCAAAATAGTCACAGAGCCTGTGATACCAACTACCTAACTCCCCATTGCTTCTGTAACACTTTTTATTGCTTACAAGTCAGGAATTTGATTTTTGTTTTTAAGTAGTAAAAACGTTACTGATAAGATTTGCTTCTATTTGGGGGTCATAGCCACAGCTTTCCAGGACTGTAGAAATTGGCTGGCATTTTAATTATTTTATTTATTTATTTAAAAATCTATCCAAAAATAGCCGAGTGTGGTGGCATGCACCTTTGGTCCCAGATTCTTAGGAGCCTGAGATGGGAGACTTGCTTGAGCCCGGGAGTTCAAAGCTGGAGTGAACTGTGATCATGCCACTGCACTCCAGCTCTGGGTGACAGAGTAAAATCCTTTCTTAGAAAAAAAATCTGCTGTTGCCCATCCAGGGTGTAGCCATCCAGCAGCAACATGCAATTTCTAAATTTAATCCTGGCTTCAGCAATGGAATCACCATTTGAGCGGTTGGAATTTGAGAGGTAGCATAAACTGCCATGTTGACAATCACTTTAGAGAGAAAGTGAACTTGTGAACAATCATCTTTCTGGTCCCATGTCTGCACTGATTAAGCCTCCAAAAGTTTGCAGGCAGGTCAGTCAAAACAGTTAGAGATGAACCTCTAAGATTCTCCTATCAGGGGTAAAATGGTATCACCTAGCAGTCCCAGAGTGTAATGATACAATAAAGTAAGAACATAGGCACTCACCAATTTATTCCTCGTTCACCTCATCTAGGTAGATGCCTGGAGTTCTGGTCCTATATAAATCTACCCAGTTTTCTGAATCCCTATGGCAATACTAAACTATTCCTGATGCTCATGGTGTCTCCAAATGGAGTTGATTGAAGCATTGCTGTTACCGCCAGTGAGTGCCAACATTGATGCCTGTGGGACTCTCCTTTTTCTAGTTGCTTCTGTCCATTCCAACAATTCCAGAAGTGGTATCAAAGGAGAAAACCACTAGGACTAAACTCTGGGTTATCACAAGTTTTCTTGGTTTCCATGAGAAATTTTAGTGAGTAGTAGAGACTACTCTCAGTTATGCGTCCTCTCATTTAGGTTTCTGTCATCTTCCCTAATGAATCAGGCTGTTCCTCTGTCTGCAGCTGGCCTTCAGGCAATACTTTCAGGAGTTTTCACCTCAACCAATCTCATACCCCCCGAGTCTCTCTCCCATCTCTTTTCCATCTAAGTTCCTTCCCCATATGGTAGATTGAAGGCTGGGGAGAAGGTATGGAAAAATAGATAGAGGATGGTTCTTGATTTTTGCTTGTTTGTTTGTTTTTGAGATGGAGTCTTGCTCTGTCGCCAGGCTGGAGCTTGGTGGTGCAATCTTGGCACATTACAACCTCCACTTCCCGGGTTCAAGTAATTTCCCTGTCTCAGCCTCCCGAGTAGCTGGGATTACAGGTGTGCGGCACTATGCCTAGCTAATTTTTGTATTTTCAGTAGAGACAGGGTTTCACCATGTTGGCCAGGATGGTCTCGATCTCTTGACCTCATGATCCGCGCGCCTCGGCCTCCCAAAGTGCTGGGATTACAGGCGTGAGCCACCGTGCCCGGCTAGTTCTTGTTTTTAAAAGAGCTATGGCCTCTTAATCTGAAGCTGACAGTCGACTTCTTGGTGCTCACTCATATTTCTTTCCTCCCAATTTCTGTTTCTTGTTTAAATATACCCTGGTGGGATAACTCAGCCAGCCCTTCAGATATGATAGAATATTCTGAATGGGATAAAGATACATTATCTAGAGCCATGTGCTGAGATTCATGTTTTGCCTCCTTGAGGCTTTGACATCACTAAAAGGATCCTGAGTTTTGAGTAGTGTCTTCAATGGGATTCTCAGGGAACCAAACTCTGAGTTGAAGATCAGATTGCTGGAGTTATTGGGGGTGCTCTTGGGAATATTTGTAAGAAAGTAAGGTGGCAAGACAGGGAAGAACGCAAGACGAAAACTGCAAGGTGGTTGCAACAGAGACTACAGCAAATTCCATGGGGAATTCTGGAGCTGGGATGGTCTTTCAGATTTGTCCAGAATTGAAGCAAGGAGGTCAGACTTTTGTATAACTAAATCTACCAGTTATTGCATGTGGACTGCCAATCATACCCCCAGAAAGGACCTTGGGCAAGGCAGCTGCCTTCACTGGAGGGCAATTCCCAAAGAGGAAATCTCTAGTTAATACTCCTGGCCACTGGGGGAATAATTGCCTGATCCAGAAGGTGGGACTTATATGGCCCACTCCTGCATCCACTCCAAGTGGCAAGCATTTTTTGTTGAGTTTTTTTTTCTCCCCCACTCTGGCCATACTGAAGACTTTGGTACTATGTAATGCTTGAAACCCAGGGACAGATGTAAAGATATAACAAAAAAATTTCATATTTTTAATTAAAGAGAATTTCTTCTATAGTTTTGTCACTGTCATTTTGTTTAACTTTTCTTTGTATTTATTTGTCATTACAACATAACACTATAACATTACCAGAAGAATAGTGATGCTTTTATTATATAATTTTTTCTACAAATACCAGAAGGGCAAGTTTTTGCCTTTTCATTCCGTGACTCTTTTCAGCCCACATCTGATGAGTAAAGCAGGCAAGGTGATGCAAATATGTAATCACATGATCTATTGCCAGCAGTGCATTGCCCAGAGTCATTGACAGATAAAACCTGTTGGCCGGGCATGATGGCTTATGCCTGCAATCCCAGCACTTTGGGAGGCCAAGGTGGGCAGATCATGAGGTCAGGAGATCGAGGCCATCTTGGCCAACATGGTGAAACCCCGTCACTACTAAAATACAAAAAATTAGCCGGGCATGGTGGCACATACTTGTAATCCCAGCTACTTGGGAGGCTGAGGCAGGGGAATCACTTGAACCTGGGAGGCAGAGGTTACGGTGAGCTGAGATCGCACCACTGCACTCCAGCCTGGTGACAGAGCAAGACTCCCTCTCAAAAATTAAAAAAAAAAAAAAAAAAAAAAACATGTTAGCTGCACCCAAATGCCCCCTCCACAAGGTGTGTCTGACTGGTACTGTAACATTTACTAGCTCAACAAATCCTTTTTAAAATTCTAGTTGGAGCTTTACCTCCTATAAAATAATCATCCCCCTATTTGATAATTCTCACTCAATATTCCCCACACCCTACTTATATCTCTTTATTTTTCATATTTTTAATTGAGGACAATTTTAAGTGTGGTTTTGTTTACTGTCATTTTAATTTTTCTCTAATGTATTTGTTATTAAAACACTATAACACTACCAGAATAATATTCCTTTTATTTATATGATTTTTCCTACAAAAATCAGGCAAAATATTAAAAGCTCTAATTATATTTAAATGATTTGACTTCTCCCATTCAGATGTACTTATGCATGATTCAAATTGAAACCAAGTCAAATGAAGAGAAAAAGGCATACAAGCACCTGTGTTTCTGAGGTAGATCTGGGAGGTTAGGTGTCATTCTGGAGCTAACAGTTTTGGAGTTGAGTTCTTGCTTCCTAGATTGTGGCTGAGACATGATGGTCTTGTGGTCATCAGTTGCTCTTGCAACTTCCTGACTCCCACCCTCCCTGATGGTGCTAGAGGTAGTGCTTATCCCAGAGGAGCAGCTCTGTGGTATTATTCTTGGAATTAATCCTCCATACTCAGCCTTTAAGGGTTTTGTAAGCATCTAATTCCTTTAATTAGATTTCTTTGGAGTTGTTCACTAAGGCTCAATCCTGATACATAAAAACCAGTAATTATTTGAAAATTTGCATCCACTTCTTTAGAAGCACTGAGAAGCTATTTTTTGACTGCAATTTTGTCCTAATATGTGTTGTTTCATTGTCCTAAATGTTACGATTCCCCTGTTGAGTGGTCCCAATATTTCTGCCTACCCAGAGATTTTGTCACTTCCCACTAAGGACAGGATCTGTTGTGAAGTGCCAGACCTTTTCCAAGTCAGTTCTTTTATCCTCCTTAGTCTTATCTTTCTCTTGGCTCTTTGAATTTAAAGAATGCCCAGAAAGCGTGAAACAGAACCTAGATAATCGCTGAGGAGCCCTAATCTCTAGGCATGCAAACTCTTTCTAGCAGACATAACTTGGCCTTCCCTGACAAACCCAATTTTTCACCCTTGAGTCTGAGGTCAGTTGCATGTGGCAGTGGCTGTGATCTGCAAATGAGGAGCTATTTCCTGCTTTATCCCCTAGTGATCACAGTTCCCATAATATTAGCAGTTACCATCCCTATTTGGTGACAAACCAACATGAGAAAGTCTATTTGCTTCCTGTCCTTCCAAGCTTCTTTGCAAGCCTGGCATAGCTCCAATGCCAGCCAGAAAAGACTAGCTAGGGATCTTACTTCTGTATTCTCATTCTCCCATTGTTTTGACCTTTACCCTGGCCATATCAAAAAGGAGAGCCTTCTTATCTTAAGACTCTGGCTTCTACGTCATTTTCCTCCTCTTGTCCATACATTGGGTCAAATTCTTTGGAAGAGTCCACTTGTCCTGGTGAATCAGCTTTCAAAACTTGCATCTTCCTGGCTGCCTCTGTGGCTAACCTCTGTAGCAGGTTCCCTTTTTCCCAGTCCCCTGGCTTTTCAACCTCCCCGCCCCCACCTCCATCTAGTGATGGCTCCTTGCATTCTACAACTAGGAACGCCCCCATAACACCACTGTCAAGTTTCTTGAAGGTTATAAAATAGTTCCCTCTCTCCAAAACTTGAAAATGGATAAATCAAATTTACACCGACCGGATTAATGTCCTTATAAGAAATTTCATAGTATGAGATCATGCCAGGCATGTCCCCCTCAGCCCTAAGTGTGTCTTCATAGAGGCCAGTTTAAGCACACACTGCTCACTCAGCCGTGTCTGTAACAGACCCAGCCCTCATAGCCATGGTCAAGTGTGAACAGCAATCAAAGGGTGCAGCAGGCTGCCAAGGTTGCTCCAAATACAGGTCAGTTTTTACAGGGCACCCGGACAGTAGTTTTTGCCTTTTCCAGCATATAATTCTTTCCAGCAGTGCTGATGTGTTTAGCAGGTAAGACAATGTGGATGTGTGACTTTGTGATTTATTGCTGTACTAAAGGCCAGAGTCAGTAAAAAATTGAATAAGTCAGCAGTAGCCAACAGCCCTCTACACAAGGTCTGACTGACCTGTACAGTTTCCCCCAGGAAGTGATGACTTAATTCCACTTATTTCTATAGACAACCCTTAATACCTTTCCCTCTTTCTGTCAATGATCTTATAAAACGAGGCTACCAGATGTCAGGGGTGCTGGAAGAAATTTTTAACACATGTATTTATTTTTAGCCAATTGTTTTAAACTTCCTTTTACAGAACTTTAATAAAGTACATATATATTATTGTATATATATTATCACACATCACTTAACGAGAAGGATACATCTTGAGAAATGCATCATTAGGTAATTTTGTCATTATATGAACATCGTAGCGTATACTTACACTCTGTGATGTCTACTTACACACTAGCTGGTGCAGCCTACTGAACACCTAGTGTTAAACACCACTGCTCCTAGGCTACAAAACGGTACAGCATTTTACTGTACTGAATACTGTAGGCAATTATTACACAATGGTAAATATTTGTGTCTCTAAACATATCTAAACATAGAAAAGGTACAGTAAAAATACAGTATTATAATCTTTTGGGGCCACCGTCTTACAGTGGTTCTTCATTGATTGAAATGTTATTATGTGGCACATCACTGTTTCTCTAAACATAGAAAAGGTGTAGTGAAGACATAGTGTAAAATATTTAAAATGGTAAACCTGTTTTGGATACTTATAATCAACGGAGCTTGCAGGACTGGTAGTTGCTCTGGGGTGAGTGAGTGAGTGAGTGGTGAAGGCCTAGAACATTACTGTTCACTGCTAAAGACTATAAACCCTGTATACTTAGGCTACATGAAATTAATAAAAATATCTTTTCTTCAATAATAAATTAGCTTACTGTAACTTTTTTACTTTATAAACTTTTACTTTTTTTTTTTTTTTTTTTGAGACAGAGTCTCACTCTGTCGCCCAGGCTGGAGTGCAGTGGTGCGATCTCTGCTCACTGCAAGCTCCGCCTCCCCGGTTCACGCCGTTCTCCTGCCTCAGCCTCCTGAGTAGCTGGGACTACAGGCGCCCGCCACCACGCCCGGCTCATTTTTTTGTATTTTTTAAGTAGAGACTGGGTTTCACCGTGTTATCCAGGATAGTCTCTATCTCCTGACCTCGTGATCCGCCCACCTCGGCCTCCCAAAGTGCTGGGATTACAGGCGTGAAACACCGCACCTGGCCTTACTTTTTTATTCTTTTGTAATAGCAGGTTAAAACACAAATACATTGTACAGATGTGCAAAAATATTTTTAATATCCTTATTCTAGGAGCTTTTTTCTATTCTTATTTTTTTACTTTATAAACTTGTGTGTGAAAAACTAAGACACAAACACACACATTAGTCTAGGCCTACACACGGTCAGGATCATCAATATCACTGTCTTCCACCTCCACGTCTTATCCCACTGGAAGGTCTGCAGGGGCAATTACATGCATGGAGCTGTCATCTCCTATTATGATAACAAGGCCTTCTTTTGGATACCTCCTGCAGGACCTGCCTGAGGCTGTGTTAGAGTTAACTTTTTAAAATATATAAAAGTAGAAGGAGTACACTCTAAAATAATGATAAACAATCTAATAGATACATAAACCAGTAACACAGTTGTTTATTATCAAGTATTATGTACTGTACATAATTGTGTGTGCTATACTCTTATGTGACTGGCAGTGCACTAGGCTTGTTTACACCAGCACCACCACAAACATGTGAGTTATGTGTTATACTACAATCTTATGATGGCTATGGCATCCTTAGACAATAAGAGTTTTTCTACTCCACTGAAATCCCATAGGAGTATCACCATCATATGTGCTCTCTGTTGTTGTCCAAAATATTATTGGCTGTGTATATATATGTGTGTGTATATACAACGTGTATGTGTATATATGATATAATATATATGTATAGCAGTACATATATGTTGTCTATTAATATACATATATTAAGTTGTATGAGCTCAGTTTTTTTAAAACTTAGTGCTGTGTGATCAAAACCTGAAAAAAATACTGCTATAATCAATCAACTCAACATGTAGTACTGTACTAATTTCTAAATATTTGGATCATCAGAATTGATGACATAATAATTTTCCTTCTACCTATTGTTTGAAAAAATAGAATATTATGAATTCAGTAATTGTTGAAAATGGCAATGTATATTATCACTGTGGACTATGCACATTGGAAAAATAGTAGTGCATATCTATGTGCAAAATACATACTTTGCCTACATTACATTTGTAGATTTTTTGCAATTAATTTATGAACTCCCCAGGGAGTTCAACAACAGCATAGCAACAGTTGAGAAGGATGTTTCTTTCTGTGTGCCTTATAAGGTCTTAGGTTCCCAGCCTTAAATATATCTGGCAATTTATTTGTCTAAAAAGAAGGAGATTAACTGTCTAAAGTGAGGTGTGAGGAATAGTAAAACTGAATCCCACTAGAGAGCACATATACATTTCAGAAAGTTCTCTTTAGTGAACCATTCCTTAACCAGGGAATACCTCTATGGCTTAGCAGGGTTACTCCTCTCTCAGGAAGTGAACAGTGCACTATAAATGGCTCAAGTGTGGGACAGTAAAGTCTATTGAGGTTTTTAGGGGATGAGGAAGTGTCTTTTAAATACCATACACTGAAAATATTACTTGCATTAGCTTTGTGCTGCTTTTCTTTTATAAATATTAGTGCTGATCTCTGTAATTTAACTTTTAAATTGAAGACATGTGACATCTATATTTAGGGTCATGTCCTTCCTAAAGAGGGTGCTTTAGTGGTGCTAAGGAAACTACGTCATCCTCAGAGTACTCCAGAGGCAGTGATGAACCAGAATGGAGCTGACAACCAAAGGTTTTCATTTCATTTCCTTAGTCAAAATAAGAAATGGAAATGAACACATAAATGAATCATGAGAACTTTCTGGTAGTGATGATTTGAAAGTGAATACCTGTGTGGCTCACTAGTAATATACGAGGAAAAGAAATAGTTATATTTAAATTTTTTATCATCATGATTGGTTTTCTGTTTTTCCTGAAGCTAATGGATTTTGCTTTTGTAACACAGTGTGCACTAAGGAGTTGGTGCATTCTTTGTGGCCGAAGCAGGTCACTTAGTCTTCTTTTGTCACCTCCTTCTTCAGAATCTAATTTAAGATACTATCCGAAGGAAAATGTTTACTGTAAATGAGTCACCCTTAGCTGAAATCATTTTGGCAAATACAACCCTAACAGAAATAAATTCACTGTAATTGTTTCGTATCTCCTGAGGTCCCCTAAGTACCCATCTGGCTCTTGTGCTCTAGGTGAGAGCACAAAGGGGGTAAAGAAAGCTTGTTTGCACCATGCAGCATTCAAAGGTTCTATTTCTTCTGCCTGGAAATCTCTCCCACCCCTGTCCATCTCCAACTAAAATCTACTACCACTTAAAACGTTTGCTTAAATGACACTTCCTTGGGGCCTTCTGATCCGTTTAAATTAGGCTGTCTTGTTATAATCCCTCATTGCACACTATATTTTCCCTTCATGTTGCAATTTGTTATAATTTTCCTATATGTTGTAGCAATTTATACGATGCTTATTTGTATTATTATTTGTTTCATGTAATATACACAAGAACAGGGTTTGCATCTATCATGTCCCCACCTATATCTCAGAATGTTCTGTGGCTCATTAGATGAAGCTCAAGATATGTTTATTAAATAAATGGACTTTTTCTACATAATTTTAACATCTTCTATTTTAAGGCATTAGAATTTAAGTAGATAAGAACACCCTTGGTAGCTTTTTCATAAAGTTGTTACTGTTATTCTCAAAGAGAAACTAAACACTCTCAATTACTTCTAGGTATTGGGATTGTTGACATACCTCTTTCAAGAACAAAGTAATTTTGTAAAAGATGGTTTGATTTGCTGAATAGGTACCAAATCAACCATTTATTTTCAGGGTTTGTGACTCAAAAATCAACATTTCCACTTAAAATGTTAATATACATGAAGAAAAATGGGGGTTCACATTCTTGGCTTGGGAAAGAAAACACTTTGGTATTGAATGCCTTAAGATTTGCAATTAAAAATGCAGTGAAAAGCAAGGCTCAAGTGGTTGCAGTATACCAGTAGTCTTTTCCCCAAGATTCTATTAAGAAATAACGAGAGTCCAAAAGTTGTTTTCAATATTGTTTAAAAAGAAAGAAGCATCACACATTCCCCCTAAGATTTCATAGAATAACTGAAATGTCTTATTCCTTTGATTTTGATTGGAATTCGATTAACCAAACATGATTGTGCATGGTGATCAGTTAATTTTTAAGGCTAAGAGCAAATATTACATCAAATTAATAAAAAAGAAGTTTTTTTTTACTTTATAAATATGATTTGTTTGCATCTTTCAAATACCTAAGGGCTAATGAAAAACATTCTAAAAGGCATCCCTGGTGGTAAACAGTTTAGGAACTTCCATATCCAACAGTTTCAAGGAGAGGGATGAATGTCTTCTTTGCTAAATAACATGACAATTTTCTTGCTGGAGAGCAGCATAAATTAGGAAATAAATAATGAAAATCAGCACTTACAGTTGGCCTACTAAAAAGCCTTAATTAGTGATGGTTCCTGGGAGGTCCTAAGGGTATGACATATGTTCTATGGAAATATAAATTAAGAAATTCCAGGCAACCCAGGAAATTAATCATTTTCCTTAATTCCCAGCAAATGGTCTTGACTCCCACTTTACAGAAAAATGAGGTATCATCAAATGGGAATTTCATTAGCTTCCCTGCCCCATATCTGGCTTGCATTTACCTGGAGGGGATGTAGTGCCCCTCCTTTGTCTAAGACTGATACCTCCTCTGTTCTTTGAACTCTATTCCCTCAACCATCTTAGGACTATACTATTGAAGGACTATCCTTTTCTTTGTTCTGATCTTCAATCTTCATTTTCTATCTCTCACATGGTCTGAACTCACTGGCTCTATCCCATCAGCACTTAAACAGTCACATGTCCCAGATCTTAAAAATCAAACAGATAAAAATGTCTCTCAACACATAATACCTTCCGGGCATTGCTATTTCCCTCCTTCTTTCTATGGAAATAATTACCTATACTTTCCACCTTCTCTTCAGCGCTATTCATCACCCCTCAACACACCTGCAGGCTGGACTCGGCACTTGCCATTCCACAGGAACAATTCTTGCCAAAGTCACCAGCAAAATTCTTGATAGTGAATTTAATGTACATCTCTCTGTCTTTATCTTACTTGGCCTCTAGGCAGCCTCTGAAAACACTAATGAGTCTTTTCTTCATTCGTTTATTCAGCAAATATATCTTGATTACCTTCTAAGAGACAAACACTGATTTGTGTGCTGAGAATACAGTAGGGAGAAAAGTAAGTCTTGAAGCATTTTCTTCTGCTGGCTTTAGTTACATGAACTTTCTTGATTTGCTTCAATTCTTCGGACCTCCCATTTTTAAATGGTTTATTGATAGCTCTTTCTCTTCTTGTCTTACAAATGTACTATTTTTCATCTATGTTAGGCCCAGTTTCTATCCACTGCACCATCTGTGTACAGTTATTCCCAATATGAGTTTGAAAATTCACATCCCTCTCCTGAGCTTCTGCTCCATGTATCAAGCTTCTCTTTAAATTGTCCCCAGCAGTCCTACACGATGTTCCAATTAACATGTGCCAAACTAGATGCTGATCTTTCTCTGGGAGTGACCCCGACATTCCTTCAATTGCCTACACCAGAATCTTGGTCATTACTGTGATTCCTTCCTCACTTCATTCTCAACCAATTCTACCCTCCTCTACAGTTTTTCAGTAGTTGCCCTCCCACTTTTCCTCACTTCCACAGTCCACTTTAAGGCCATCATCATTTCTTACCTGCCTTCTCATAACTCTCTAACTTCAGTCTTGACTCCTCTAATCCTATATCTTTCAGCCTAATGTGTCTTTCTAAAATGATGTGTCTGATCATTTGCTTCTTCCTTAATACCTTTCAGTGGATATCAGGTTGTTTTCTTTTTTTTTTTTTTTTTTTTTTTTTGAGATGGAGTTTTGCTCTTTTATCCCAGGCTGGAGTACGGTGGTGCAATCTCCGCTCACTGCAACCTTGGCCACCCAGGTTCAAGCAATTCTCCTACCTCAGCCTCCTGAGTAGCTGGGATTACAGGCACACACCACCATGCCCAGCTAATTTTTTGTATTTTTAATAGAGACAGGGTTTCACCATGTTGGCCAGGCTGATCTCAAACTCCTGATCTCAGGTGATCCACCTGCCTCAGCCTTCCAAAGTGCTGGGATTACAGGCGTGAGCCACCACACCCGGCCCCAGGTTGTTTTCAGTACTACACTCACACTCCTTGGTATGACTTAGCATGGCTGTTTGATAATGTGGCACTTACCTTTCCCTCCAGCCCAATCAACTATCATCCCCTCTGTCAAAGCACTTCATGCACTCCAGCCACAATCATCTTCATTTTCTCTAGGTCTGGTTCTTCATAGGTACTGTTTTCTTTGACAAAAATATTGGTTGTAGCTGATACATGTATATAAATATATACATATATATGAATATTGCTAATTTTTATAAAGTAATTTCCTATTTGGCAACCTTAATAAACATTCTTTATTATTATTATTATTATACTTTAAGTTTTAGGGTACATGTGCACAATGTGCAGGTTTGTTACATATGTATACATGTGCCATGTTGGTGTGCTGCACCCATTAACTCGTCATTTAGCATTAGGTATATCTCCTAATGCTATCCCTCCCGCCTCCCCACACCCCACAACAGTCCCTGGAGTGTGATGTTCCCGTGTGTCCATGTGTTCTCATTGTTCAATTCCCACCTATGAGTGAGAACATGTGGTATCTGGTTTTTTGTCCTTGTGATAGTTTGCTGAGAATGATGGTTTCCAGTTTCATCCATGTCCCTACAAAGGACATGAACTCATCATTTTTTATGGCTGCATAGTATTCCATGGTGTATAGGTGCCACATTTCCTTAATCCAGTCTATCGTTGTTGGACATTTGGGTTGGTTCCAAGTCTTTGCTATTGAGAATAGTGCCGCAATAAACATAGGTGTGCATGTGTCTTCATAGCAGCATGATATATAATCCTTTGGGTATATACCCAGTAATGGGATGACTGGGTCAGATGGTATTTCTAGTTCTAGATCCCCGAGGAATCGCCACACCGACTTCCACAATGGTTGAACTAGTTTACAGTCCCACCAACAGTGTAAAAGTGTTCCTATTTCTCCATATCCTCTCCAGCACCTGTTGTTTCCTGACTTTTTTTTTTTTTTTTTTTTTTTTTTTTGAGACGGAGTCTCGCTCTGTCGCCCAGGCTGGAGTGCAGTGGCGCAATGTCGGCTCACTGTAAGCTCCGCCTCCCGGGTTCACGCCATTCTCCTGCCTCAGCCTCTCCGAGTAGCTGGGACTACAGGCGCCCGCCACCACGCCCGGCTAATTTTCTGTATTTTTAGTAGAGACGGGGTTTCACCGTGGTCTTGATGTCCTGACCTCGTGATTCGCCCGCCTCGGCCTCCCAAAGTGCTGGGATTACAAGCGTGAGCCACCGCGCCCGGCCTCCCTGACTTTTTAATGATGGCCATTCTAACTGGCGTGAGATGGTATCTCATTGTGGTTTTGATTTGCATTTCTCTGATAATAAACATTCTTAAAACAAACAAATTCAAGGCAATTTGGGAAATTTGAATACAGACTGATTATTATATATTGTTTAAAAATAATTGGTTTTTTTTTTTCAGATTTGATGATGGTGTCAAGGTTATGCTTGAGGGAAAAATCCTTATTAGTTAGCAGTAGAATTTGTTTTAAAAACTCACACAAAAGAAGGATGAGGACGAGAAAGTGAAGAAGGTTAAGGATAAGAAAGCAGTATGTGGAATGGACAGATGAAACAATATGGAAAACCTGCCAGTGTTGAGTCTGGGTGATGAGCTTGTGGGATCCATTATACCACTTTTATTTTTGTTTAAAATTAATAACAGCAAGTCTATCGGAAAGGAAAAATTCTATCAGATGATTTTTTTAAATCCAGCTCTACCGTGCTTTTTATCAAACTTAGGAAACATAAAACAGAAAAGCAATAAAGATATGTAAAAAAGACATATCTGGAACACAGACAAAGATATAACTATTATTATCAGGGAAAAGTAAAGGCAAAAGTATTACTAGAGTTAAAGAAAGACACTACTAATGAGAAAAGGAACAATCTGCCAAAATATAGAGTTCTCATGAAATTGTATGCATAAAGCAAAATCACACAGAAGAGAAATTGATATATCTATAGTTGTGTAGGAAGATTTAAACACATTTCTCTCAGAAATTAAGATCAAGTAGAATCATTTAGTAAGGATACAGGAGATTCAATCAATTCAAGTCCCAAACTTAATCTAATGTTGCCTATAAGTTATGGAACTACTAAATAGAGAATACATGTCCCTTTCAAACACCCATGAAAAGTTTTGAAAATGACTGTTTTAAGCTCTTAAGAATCCAGGTTATAACCTATAGCCCATGTCCTTTGGCTACAATGCAATTAGATTCATTATCAGTCAGTAAAAGATGGTAAAGAGTAAATCACAGTGGAAACTATGAATTTCTTTCTCTTTTTCTCTTTCTCTTTCTTTTTTTCCTTTTCTTTGAGACAGGGTCTTGCTCTGTCACCCAGCCTGGAGAGCAGTGATTCAAACACAGCTCACTGTAGGCTTAACCTCTTAGGATCAAACGATCCACCTTCCTCAGCCTCTCAAGTAGCTGAGACTACAGGGGCATGCCACCATGCCCAGCTGATTTTTTGTAGAGACAGGGTCTCACTTTGTTGCCCAGGCTGGTCTTAAACTCCTGGCTCAACCTCCCAAAGTGCTGGGATTACAGGCATGAGCCACAGCCATGAATTTCTTAAAAATAATTTCCAAAGAAAGTTTTTTAAACTGGTAGGATATAGGTAAGCAGTACTTAAGAGAAAATTTATAGCTTTGAAGGTATGTTTATAAACGTTTTTAAAAGCAAGAAAAATTAAACATAAGCCAGTTAAAGATTCAACTCTAGAAGCTACAGCAGGGACAATAGAGTAAACACAAAGGAGAACAAAGAAAATAATAAAGATAGAACTAAAAAGCAATGAGAAAAATAATATTTAGAGTTAACCTACAATACAGGCCGGGTGCCATGGCTTATGCCTGTAATCCCAGCACTTTCGGAAGCAGAGGCCGAGGCGGGTGGATCAGGAGTTGAGGTCAGGAGTTCAAGACCAGCCTGGCCAACTTGGTGAAACCCTGTCTCTATTAAAAATACAAAAATTAGCTAAGCGTGGTGGCACATGCCTGTAGTCCCAGCTACTTGAGAGCCTGAGGCAGGAGAATTGCTTGAAACCGGAAGGTGGAGGTTGCAGTGGGTCGAGATTGCACCACTGCGCTCCAGCCTGGGTGACAGAGTGAGACCCTGTCTCAAAAAATAAATAAATAAAATCTAAATTAAAAAAAATAGAGTTAACCTGCCATACAAACGCTCAAAGAGACTAATTAAAAAGTTAGTAAATCTCTAAAAACATGTATTAAGAAAAAGAGAGAGAAGGCCTTAGTATGAATGTAAAGAAATGAAATGCAAGAAATGAAAGACATTATTAGTCGAGCTAAGGTAGTTTGTGCTGCAGTAAAATCAATACAAAGACTTCAGTAGTTTAACATAACAAAAGCTGATTTACGTTCACAAAAATATATGCAGGTGACTTTCCAAGGTTCTTCCTGAGGTGGCTGAGCATTCTACGTTGCTTTGCTCTTCTGACATTTGCTTCCATGATCACCCTGTAGGAGACAGTGATATGCCCACTATGAACTACACACTGGCAAATAGAGACAATACACTACTCCTTCTCACACAGCACAGGAAAAACAAAGTCAGACAGCCAGGCTTGATGTCAAGGGGGTGGGAGGAAATATAATACCTCTGAAAGTCCACTGAGATGAAGAGAATGAGAAATATGGACAAACATTAATAATGCCTACCCAAATTATAACTAATTTTATGACAATGAAGATAAACATTTACATGAAATACAAACTCTTTGGAAAAAACATAAATTATTAAAATTGACTTAAAAAGTAATAGAGGACCTAAAGATACTGAATCAGTAGTCAAGAATTTTCTCCCACTGAAAAATACTATGCCCAACCTTCAAGAAACAGATAATGCTTCTTTTATATAATTAAGAACTTTTTTAAAAAATTAAAAGCTACCTACCTTCTCTTATGAGGCTACTATAACTTTGATAAGATACCAGATAAAGACATTATCAGAAAGGAAAACTGAAGATTAATATTATCAATGAACATAAATGTAAAAATCCTAAATATAGTACTGGTATAGCCAGTACATGAAACAAGCAGGAATCATAGGATGTGATCATAAAATATCTTTACTTTTTTCCCCTCTATTCCTTTAAAGTGTATTTGGAGAGATGGATTGCTTAACATTCCCTGGATAAAAACTCAGGCAATCTCATGATTTTTTCTGATTATTCCTTGGTAATTAAAAACCCTAAATCAAACATAATCTTGACTCAGAAATTTGGATATTGTCTCAACTCAGAAATTTGGACATTAAGTCTCATATTAAAACTCAAACTTTAAGGATAAATCTGGCCCGGCACCATACCTCATGCCTGTAATCCCAGCCCTTTGGGAGGCCGAGGTCAGTGGATCACTTGAGGTGTTCGAGACCAGCCTGGGCAACATGGCAAACCCTGTCTTTAAAAATATAAAAATTATCTGGGGTGGGGTGGTGGGTGCCAGTAGTCGCAGCTACTCTGGAGGCTAAGGCAGGAGAATCGCTTGAACCCAGGGGGCGGAGGTTGCAGTGTACCGAGATCCTGCCACTGCACTCTAGCCTGGCGACAGAGCAAGACTCCATCTCAAAAAAAAAAAAAAAGGAACCAAAGGTTGGGGAGGGGAGACAAAATTGGCTCATTCTTTTTCTTATTCATTTTCTTCCATACTTACATAATTAAATAGCTCGTCTGGGGTTGAGAAATTAGGGTGAGAAGAAGAGATAAAGAGAACCCTAGCATTCTTTTTTATGCACGTCACTGTTGTAACCTGGCCATGTGCTCTCTGGACGTAAGGGATGTTTAAAGCTAACGCTTTGTCTTGTGAGAGGTGTGTGTGTGTGTGTGTGTATGTGTGTGTGTGTTCAGTAGTGCCTTCCCTTTACCTATTGCTAGAGACCTCTGGTCTGCAGTTTTCTTGGTGCAGATAGACATGTCTCTATTTCAGCTTCTCACTTACTCCTTTTGTAGCCCTAGGAATCTTGTCATACCTTAAGCTTTTTTTCTGCTGACATTCATGTGCCCTTCAGGTGGTCCTGTTTTGCATCACTTAAGGTAATCCCACATCACCTCTCTCCTGCATACAGCAGGGCTCGCCCTGACTGACTCTTGGAGGAAGGCTGATCCTGGATGCCTCAGCTGTCAACAGCAAGCCAGCCCATCTTTAGTCGCTTAGATTTTTTTTAGGTGGGAATGAGACATTAGCCTACTCTGTCCTGCTAACTTCGGGTGACACATAGCAAACTCTCAGAGTACCCCTGTTGATCGTCCTTCTACTAGGTTTAAGGAAAGAAGTAGACAACCTGTATCAAATAGTTCCTTGGTTTGAATTAGAAAAGAAATTCTTCCTCTAGCTGAAGATCTTCTAGCCTCAGCACATATAGCCAAAATTGAAAAATGAGACCTAATTAAAGAGCTTCTGCACAGCAAAAGAAATTATCATCAGAGTGAACAGGCAACCTACAGAATGAGAGAAAACTTTTGCAATCTATCCATCTGACAAAGGGCTAATATCCACAATATACAAGAACTTAAATTTACAGGAAAAAAAAAACAAACAAACAATCCCATCAAAAAGCGGGTGAAGGATATGAACCGATACTTCTCAAAAGAAGACATTTATGTGACCAACAAACATATGAAAAAAAGCTCAACAACACTGGTTATTAGAGAAATGCAAATCAAAACCACAATGAGATACCATCTCACACCAGTTAGAATGGTGATCATTAAAAAGTCAGGAAACAACAGATGCTGGAGAGGATGTGGAGAAATAGGAACGCCTTTACACTGTTGGTGGGAGTGTAAATTAGTTCCACCATTATGAAAGACAGCGTGGCAATTCCTCAAGGATCTAGAACTAGAAATGCCAGTTGGTCCAGCGATCCCATTACTAGGTATATATCCAAAGGATTATAAATTATTCTGCTATAAAGACACATGCACACGTATGTTTATTGCAGCATTATTTACAATAGCAAAGACTTGGAACCAACCCAAATGTCCAGCAATGATAGATTGGGTAAAGAAAATGTTAGCTGGGTGTGGTGGCTCACGCTTGTAATCCCAGCACTTTGGGAGGCCAAGCTGGGCGGATCACGAGGTCAGGAGATCGAGACCATCCTGGCTAAATGGTGAAACACTGTCCCTACTAAAAATACAAAAAATTAGCAATAAGCAGAAAATATAATGGAAAACAATCCAGTTACCCCATAGCAACAAAATAATTTTTAAAACCTTAAGAAATAACTGCATGAAAAAAATTACAAATTCATACTGAGTAACATTAAAAATACCTTGGTTTAATGTAGAAACATACCATGTTCTTTTAAAAAATTTTGTGGGTACACAGTGGTATATATATTTATGGGGAACATGAGATGTTTTGATATAGGCATACAATGTGAACTAATAATATCATCAAGAATGGGGTATCCATCCTCTCAAGCATTTATCCTTTGAGTTACAAACAATCCAATTATACTCCTTAGTTATTTTAAAATGTACAATTAAGTTATTGTTAACTACAGTCACTGCAGAAAGGGAGAAAATATTTTCAGACTATTCACCTAACAAGAGATTAATACTTAGAATATACAAGGAACTCAATAGCAAAAACTAAAAATAATCTGATTTTTTAAATGGGCAAGTGAGCTGAATAGACATCTTTCAAAAGAAGACATACAAATGGCTAACAGGTATATAAGAAATATGCAACATCATTAATTATCAAGCTTTCAGGGTTTTCTAAGATTATATCATTTGCAAATTGGGACAATGTTTGCATGTAATATAAATCGAAACCACAGTAAGATATTATCTCTCCCTAGTTAGAATGACCATTATCAAAAAGACAAAAAATAACAAATGCTGGCAAGGATGCAGAGAAAGAGGAAGTCTTATACCCTGTCCATTGGAATGTGGATTAGTATAGCAATTATGGAAAACAGTATGAAGTTTCCTCAAAAATCTGAAAATAGAGCTACCGTATGATCCAGTAATCCTACTATTGGGTATATATCCAAAGGAAAGGCAGTCAGTACATCAAAGAGATATCTTCACTCCCATGTTTACTGCAATACTATTTCACAATATCCAAGATATGGAATCAACCTCAGTGTCCACCAACAGATGAATGGATAAAGAAAAGCAGTATATATACTCGATGGAATACTATTCAGCCATAAAAAATAATACAATCCTGTCATTTGTGGCAACGTGAATAATCTTGGAAGACATAATGTTAAGTGAAACAAGCCAGGCACAGAAAGATAAATACTGCATATTCTCACTCATATGTGGAAACCAAAATTATTGATCTCATATAAATAGAGAACAGAACAGTGGTTACTAGAGGCTGGGAAGGAGAGGGGGAGGGGAGAATAGCCAAAGGTTGGTTCACAGATACAAAAGTAAAGCTAGATAAGTGGAAAATGTTCTATGACATTAGAGGGTGATGATTATAATTAACAACAATTTATTGTATGCTTTCCAGTGGCAAAAAAAGTAGATTTCGAATATTCCCAACACAAAGAAATTATAAGTGTTTTATGTGATAGATAACACTAATTACCCTGATCTGATCATCATATACTGTATACATGTATTGAAATATCACACTATACCCCATAAATATGTATAATTATTATGTGTCAATTAAAAATTATAAAAAGAAGAGTTTTAAGAAAAGAGTCTATCAATAGTAGGGCCCCAAAATTTTATAATTTGACTTATAGTTACTGTATGGGTTTGAATGTGTAAGTTTCCCATGAGTTGACTATATTTCTATTTTCTTATAAGATGTTGCTTAGAACATCTTAAATGCCTACTTATCTCCCATTCTACCCCCTTTATCTACATTCTCTTGGAAAAAAAACAAAACTTGTATTTGGGTACTCCAAACCCACTCATTCCACTATGAAAAAACAATCACAAACATGTTAAGTCATCCAATTTATTAGTGAGAGAGCCAGGTCTAGAGACCATATTTCCTGCCTCCCGGCCAATGTACTAAATTACTGGGATGGGAATGAATATGTGTCCATGTGTGCATAAAAGTTTACGTGTGTAAATGTGTATGTGAGTTTGGTTTAGGGTGTGGAAATGGACTTGTCCCACTTTATTCACTAATATGGATGTCCAGGAAAAGGAGAAGCAATGGACCTGTCTAAATTAGCAAACTGTAAAGAATGCTCACAATAAGAGTTGTGGAAATAAATGAATAATACGTTTGCAGAGTAACCCCTTACATATCATCAAATCTATAGAAGAGCCAAAGAGAATCTGTGGAATCAGTTATTTAATTCTTAATATACCCAGCATAAATCTCAACAATCTTACCTCAGGTATATTAAGAAAATAAATATTCATTGTACACTTTTTCTTTCTTTCTGTCTTTCTTTTTTTTTCTTTGAGAGGGAGTTTCACTCTTGTTGCCCAGACTGGAATGCAATGGTGCGATCTCGGCTCACCACAACCTCTGCCTCCCCAGTTCAAATGATTGTCCTGCCTCAGCCTCCTGAGTAGCTGGGATTACAGGCATGTGCCATCACACCGGCTAATTTTGCATTTTTAGTAGAAACAGAGTTTCTCCACGTTGGTCAGGCTGATCTCGAACTCTCGACCTCAGATGATCCACCTGCCTCGGCCTCCCAAAGTGCTGAGATTACAGGCATGAGCCACCACACCCAGCCCCATTTTGTACTTGTTCAAATCCAAGATATGTCTGGCTTAAAATATTCCCAGAGTTGACTCTGAGACCATACATTATGCTGATCAATATATTCCTATATATTTCTGTGTCTTTGAGACCACATTGGTTGTAGAAGTGAAGGATCTCAGGGTCATAATCAGAAACGTGTTTAGCTGGAGCTCCTAAGCTGTTTCTCTGGTGGTCTTGCAGCACAAGTTCACCAATGGCTGCTTGTGCTTACATGCCGCTACCTCACCTCCATGCTAAGAAATGTGCCACAGTCTATTTTCTCTGAGAATCTGAGGCCCATATATTGTGCAAGAAAGCCATTTGATCTCTTGGCTTTCCTGAAAGGTATTTTTTTCTCTTCAAGTTTAGGAATCTGGATCCAGCTCCATTCAGTAAGCTCTTCAGGATAACAGTGTTTTATGCTGTATTAAAAGGTCTGTTTTCCCAGTGCTGAACTTGTGTTCCCAAATTAGGAGCATCCTGTGACTTCTTCTGAGCTCCTTGCCAGCGTACCCTCTGCAAGTGGGCAGAGGACAGCCCCTTCCTTCCTTCCTTCCTTCCTTCCTTCCTTCCTTCCCTTTCCTTCCTTCTTTCCTTCCTTTCTTCCCTCCCTTGCTTTCTTCATTCCTTCCTTCCTACCTCTCTTTCTCTTTCCTTTTCTTTCTCTTTCTTTCTTTTTCTTTCTTTGTTTCTTTGTTCCTCTCTTTCTTTTCTTTTCTTTCCTTCCTTCCTCCCTTCCTCCCTCCCCTTCCTCCCTTCCTCTACCTCTCTCCTCTTTCTTTCTCTTTCTTTCTTTCTTTCTTTTCTTTCTTTCTCTTCTGCCTCTTTTGTCTGGCTTCCTTTCACAATTTATGCCAGAGCCTTTCATGCACATTCAATTCTCAATGTCCATAGAGTGAGATGGAGAAACACATTTCCAGAAAAATTTCATTATCACCCTAGATTGCCAAAGTACTACCTCAGGGAAGTTAGAAAGTTAAAGAAAGCAGCTTAAAATCATCACCTTATAATGCTCAAGCTACTGTCTATGGGTAAAATCACTAAAGAGGTATCAAATACAAGCACCGGCTAGAGAAGTGTTTTCCAAACAATGCATTAAAATATCTTCTTTAACATTTGCAGTTCTACAAGAACCTTAGAGGGACTTCCTGGAACTTCAGGAATGGAGCATCATATTCTGCTGCACCTTCATTATACACGCTTTTGCCTTCCTGTCAGCTGCTATTGTCTATTTCTGCTTAGAACAGCAGTGAGCTTCTTCTCTCCAATGTTGGCAGAGCAGAGCAAAATCAAGTCTGCCACTGTGGGCAGGTCTGGCAGCACTGGTGTGCCCTCCTAACCTAATTCATGTTTACTTCCCAGTAGTCTCTTGAAATTTTGATAGCTGACAGAACCCAAGGTACAGTTCCAAAATCTGTGTTCCAAATCCAACTTGAAATTTAACAAGTATTGGTCTTGTCTTCTTGACAGGAAAAAAAAGAAAGAAAAAAAAAAAAAAAACCAAGGAATAAGAAACCCTTAACTATTTACATTTACATTTTCCTTGTTGCTCTTCAGGGGAAAATTTAGAATGAAGACAGATTTGTAAGCCTGTTTCTAAAAGCAGGCAGATTTAAATGGCTTCTGGCATAAATTTTTAAAAAGCAAGTAAAAGGTTTGATTGTTTCTTTTTAAATGGTCCAATTTATATCCAAGAAACACTTCTATTTTAAAGCTACTCATCTTCCTGTGCTTTTTATACATCTAACATCCTGTCCCTCCAGAGAAATGAGTGCTGTATTTCTAAAGTACGTATCAATTGAGATTAAACCACCCCATGCTAAAAGGAGTGCTCAACTTTTCTCTGCCTTGCCTGGCTCTGCCCTCCCCCCACCCACACACTTCATTGTTCACAGGGAAAAATCCTGTAATTAGATAGACGTGGCTTGCACATGACATAGTAATAACCAACATTGAACCTCGGCCATATGCCAGGTACTTTACATGGACTATTCATTTAATTGGTGCGGTAAGTATTGTTATTTCCAGGTGGTGGAGAAAGTTGATGCAGGGCAGTTAGGTCACTTGCCTGGGATAGCCAGCTGGGAAAGAGGGAAGCTGGCATTCACACCCAGACAACCTGATTCTAAAAGCTGTAATCTACCCCCTTAGCTGTCCTTCCTCTTAACATCCAGTGTCAGTTCACGGAAAGTGCTTCATGATGCAACTCAGAGCAAAGATGGGGCAAACCTCTCAGTGTAATTAGTCCTTAGTATCCCATAATGGTAGGCAGAAAAAAAAAGGTCGAAGTTACACTATAGGCTGAATGTGAATTTTTCATGCACACTAGATGAAGTTTTTGGAAGGAAATCTACCTGCACTGTAGTGAGATATGTCTGACTTTGGATATTGTAGGAAAGGAACAGGGGCAGCCCAGAGGGAAAGCTTTTCCCTTGCAGCCCCATAGGTTGTTACCCTCCACAGGACTAAAACATATTCTGCCAATTTTTTTTCCAAAAGCAGAAAGGTATATCCAGCCAGAAACCACTCACACCTCTGTATGGAGTAGCAGTAATTGAATGGAGGGGAAACATACCTGAAATCTAACACACTAGGTGGCAAATTTGTTAAATGCAGAAGAGGTTGCTGGAATCAGACTCTGGTTAAGGTTAGGGGGCAGTGCAGAGATGGAAATACCAGGGACACAGGAGGGAGAAAAGGTGAAAGGAAGAGTGCTTTGGAAAGATAAGGAAAGCAGAGAGTAAGGAATGAGAGGCCCAGGGCAGAGGACAGGAAGAAGAGCTGGAGATCATCCATGTGACACTCTTGGCAAAAAGCCTAGACAGTAACACTGTAATGGTACTGCAAGAAAAGTAGTAACTAGATTAGGAATGCAAAACCCATATCCTCTCTACTAGTACTTACCACTCACTTACCCCTACTCCCAACTCCTTCAATAAAGAGCTGTTAAACCTTCCCAAACGTAGGGAAAGTCATGCGAGAAGCTGTCCTCAACACTTCAACCCTAAGAGGGCATCTATAAATACACAACATGGGATGCCAGACCACCATATCTACTCTCTAGTTAACCTTTAATTTTTGTAATTATAAAATTTAAGACACATTCCAAAGAGTGAATAAATTCATACGTATATATTAAAAATAACAGTAAAATGAATATTTGTGTAATCTGTGGCCAACTTAAAAAAGAGAAAATAACTAGCACTTTGGATGCTATTTTTGTGGCCTTCCCGAATTCCTTCCCTCTCCCTCCCCATTCAACTACTATTTTAAATTTTAGTTAAGCATTGTGTTGTTCTCCTTGTTAGTTAATTATCCTTCAATAATATATTGCTGAGTTTTATATAAATAGAACATACAGTAGTTTTCTTCTGAAATTACTTATTTTGTTCAATATTATGTTTTTGAAGGTCATGCATGATAATACGTATAGCCGTGGTTTATTTTCCATTACGTAAGTATAAAAATGTGTTTCTTCTACTACTGATGAACATTTGGATATTTCTAGTTTGCTGTCACAAACAATGTCACTACTTACTAGGTCTTATCCTGATAAGCAAGAGTTTCTTTATTTTATAGCCCTAGGAATGAAATGTCTAGCCCAGAGCACACATATTTGTTGAACATACAAGCCAACACTAAACTGTTTCCCAATATTTACTTCAATTGATATTAGTACCACCAGCATATAAGAAACCTTTGTCTTTAAATACTTACAAAAACTTAGGTTTGTCAGACTTTAGTTTTTGCCAATCTGTTGGACACAAATTTGTATCTAACTGCTTTTTAAAATTTCTACTCTCCTGATTATACAAAACACTGAGGATATTTTCATATGTAAAAGCTTTTGGTGTTTCTGTGAAATTTCTGCTAATATGTTTACTCATTTCACTATGCATAAGAATTTGCTATGTATTTCAAACAATAATCCTTTGTTGATTATACATGAGGCAAATATCTTCTTTTCGTTTGTGGCTTGTTTTAAAATGTTTGATAATGTCATTTGATAAACAGCAATCCTTAATTTTAATGTAGTTCAATTTATCCTTCTTTTTATTTTTACTTTTTGAGACAAAGTTTTGCTCTTGTCACCCAGACTGGAGTGCCTGGCATGACCTCAGCTCACGGCAACCTCCGCCTCCTGGGTTCAAGCAATTCTCCTGCCTCAGCCTCACGAATAGCTGGGATTACAGGCGCCCGCCACCATACTCAGCAAATTTTTTGGTATTTTTAGTAGAGATGGGGTTTCACCATGTTGGCCAGGCTGGTCTTGAACTCCAGACCTCAGGTGATCCACCCACCTTGGCTTCCCAAAGTGCTGGGATTATAAGCGTGAGCCACCGCACCCAGCCTATCCTTCCTTTTATTTTGAGCCTTTTAAAAGAGTTCCTTTTTTCTCCAAAGTTAGAAAAATGTATTTATGTATTATCTTCTAATAATTTTATAGTTTTACTTTTCATATTTAAGTATTTAATATACCTGGGATTGATTTATTTTTGTGTTTGGTAATAATTCAATTCTATTTTTTCCATATGGAAAACCAATTGTTCAGCACAAATTATCTGCTAGCCTGTTGTAGCAATAAATACTGCATAGTCACAAAATTCTGTTCTTCTCTTCAACCTGTGCACATGAATGCTCAAATCAGCTACCTTCCTCAGCCTTTCTTGAAGCTTCAATTGACCATATAACTACATTGTAGAAGGGATAAGTACCACCCCCACATTTAAGCTGTAAGACAGTGGCGTCTTCTGGATATTTTCTTTCCCTTGCCTGCCTATTGAAATTTGAATGCAGGCAATGATCTAGACTTGGCCATGCAGATGGCAATAAGTTTCAGAAGGACTTGCATTTCATAAATGAAAAAGCAAAAGTTAGCATAACCATTTATACTGGGACTGCTAATTAAGAGAAAAATAAACTTCTTTTCTATTTAAATTACTGTATTGTGGAAGCTCTTTGTGACTGCTGGCTAGCCTTTCTGTAACATAAGAACTGCTACCAGAAGCGGGGTGCTACCCTGACAAAAGCCTAAAATATATGTCATTGGTTTGGTGGACAGTCAACAAATCCTGAGAATACAGGCTGAAAATAGTAATCCTGTGATGTAACATCAAAATATTTGACAAAATCATGACGTATGATGAGATGAAGAGCAGACCATGTGCCAAAAAAGCCTGGAGGTTTATAAAAAGCAATTAGGAAAAGTAAGAATGTTAATGTGTATTTTGTAGTTGTGTATTGCCTTTAGCAGGTATAGATGAGATAATAGATAAGAAATCTATAAGCTTTGGAAGAATCAGCAGTTTATAAGGAAAGAGGGAATGAAATAAGGACTGTCCAGAAACATGGAGACTCAACAGTCACTGCAAACATCTATTACAGACATAAATTGTTGTTTGGAGACGTTTCCAAAGTCTTCCTGTTAAATCAAACAAAGGGATACAGGTCTGTTTGGAAAATATTAAGCTAAGATGCTTGCATTGTTGTAGACGGCCTCAAGATAGCTGCCATTAAAAAAGGAGCAAGGTACAAGATCAATCAAGAAATCAAAAAAAATAAGGTATAAGAATTATGTCCAGAAAAGAGCCAGCACATGAAACTGACTGGGAGCAAACATCCCAGAAGCCTAAGTTTCTAAGAGAATGATATTATCAAAGAAACTATAGACCTATCCTATAAAAGTCCTTGATTATTCATCCCCCAAGAAGGGCCTCTAAATACCCATTTCAGATATGGACTAGAGAATAGTAGGCCAGGATGAACCTGTCAGACAGCAAAGTCACAGACCATGTAGAACAAAAAAATGAGGGAATAACTCTCTAAGCAGGGACAAGTCTATGGCAGAGAAGAGAGTACTTGTGATTCTTGCTTTCCAGGATGTGTCATTGCTGTGGACTAATGAATGCTGTGTGTTTCTCATTCTTCCATTTTCTAAATGAGAGTCTCCACGTGGTTATCATTTTCTGCTTCAACATGGCATACTGTTCGCATATTCATGCCGGATGGGGAGCAAACGGCTTTGAGTATATAGAACATTGAACCCAGGAGAAGTCACATCTGGACCTTACAAAGAGGACAACAGATGAGCAAGTGTTCTGGATTGCCATTGAAATGGATGGCATAATTGAATGAGACATTCAGTTGCCTCCCTTGTAGAGAATGACCATGTTCAGTGAAAGACAGAATACCTGAGGGAGGAGGAAAGGGCTGATTCTGGCTTTATATTTCACAAATAAGTTAATTTTTAACAATATATGTTGTTGAGATAAATTTCCAATATATCCTGTTAATTCATGTGTTTAGTTGTGGTAGTCATTTGTCATTATTTGTTGCTGAACAGCATCTAACACAGCTGCCCTTTACTTTAATTTAGGCACTGAGGATGCAGAGAGGCAAAGGTCATGGAGAATTCTCTCTTTGATGGAGGTGACAGCTGACGTAAATAAAGTTTTCAGAGAAGTGGCAGAAGTACTCATAATGGTGTTCAATGGCTGATGGCTAATTTTCAGGGCCAAGAACATTGGTAATACAAGCTGCATGAGCTAGTGACAAGCTCAGATGTGTGATCTGGGGACATTTCTTGTGTGGCTGAGTAGGCTGCAAGCATCATTCTTCAGCTTTGTTGTTACTCGGTGAACTATCCAGTATGTCTTAATAAATTTCATTTGTGCTTGAATAAACCAGAGTAGATCTCTTTTGCTTCTGACAAAAAAAAAAAATCTAACTAACATGGCTAATAAAAAACTACTTTACACCATAAGCCACTTTTTCTGTTTGGTATTTCCTTGTTCTATTCTTTGCAAAAGCTCAAGTACAACGAATTCAGTGAGCGAAATAAAATAGTTAGAAAAGTGACTAGTAAAAATTGCCATTTCCATTCTTGCTGTCTACCCATTTTGGGCAGAAGCCTGGCTTCTTTCTTTATTTCTGGACCACTCAATGTTTTATCTATCCCATTTTCTTGCAAGCTCCTTAATTCTGCCATATCTCTGTTTATACTGTGTTCTCAATAGGACCCAATTTGGAGGGCTTCGTGAGGCTTGCTCACTCTCACACTGATACTTTCAGCTTTCCTCTCTTCCCAGTGCATCTTCAGGCTTCTGATAAGCATCATCATGATGTGCTTAACATTCATTCATTCAACAAAATCACTTTGTGAGTTCTATGGCAATAACATTGGTAAATGTGGGAACAGCTAGGGAAAATATTTTGAGGTCACAGATTGATGGTAGCTTTGCAAATAGATTCAGAAATTCTGTCTCAGACATATTACTCATGAAATTATATTTTTAAAGCACTTCAATACAGCCTTACTTCAATGTAAGCCTTAAAAGAAACAGGCAAACAGAATATAGCACGGAATGAAGATTTTCACTGAAAGCCTTTCATGATCAATTTAATAGATGCAACAAATACACCCCAGACTGAGGTGGTTTTGAGATAAATCGAATCACTTTAGGTCATGATTTAAAGCAGCTGTCAGCAAGCCTTGAGTTAATCAATTTTACTATTCAGAATATTGCTTAATATAATCAACTATCTATTGAACAGATACTATGTGATAAGTACTGCAATATGCTACCAGTAGGATGCAAAGGCAGCATGAAGTGCATGAAGGCTTCCCAGAAAAAGTAAAAATAAAAACAGAGAGGAAGGCAAAGATGGGTGTGAAGGGGGATGCAGGGAGACTTTAATGCATTTACTCACAAAAACATATTTGGTATGCCTTTCAGATCTCCTTTTCAAAGGAGGGAGAATCAAATTTGTATGTGTGTGTATACCTATATCTATGCCTATATATTTACATCTATGCCCACATCTATATTTCGAGAAAGTGAGAGGTAGGGGGAAACAGGCAAAGTTTTCGGAAACTAACCACATTAATGGCGAGGCCATGTATTAGTCAGGGTTTTAGTTAAATAATAGAAACTAAGTTAATTCTGTACAAACAGAAAAGTGACGTATCAAAAGGACATTAGTAGCTTACAGAATTACTGGGTGGTCGTGTGAACCAGGCTTAGATGAAGGCTGTGTAGCCAGAAGTTCTCCTGCAGCACTGACCTGGCACTGCTGTTCCAGAAGATCCCCCTTATTGTAATCAACATTGCTTCTATAGAGAGGATTTTCCACAGCACCCAGAGTTTTGTATGAGAAATACCTGACTCAAATTCCAGGGTGCATCTGACCAGCACATGCTTATGCCCTCACTGCAAGGGAGACTGGGAAAGTGAGCTGCTGGTTTCTGATATTTCAGTGACCACTACAGTAAAATCACCATTTGTTTCCTGTGGTTGCTATAAAAAATTACCACAAACTTGGTGGCTTAAAGCAACAGAAATTTATTCTCTCATAGTTCTGGAGCCCAAAAGACCAAAGTCACAGAGTCAGCAGGGCCACACTCCCCACTTTCTAGTTTCTTGCCTCTTCTAGCCCTGCTAGCTGCAAGCATTCCTTAGCTTGTAGCCACATCACTACAGTCTCCACCTCCATCTTTATATTGCCTTTTCCATGTGTATTTGTGAAATCTCCCTCTGCCTTTCTGTAATAGCATGTGTGATAGCAGATAGAACTCACCTTAATAATTCAGGCTGACCACCTCATCTTAAGATCCTTAATTTAGTTATGTTTGCAAAAATACGCCCCAAAAGGTAACATTCACAGGGCCTGATATCTTTGAGATTCAGATGCAAAAAATTATTCTTTACATTAGAAGGAGTATTTAGATGTACCCCTTCACTAAGGTGGCAAGCCCCTCACTTTTTTTCAGGTTTGTTCCCTACAGGTTTGATATACAAATGTCTTACAAATATGTCTTTAAAAGTTGCTATCTCTGGCTCACTATGTCCTGTCAGAGAACAGGTAAAGAATTCCTGAACTATAATGAGGCTCAGGTGTTGCCCACTGAAAAGAATGGTTAGTGTCTAGTACAACTAGTATAGAAGATTTATAATGTAAGATCTTGTAGACTCTTGTTAGCAGCACACCATAGATTTTGTGCAACTAAATTGTTCTTGGAAACTAACAAGGTCACCAACTGAGTAGCCAAGCTCTTCAGTTTCTCTCGCTCTTCTCGTCTCCCTAATATTTCCAGTCTAAGCTTAAATGCAGGTGAACTATGGTATAGGTATGTAAGACTTCAAATAAAGAGAAATTGATATCCTTCTCAAAGATGAAAGAAAGCATAGAAGGCCTAACTACAATATAATATTTAATGATGGTTTCATGAATGGGGAACTTGGTAAATTTTCCCAAAGTGTATCCTATAAACCACATTTGGCACACAAGTGTCTGTGTGTGTTGGCTAAATAAGGTTCCATTTGGATTCATCTTCTGCTTCCTCATTGGCTACAGGCAGAGCCTGTAGAAATCATCACAAGTTCTACCATCCCAGTCCTATAAAGAGTATACCTTTCTCCAAATAGAATAAATACAAGTATAGATCAAAGCGTGACCATAAGCCAAGCAGATAGCAGGTGGCACAATATAATATTAAGACACATTAAAAAAAAAAAAAAACTAAGGAAACCAAAAAAAAAAAAAGTTACAACAAATCATTTTGTACTGTCAATTGAGTCGTCTAGACCTTATTGAAAATAACTGTCTATATTTGTATATAGTATTATAAATAAATTTACGTTTATTTAAGGAAAAATAAAAGACACATCACATGCAGCTTGCAGGGAATCAGATCAGAATAGGAGTGTCCTATTATACTAACTAGAGTCTGACTAAGGTGGAGAGATAAAAGACCCCAAATCCTCAAAAGCCAGGAAGGAGATTCTAAAACCCAAGTTGCTAATAGACATATTTTTTACTTTTGAAATTTTACTTTTTAATCGGCAACACAATATAACAAAGAGCTCATAGGTATGTGGCTGCCCAGTCAAAGCCTATGACTCACAGGCTCCCTTGCAGTGGAGATGTGACTAAGTTCTGGTCAGTGCAATGTGCTTAGAAGTGATATGTGTGACTTCCAGTTTGTGCACTTAAAAAGGAGATCCCGTCGGGCGCAGTGGCTCACACCTGTAATCCCAGCACTTTGGGAGGCCGAGGCAGGCAGATCACCTGAGGTCGGGAGTTCGAGATCAGTCTGGCCAACATGGTAAAACCCCATCTCTACTAAAAATACAAAAAGTTAGCCTGGAGTGGTGGCGGGTGCCTGTGATCCCAGCTACTCAGGAGGCTGAGGCAGGAGAATTGCTTGAACCTGGGAGACGGAGGTTGCAGTGAGCCGAGATCCCGCCATTGCACTCCAGCCTGGGCAACAAGAGCGAAACTCCGTCTCAAAAAAAAGGAGATTCCCCCCACCTCACCTTTCCCTCTTCCCTCCTAGTCATTAGACATATTTTACTGATTGTGACAGTTGTGCTAGAATACATACCTGCAACAACATATGTTTAGTCTTCTGTATTATTGTCAATACCACCGTTTCCTGGACAGCTGATATTGATGTTGGACACACGCACCCTCAAAACCCTGCATAGCTCCTAGCTGGTTCTGACCAAAGTGGTCTGTATATCAGAAGGCACCATACCACTGAGGGTCAGACTAAGTTCCAAATATGATGTCTTCCTTTTTTTTTTCCTGTGGTACAGTTATGATGTCTTCTTGATCTTTAAATCTCCAGGGCCTAGCAGAGAGCCTGGAGCCCTGGTTGGTCTTTGATTGACGGGGTCTAGATTATGACCGGCAAATCTTTGCTAGGGAAGGTAAAAAAATAGAGTATCTGCCTGTAATCCCAGTACTTTGGGAGGCTGAGGCAGGTGGATCACAAGGTCAAGAGATCAAGACCATCCTGGCCAACATGGTGGAACCCTGTCTCTACTAAAAATACAAAAATTAGCCAGGTGTGGTAGTGCATGCCTGTAGTCCCAGCTACTCAGGAGGCTGAGGCAGGAGAATCACTTAAACCCAAGAGGCAGAGGTTACAGTGAGCCAAGATCACACCACTACACTCCAGCCTGACGACAGAGCGAGACTCCGTTTCAAAAAAAAAACAGTATTTGGCTTTCATGTGTCCTTCAAATCACAATGTGGGGGATCTTTCAAATATGGAAAGAATGTTTGAATTTTCTGGATAACGAAGAAAGAATGAATAATCAGCATTACAGAGATGGAATATGTAAGCCATCTACTCCAGTGACTAGACCAAGAGGTGATCAATAGATATTTAAATGAAGAAATGGATGCTTAAATGAAGAAAAGAGGAATGAGCTTTGGCTTGGATCCTTATTAGTACAAAAAATTTTCCATGGGGCTCACAGCCTTCTCCAAACCCTAGCTTATGTGACTGAAGTCCTGCTAACTACCATACCCCTTGCCAGCACCTTTTCTCAGAATATGGACACTCTTCCTTTGATCACTATGTCTGTCTAGGGACCTATTCTAACTCCAGCTATGTAGAACTGCAATGTTGCCTCCTGCCTGACTTCAAGCATCTCACTGCCTAAAGACCTCTGAGAGAGCCAAATCCCGCCTCCATGCTTCACCTTGCCCCCGTGGGCTTCTGGCCACTCCACTCCAGGGCCAGCTCTACGACTCTGCTTCTGAGTCAGAACCTGTAGCATTTGATCCGACTTCTTTCCTTCTCCACTTGCCTGTTCCATTGCAGTCCTGGTACGACTTGAAACCCAGCCCCTAGTAATTCTGACGGCAATAAGTTGCCTTAAAATTGAATTTCTGGGAGCTTAGAGCACGTGATTATATTAACTGTGAGTGAAGTTATAGTCACATCAGAATCACATATTAGTTGACTACTAGGTAACTTGGATTCAGTAGGTCTATGGTGGTGCTAGGGAATATGTGTTTTTAAAAAGCCCCACAGGTAAACTCTCTGATGCACACCCCAACTTGAAACTCATTGTTTTAGAACTATGTGAGTTCTATGGACTAGGAATCACAGAAGTAAAGGAGGTGATTTAGACCAAGAAGTCAAGGACCTAGGTTTCAGACCAGCTAATCATTTGATCTTAAGCTTAATCATTTGAAAAAAAACAGTGGTTTTCTATGAAGTAAAAGCAATAGGATTGTGATCATTGAGATCCCTTCCAATTTGGAAATTATCAGATACATGACAAAATGCCGAGCTTTTCAAATGTGTCAGGATTCTTGCTAAGTCAAGGGAAAACACAACTTTAAGGTCCAATAGAGATGAGTGAGAATTCTGCATTAGTTATTTATTAGCTATGAAACCATGACCAAATTACAAACTCTGAGACCCAGTGTCCTTATTTGAAAAGTAGGGTCAATATTGGCTGCCTCTTATGTTTCTTATAAAATTAAAAGCAACAAAAATTGGGTTAAAAATTATATTTACTCCTTGGAGTTGATGTGAGGATTAAATGAGTTAAGACATGTAAAGCAGTTAGAATTGTGCACATACAAAAAAAAATGTGTGTTGTTATTTTATTATTATGATAAGACTGCACAATGTCTGGCACATATCAAATACTCATAGGTATCACTTCCTTTCTTTTTGCCTACTGTCTGGATATTTAATCTGCCAGAATACTTTAAGCAGAAAGCTCCTCAACTCAACAAAGGTGTTAAATTGGTTTTAACTGGCTGAGTGATTTTGAACTCTTCTTTTATCTCTTCCAGTTTATTTAAATGACTTATTTCTTCTCCCTGTTCCCAGTCCTCCTGACTGTGGTAGGGAGCACGATGAACCTCACGCCCCATTTAGTACATAAAGCTTATTCACCGAGTATTGTTCATCTGCTCTCTTACAAGCTAGGTGCTCTCTGCTGTTTTCATGGGTGGGATAATCAGGCTGCCTGTGGGAAATGGCAGTTGTGAAAGACCGATGAGTATAATATGTGGTCTGAATTCGTATCAGCTGCTGCCAAATTAAGAGTGAAACCACAAAAACATTTCTCTAAGCACAAGCAAAACATGTTACAGTCTCAACAATGGTGTTGGTAATTAACCCACGGAGAGTTACAAATGGCCAATGACTCATTGATTTGAGCAGATGCAATTACCTCTAGGAATGTGCTATGCTGATCTGCAGAGTGTATGAATGGATTTTCACAATCATTTCCTGGAAGGCTGATGACATGCTACTTCAGCAAAAGTGAGACTAAACCTGGATACAGTTGACAGATGTCAAATGTAATCTTGACATTGGAAGTATATCTAGTCCAACACCTTCATTTTAGTTTAATTTAATTGTAAATACAGTGGGGAGATGTGCATGTTTGTTACATGGGTATATTGAGTAGTGGTGGGGATTGGGCTTCTAGTGTATCTATTACCTAAATAGCAAACATTGTACATGATAGGTTATTTTTCAACCCCAATTCCCCTCCCAGCCTCCCTGCTTTTGGAACCCCCAGTGTCTATTATTTCCATCTTTATTTATGTTTACCCATTGTTTATCTTCCACTTATATGTGAAAAAATGCAGTATTTGACTTTCTGAATCAGTTCACTTAGGATAATGGCCTCCAGCTCCATCCATGTGGCTGCAAAGGACATGATTTCATTATTTTTTATGGCTGTGTAGTATTCCATGGTGTATGTATATCATATTTTCTTTATCCAGTCAACTGTTGATGGTTCCATGACTAAGTGGTAGTTGTCCAGTCAACTGTTGATGGTTCCAACCTAAGTTGGTTCCGTGACTTTGCTATTATGAATAGGGCTGTGATGAACATGCAAGGACAGGCAATATTTGCACTTTAAAAAAAGATGAGGAAACTGAGGTCCAGAGGGGCTGAGTCTAAATATTTTATTTGTATAAGGTAGATAATCCAAACTATAGAGCTAGCTTTAATGGGACATCTAAAATTGGAGTATTTGGTGACTGAACTTCTACAAACATTTACAAACATATTTTGCTTGTGACCAAAAAATGTTGAAAATATCAGAATTTATTTAGGTTCAGTGATCAGAATGCTTGAAAACCAGATGACCCAGAAAATCTAAAGTATATTATCATGATTGCTAAAGACCATACATGTCTTACACCTACTGAAAGCTGAGTGTTAAGAGAGTGGATTCTGGATTCAGACTGCTTGGGTCCAGTTAGTGATTCTGCCTCTTCCCAACTGTGTGCCTTTCAGCACATTGCTTTTCTGTCTGTGCCTTAATGTCCACATTTGTATAATGGATAATAATAGTTGGTAGCTACCTTGAACAGTCAACATTAAATAAATTAATATAAAGCATGTAGAAGGGTGTCTATACATAATAAGCACTATAAAATATTAGCATTCTTATATTTTAAACCTTCACAGTGATATTAACTGAGAGACTCCTTTTCAGTTTTAAAGCATTCAATAGGTATGTGCTGCTGGAAGAAACTTCAGGGAAGGAGGCTACATAAGCAGATCCTGGTGATAGGGCTTTGCATTTATAGTCCATAGTTTGGAAATAATTGTGGTCCTGTGGTGATGTTTTTATGATTTTATTATTCTATGATTTTATTCTTTTTATCTTTCATGGTTTTTTATCTGTTTCTTTGGAAAATTCATTTCTAAGTCAATTTTACTTCAACCTGTTCTTAATAATAATCAAAATTTCTATTAAGGTCATAGTAGAGGTCTTCATTAAAACATATGCTAATTGAGAACAAGATTCTCATCATTTGGTCTGAAAAATCTCTGTTCTAATGTGCCCAGCTGCCTTGAGTCTCTGTTTCTTTCTCATGCACAGGCCCTGACCCCACCCAGCCAGTCTGAATGCCCCACTTTGCTCTTTCCATAGTCCATGTGCATTCTAACAATATCTTTTCTTCTGTAAGTAAACTATTATTTTAAGAATGTTTATTTATTTATTTTTTAAATTATACTTTAAGTTCTAGGGTACATGTGCACAACGTGCAGGTTTGTTACATATGTATACATCTGCCATGTTGGTGTGCTGCACCCATTAACTCGTCATTTACATTAGGTATTTCTCCTAATGCTATCCCTCCCCCCTCCTCCCACCCCATGACAGGCACCAGTTTGTGATGTTCCCCTTCCTGTGTCCAAGTGTTCTCATTGTTCAATTCCCACCTATGAGTGAGAACATGTGGTGTTTGGTTTTCTGTCCTTGCGATAGTTTGCTCAGAATGATGGTTTCCAGCTTCATCCATGTCCCTACGAAGGACATGAACTCATCCTTTTTTATGGCTGCATAGTATTCCATGGTGTATATGTGCCACATTTTCTTTTTTTTAATTTTATTATTATTATACTTTAAGTTTTAGGGTACATGTGCACAATGTTCAGGTTTGTTACATATGTATACATGTGCCGTGTTGGTTTGCTGCACCCATTAACTCGTCATTTAGCATTAGGTATATCTCCTAATTCTATCCCTCCCCCATCCCCCAACCCCACAACAGTTCCCGGAGTGTGATGTTCCCCTTCCTGTGTCCAAGTGTTCTCATTGTTCAATTCCCACCTATGAGTGAGAACATGTAGTGTTTGGTTTTTTGTCCTTGTGATAGTTTGCTGAGAATGATGGTTTCCAGTTTCATCCATGTCCCTACAAAGGACATGAACTCATCATTTTTTATGGCTGCATAGTATTCCATGGTGCATATGTGCCACATTAATTTTCACAACCTACTCATCTGACAAAGGGCTAATATCCAGAATCTACAATGAACTCAAACAAATTTACAAGAAAAAAACAACCCCATCAAAAAGTGGGCAAAGGATATGAACAGACACTTCTAAAAAGATGACATTTATGCAGCCAAAAAACACATGAAAAAATGCTCATCATCACTGGCCATCAGAGAAATGCAAATCAAAACCACAATGAGATGCCATCTCACACCAGTTAGAATGGCCATCATTAAAAAGTCAGGAAACAACAGGTGCTGGAGAGGATGTGGAGAAATAGGAACACTTTTACACTGTTGGTGGGACTGTAAACTAGTTCAACCATTGTGGAAGTCAGTGTGGCGATTCCTCAGGGATCTAGAACTAGAAATACCATTTGACCCAGCCATCCCATTACTGGGTATATACCCAAAGGATTATAAATCATGCTGCTATAAAGACACATGCACACGTATGTTCATTGCGGCACTATTTTAAGAATGTTAAGTAGATTTGGAATTATCTATTTGATAATCACTCAACAACATATGATCATATTAAGACCTTTACCAAGCTCTGGGCTAGATTGTGGGACCCCCCTCTAACCCCATCCCAATACCCATAAGGTATAATTCAAAATAAAAAGAATATTACATCATAAAACTGGTGTAATGAAGTCCAATAAATTCTTATTTTTTTTCCCATGATGACTACTTTGGTGGTGTTTTGAAATATCCTGTAGAAAGATTTTACATGAAACTTTTCTCATTTTTTATACTCATGTCTTCTGGGAAACCCTTAGTTAAATTTCCCTTTATAGACTTAAACCTCTTAACATTCACCAGATTGGCAATACATTTTGCCTTCTTGGGGAAAATGTGAGATTAACAAATGGAGACTGTTGTCTACTGTACTGAAATAAATCATACAATGCATTTCTATGAAAAACAAATTTCTCTTTATTATGAAAGAAAATGGATAATCTGTCTGTTTGGGGCTTCTAAAAGTTGTTAGGCACTGAGCAAGGTTGACTTTGGAGACCAAGTCACGAAGCATGAACTCGACTTTTTGCCCTTCCTTATCGTTATTTTTTGTCCCAGTTCAGACCATATGGTACCTGAGATGGCAGATTTCTTGGCTAAGGTAAAAGACCCCTTGACCATTACATCCTTAATGTGGAATGTTAATATTCCCTTCCCAAAACGAAACACTGCCTATGACCAATCAAATTGCTGTAACTATGCACTAACCTTGCATGGAAAATGTTGAGACCCTAATTCAGTTTCCCCAGCTTTTGCGTATATTAACAGCCCTCAAGCGTCTCCTCTTCAGTGCACTGACCCCATCTTTTCGGAGTCTGTGTCCTTACCAGTGGTTTTTCTCAGACTTTGTGCTTGAATAAACTCAATATTTAATCATATTGCCTGAATCCTAATTTAAGGTTGACAAATTAGCGATTATGAAAGGGACCTTCCTAGTCATTTCACCAGCAGCCAGATCCTTGATACCAGCACAACTGATGTATCTTCCACCCTCACCAGAGTTAACAGGAATCCCTGGTAAGGTGCTTTACCTTGGTTGAGGATTCAGACTTTATTCAAGCTGTACCTTCCTAACTCAGTGGGGTTGGAATTGAAGTTCTATTGCAAGGTAGAAGATTCATTTGTTATACTCTAGAGATTCTAATAGCAGATTTCTAGCTTTCAACTTTCTGTGAAGTTAAGATTTGTCTTGAATTATTCCTTAGAGTTTTTACAACCCTTCTGTCATTCAAAATTTTGGTAGAGAGACAGTTTCCCTTTGAAAAGATGTGGTGAAAGGAAGTGAATCTTTGTGGCCTGTGGGAAAAGTTTATAGTCTTTAAAACTGGCCAGATTCTGAAGCTTGGTTCGATTGACAAATCCAAACTTTATTTGTGAATAACCAAAAGTATCACAGGCTCTCTGTGAGGACAAAATAAGTCCCAAAGGTAAGAGACACCATTTCTCCCTGCCAGATGGTACCTTGGGTGGTTTAGTTCTAGTGGGAGTGTCAGAGTTAATCACTCATGATGAGTAATAGTCTCATACGAAATCCCTTAAGAAGAACATAAAGGTAGCCTCACTTAATTCAGCTGGCACACATAAAGGATTGATCAACTAGCGCGGAAAGTGCCAAAGTTTCTTGGGATTACCGAGATGCTTAAGAGGGAAGAAGTGACTCAAGGGTGACACCTTGAGGAGCCATCCCCACAAGCAGCACACTTGACTCAAAAGTATTTTGGTCATGCAGGAAGGAAAGCACAAATTATGGGCAACCGAGCATCTAAAATGAACTCTTCCTTCTTAACGAGGACCCACCATTAGAAACATCAGCTAGATTTGTGTTTAACACCTATAGTGCATTTTCATGCAAATATTTAGAAAATTGGTCACACATAACTCCTGATGACCCCAAATTACAATGGCCAAAATGCACTACTTTTAAAATCCCTAAATTAGTTAACTTGCATGCTCAATTAGAAAAAGCTGGCTCTGAAATAGAATAATTGTGAAAATTGTTTTCAATGGTATTTGGAAACTTCCAAAAGGGGTTCTGACAAAGTCCTTTCTCTTCAGGAAGGAAACAAAAGATTATCTAAAACAATTCCTGTATTTAAAAAGACTGCTAAAATTTCTCCTCCTCCTTTAGCTCCTTCATCTCTTTATCCTTCATGGTCTGGACTCCCTTGCCCATTTCTACCTTCTGTTCCTCCTCCTTCTCCGACACCTGCTGTTTTGGCTCCATTTTGTGAACAGCCGATGTCTGGTGAAGGATAACCTGCTTTGGTTTATTAACCATGGTCAAAGGTACAACTAAAAGGAATAATTAAAGAATTCCCAACCCTCACAAGGTCTCTATTAGTTTTGCCAGCTAATTTGAGCCGAATATTCAAGCTCATGATCCTGGTTTTTCTGATTTATATTAATTAATTCACATGTTAGTAACAGAAAGTAAAGCTAAAGATTGGCTAGCTAAGGAAAATTGGAGAAACTCCTTTGCAGACTTTCTGAAATTTTCAGAAATTAATTGTGAACATGCCCATGATACTGCTAAATCTTTACTTGATGGTGTCTCTTTAGTCTTTCAAAACTAGTTAACTAGAATAAAACATAATGTCAACAAAATCCAAATGAGTCGGTGACGTCATATTTTGGGAGATTTTAAAAAATGTATTTAAACAACATTCAGGATTATCTGAAGTGAGTTATGCTAATCATTAAAATAATACTCTCCTCAACTCCAATTTCATAAATGGGTTAGATGAGAAATTAGGATTAATAGAAATAAGACAATGCTCTAGTTGGGCTATTTCTTAAACACAATTTGTTTAATCTTGGCAATCATTTTCTTGTACCTTAACTAAGGAAGAAAGAGGAAAGAGTCCAAACAAAAGAGTAAGGTTGATAAGTTTCTGAGTTTACAGTTAAAACAACTATGTATCCAATCTGGGTCTCTAAAATGTCCCTATAAGCCTCAAAATGAACCCAACCCTCTGCTTTGCAATTATTGCAAAAAGTCAGACCACTTTTTTAAAAGTTGTGGATTTTTGCATCGATGATCAGGGATATTGGCCTGAAATTTTCTTTTTTTTGTTGTGTCTCTGCCGGATTTTGGTATCAGGATGATGCTGGCCTCATAAAATAAGTTAGGGAGGAGTCTCTCTTTCTCTATTGTTCTGAATAGTTTCAAAAGAAATGGTGCCAGCTCCTCTTTGTACCTCTGGTAGAATTCGGCTGTGAATCCATCTGGTCCTGGGCTTTTTTTGGTTGTTAGGCTATTACCGCCTCAATTTCAGAACTTGTTATTGGTCTATTTGGGAATTTGACTTCTTCCTGGTTTAGTCTTGGGAGGGTGTATATGTCCAGGAATTTATCCATTTCTTCTAGATTTTCTAGTTTATTTGCATAGAGGTATTTATAGTATTCTCTGATGGTAGTATCAGTGGTGATATTCCCTTTATCATTTTTTATTGTGTCTATTTGATTTTTCTCTCTTTTCTTCTTTATTAGTCTGGTTAGCGGTCTATCTATTTTGTTAATCTTTTCAAAAAACCAGCTCCTGGATTCGCTGATTTTTTGAAGGATTTTTTTGTGTCTCTATCTCCTTCAGTTCTGCTCTGATCTTAGTATTTCTTGTCTTCTGCTAGCTTTTGAATTTGTTTGCTCTTGCTTCTCTAGAAGAACTCCAGACTTTATAAAGCATCTAAAAATATTTGTTATAAATACTATATCAATACTTGACAACAAAAGCTAGACACAAAATACAGTTTCTGATCCCTGTCTTCAATTCTTCTGAAGATCTGCTGATCGCCCTTTTCCATGGAAGCTAAGGGAATGGTTCTTGCTGGTTCAGTTTGTCTTCTCTGTGATCCACATGGCTTTGTCCTGTGAGGTCTGATATGCTTTAGAATGTCTTCTTCCAAAACACAGATCTCTAGTCCTAAGTCTTTATTAGTGTGTTTCTCTGCAATGTTTTGCTTTCCTCCAATGGCCCAGAAACATGTGGCTGTGATTTTGCTGCTTCAGTTTACTGAGATTTCAAGCCAAGCTTTCTGAACCTTTGTCTATGTTCTCTCTGACACCTGCCTCCTCCCTGTTCTGCCCCTTTTCATGATGAGAAGGGAATTTTAAACTATTTTGTCAAGAAGAATAATTTTGGTTTGCACGTGCACTAAGTAATTATGGACAAGGTTTTCACTGAGGCATTTTCAACAATAGTGGAAGTCTGGAAGCAACTCAAATGACCATCGAATGGGAATTCCTTAAATAGATTATGGTACATCCATATGTAGAAGATGATACAGCCATGTAAAAGGAAGCTTTTCTGTACTGATATGGAAAGCACTTCAGTCTCTATTAAGAGAGAAAAGCAAGGTATGGAAGAGTTTATACAGCGTGCCAACATTTCTGATAACATTTTAACCAGCTCCTGGTTAAAATCAAATTCATTGATTTTTGAAGGGTTTTTCATGTCTCTATCTCCTTCAGTTCTGCTCATATCTTAGGTATTTCCTTTCTTTTGCTAGCTTTTGAATTTGTTTGCTTTTGCTTCTCTAGTTCTTTTAATTTTGATGTTAGGGTGTCAATTTTAGAACTTTCTCGCTTTCTTCTGTGGACACTTATTGCTATAAATTTCCCTCCCCCTTCCTCCCACCCCACGACAGGCCCCAGTGTGTGATGTTCCCCTCCCTGTGTCCAAGTGTTCTCATTGTTCAAGTCCCACCTATGAGTGAGAACATGCAGTGTTTGGTTTTTTGTCCTTGTGATAGTTTGCTGAGAATGATGGTTTCCAGCTTCATCCATGTCCCTACAAAGAACATGAACTCATCCTTTTTTATGGCTGCATAGTATTCCATGGTGTGTATGTGCCACATTTTCTTTATCCAGTCTATCATTGATGGACATTTGGGTTGGTTCCAAGTCTTTGCTATTGTGAATAGTGCTGCAATAAACATACATGTGCATGTGTCTTTATAGCAGCATGATTTATAAACAGACACTTCTCAAAAGAAGACATTTATGCAGCCAACAGACACATGAAAAAATGCTCATCATCACTGGCCATCAGAGAAATGCAAATCAAAACCACAATGAGATACCATCTCACACCAGCTAGAATGGCCATCATTAAAAAGTCAGGAAACAACAGGTGCTGGAGAGGATGTGGAGAAATAGGAACACTTTTACACTGTTGGTGGGACTGTAAACTAGTTCAACCATTGTGGAAGTCAGTGTGGTGATTCCTCAAGGATCCAGAACTAGAAATACCATTTGACCCAGCCATCCCATTACTAGGTATATACCCAAAGGATTATACACTCTTTTAAAACAAGACAATCCAGACTCTCTGGAATGGACAGAGGAAGATCAGTTAACATTAGAAGCAATTAAAGGGATCTTATAGATGTCCTGGCCTTAGGACACTCAAATTATAATATTCTCTTTGCACTTTTTGCATATGAAATTAAGGACATGCCCTAGGCATTCTGACTCTAAAACATGGGGGTCAAAATAGACCTATAGGATATTATAGTCAGCAATTGAATACAGTGGTTGGAGGACTACCTTACATAAGAGTGATAACAAAGACCACCCTGCTGGTAAAAGCAACTGAAGAAATAATTACAGCATCTCCATTGTCTTTGTTCCACATTTTTTGGAAGCACTTCTAAATTTAGACCATATTCAGTATTATTCAGTGAGTAGGCTGGCCTCTTCTGAAGTCCTACTTCTATTTGTACCTCATATTACAGTCCCTAAGTGCCATGATCTAAATCCTGTTACTCTTCTGCCTGAAATTTGTCATGCAAATTATGCTATAGTGTCCTATAGTGCTGAAGAAATAGAAAGTGCTTATCTTCCAAAAACAACATCAGTTCTACAAGCAGGATTGATAGCACTAATTAGAGCTTGTCAACTGGTAAAAGGAATAACTGCTAATATTCATACAGACGGTCGATATGCCTTGGAGTAGCTCATGACTTTGGAATGTTATGGAAACAAACAGGATTCCCAACTTCTGGTCAGTCCATTTAAAATGGACACTTTATCTTGCAATTATTAGAAGCCATATTATTACCAAAATCACTAGCAATTATTAAAATCCCAGGTAATTCCAAATCAGATACACCAGAAAACAAAAGACATCAGCTAGCTCATAAGGTAGCAAAGAGGGCTGCTCTCAATATATCCAGGCAAGAAAAGCAATCCATACTAACTTTTGAAGAAGCCCATCAATCCAGAGCTCCAAAAACAGAATAGGAACATTAGAAAACAAAAGGGAAACATACTTCCCCATGAATGAAATATATTATGGGCCAAATGACTTGCGTATAATTCCTACTAAATTACAGTAATCATTTTTAACATATGTGCATGATTTAACTGATGGGAGCCTTTATACAGTGGTTGCTTGGGTAAAACAGTATTATTGGAAACCTTCTCTGACTATAGCTTATAAGGCATATAGTTGCTGCCATGTCTGCCCAAAATATAATCCAGGGAAATCTACACAGTGTTCTCAAGGACGTTTTCCTTTACCTGAAGTCCCCTTTGAAGCGTGATCGTTGTATTTTATTCAGCTATACCCATCACAAGAATACAAATATGTTCTAATGATAGTTTGTACGTTTTCTCATTGGGTAGAAGCATTTCTATGCAGAAGAGCAATAGCTTTAGTGCTAAGTAAAATTATCCTAGAAAAAAAATTACTCTGACTTGGGGAGCCCCTTTAGAACTTCACAGTAACAGAGGTACTCATTTCACTGGACACATTAGCCAATCAATATGTGATATTTGGCCAATTCTTCAACATCTCCATGGTGCAAATCCAGGTTAGAAGAATGCACAAACAGAATAATCAAAACTCAGTTGGCAAACTTAATCAAGGCTTTTAAAATTCCTTGGCTAAAATTTCGTTCATTGGTTTTGCTTAACCTAAGACCCATCCCTTTTAGTAGACATTGGTTTTCTCCAATTGAGATAACAGGTAGACTTATGAAACTATCCCTGGGAAATTATGAATTCATAATGCTAAAAGGAGATATATTCTATTACCATAATGGCCTTATGAAACTACTAAGTAAAAAAATACAATTTGGCAAAAGATTATTTTTATTGTGAATTCCCCCCTAAAAAAGAACCTTAAACCCATGGTCTTCAGCCAAAATATTTTGTCTACTGGAAATGACATCTTCTAAAGAATTCCCTTCAATAGAAGTGGAAAGGTTCCTATCAGGTACTTCTTACTAACCCTTTGCTACAAAGTTTGAAAGCGTAGACTCATGGATCCACATGTCTCATTTAAAGAAGGTTGAGCCTCATGAATGGACTGGAAAGTGGTCTTTGACTAACACTGATGCCAGGCTAAGAAAAAAAAGATATCTGAGGTAGACAACACTCCGAAGATGCCAGACCTGACCTGTATCTAAATGAACACTTACACTTATCTGCTAGCAACCATTATCATCATTGCTTCAGAAATTTTGTTAATTGTTATTATTTTATGTGACATAGGAAGCTGCACATTCTAGTCTGTTGAGATAGTTATTGTTTTAGTACTTAGCAGGGGTAGTTTAACTAGAAAAGAATTTTATTTTTTTCTTTGTGGTTATTTCTTTGTCTCGATGCATGGAATGGCATGATAACACTTTGATTAAACTTTCCCAAATTGTTGCCACTGGAGGAAACTGAACAGTTGGATCTGCCATATGATTCCTGGATCTATTCATGACCAATATATGTCATTAGCAAAATTTGTCACTAATTTTCCAGATACATCTAATGCCATTACGTATTTCAGATATGTCTAATGCCATTACAAAAAAAATAAAAAATAAAGAAATGCATTGCTGAATAAATGAATCCCTACTCTGCCAACATCTCTTTCTGTTTTTTTGTTTTTGTGTCCTTTTCTTGAGATGGAGTCTCGCTCTGTTGCCCAGGCTGGAGTGCAGTGGTACGAATCTCGGCTCACTGCAACCTCCGCCTCCTGGGTTCAATCGATTCCCCTGCCTCAGCCTCCCAAGTAGCTGGGACTACAGGCACCTGCTACCACACCCGGCTAATTTTTTTTTGTATTTTTAGTAGAGATGGGGTTTCACTATGTTAGCCAGGATGGTCTCAATCTCCTGACCTCGTGATCTGCCTGCCTCAGCCTCCGAAAGTGCCGGGATTATAGGCATGAGCCACTGCACCCGGCCCTGACAACTCTCTTTCATTTCACATTATACAAGTGGGTTCTGGCAAATAATGCAAAAAACGAAATTTCTGATTTGATCTGATGCTCTCTACCCTTCCTGTTAATGAGGCCGTTAATGAACATACTACCAGAGGAATTACTTGTGTTCCTCCAGGTTATGTGTTTGTATGTGGCATTGGGACTGATTTGCCTACCCAATGTTGGGCACATCATTGCCTCAATGATTGGTATATAGAGGGTATATGTTTGTTAGGTCATTTTGTAACTCCCATATCCTTACATAGAAATACAGATGAACTCCCTTTCTCCCTCCATTCAGAGCTAACAGGACTATGTTAGCAGGATATGATGATATCTCAGAGCAAATCATTTTGGGACTAATCCCAAATGCTAGAGTTTATGTTAAATATCTGAGTCCAAACCTATCAACCGCTACTGGTCAGATAGCTCAAGACACTGCAAAAAGCACTGCAACTCAACAAAAACCTTTGGATTCCTTAGCCCAGGTGGTACTAAATAACAGAATTGCCTCTGACTATTTATTGGCTGAAAAAGGAGGAATCTGTGGAGTAGCAACACAGCACTTAACGTATTTATATCAACACCTCTGGGGAAGTGGAGACTCAATTAGAAAGAAAAACTTAAAAGTCTGAAGAGTTACAAGACTTAAGAAAAACTGATCCTCTAAATGATATGTAGTTGGTTAACCTTGGGGCTAACTTCTCTATTTCATCCTGTTCTTCGAGTAGTTATTGTCATAATCATAACTACAATTGTCATTTTCCTAGTTATCAAATTACTCATGATTTGTATTTCAGCTTGCCTATGATCAATGACTAAAACTAGAATAATGATTGCTCAGAAAATTGTATTTAGTTAAAAATATGGTCATGTGACCTGAACCAGACCAAGTCACTTTCCTCCTGTTGCCTTATAATTCCACCTAACACATTTCCATCTTACAAATTAAACATTTCCCTCCTCCACTGGACATGACTCTATAGGAATGAGCCTTCCTAGGGATGCAGGATTTAACCACTTCTCTAACAAAATGATTTTTCTGCAATGTTTCTTCAAAAGATCTTGAAGAAAAGGAGGAAATATGAAGGAAAGTGGATTTTCTGTCTATTTGGGGCTTCTAAAAGTTGTTAGGCCCTAAGTGAGGTTGACTTTGAAGACCAAGTCATGGAGCATGACCTCTTAGTTACTGACCTTTTGTTATAGATTAACTTCTTTCCTTATTTTCTTGTTTCTGACTCAGACCAGATTGTATCTGAGATAAAAGACTTCTTGGCTGAGATAAAAGACCCCTTGACTATTACATCCTTAATGTGGAATGTTAAATACACCTTTCCCAAAAAAGGAACACTGCTTATAAGCAATCATATTACTGTTACTATGCACTAACTTTGAATGGAAAATATTTAAATCCTGTGCCTTAATCCCCTCTTCTATAAGGACATGAGTCATATTGGATTAGAATTCTAATGACCTCACTTTAACTTAATCACCTTTTAAAAAATTATTTCTCCAAATGCAGTCACATTCTGAGGTACTGAGAGTCTGGGCTTCAGCATGTGAATTTTAGGGGGACAAAATTCAGCCCATAATAATGCCTAACGCCATGTCCATTGCTGACATTCCTGCTGAGAAATGGTCCCTAAAAAAGAGAAGCTGTGGCCAGGCGTGGTGGCTCATGCCTGTAATCCTAGCACTTTGGGAGGCCAAGGTGGATAGATCACTTGAGGCCAGAAGTTCGAGACCAGCCTGGCCAACATAGTGAAACCCCATATCTACTAAAAAAATACAAAAATTAGCTTGTGTAGCACATGCCTGTAGTCCCAGCTACTTGGGAGGCTAAGGCAGGAGAATCACTTCAACCCAGGAGGCAGAGGTTGCAGTGAGCGGAGATCATGCCACTGCACTCCAGCCTGGGCACCCAGAGCAAGATTCTGTCAAAAAAAAAAAAAAAAAAAAAAGAGAGAGAGAGAGAAGCTACAAACAGGGCTGAATGTCTCCCAGCAGAAGAGGCCCAACACTGAGCTCAGTGGACTCTGTGTTGGGTTGTTACATTGGGTGAGTCCTGCTAAATGAGGTGGAATTTGCCTGAAAATCCCAAATCTCACTCCAAACTTCTCAAAAGGAGCTCAGGTATTTGGTGCAATAATAGATTATATTTTTGTGTGAATTACTTTCCAAACTTATCCCAGGGCCTTGAGCACTGGAGGGTGTGTCTGTGAGTGCAATAGGCAAAATGGTACCTAATAAGCCATTCTATCATCTCGGGACTATGAGGACAATATAAAGTTATCTGCTGAGCAACGAGTCATGTCCAGGAACTATTGGTCAATGGTAATGGTCATAGGGTTTGGCCTCTGTGCTAACAGATGCAAAGCTTCCCTGCATACAGTACTCTGGTGACAACTGATTTATGGTGTCCACAAAGAAGCTTCTCTAATTAGTGACCAGAAGCATCCTGCAGTATCCTGAATACTCTGAAAGAGGCCTGCTGTGTAAAACTGTCCCCTGAAATGATGGCATTGTCCTCTATTTGTGGTGTCCTTAAAAAGTTAAAATAAAACTCTTTTGACAGGTGTTTTTGTTTCTTGACTAAGAGTTGATAGCTTTGCAAATTGCAGTATGTTTTTATGAGAACACATAACTCACTCGGATATGTGCTGTAGAGCTGCTTCTTCTATGAGGCATGGATTGAGGAGGTCAGACAGAGACATAGACATAAACACCCCTGCTTGCCTAAAGCCCATCTGTAGTTGAAATGCTCCACATGAAGCTGGAGACAAACTTCTCCTGGCTGCCATCTGCTTTCAGCCCTCTACTGGCAGCTGAGAAGTAATGGCAGAAGAAGCATGCATTGAAAGCAAGACAATCTATTATAACCTCCTGTCCTAGCTCTTGAAAGAGTGAATAGCTAATAAAATGATCAAAGGTGCTTTGATATGACTCATTCTGGCTTATACGGCTGACTCCTTTTACAACTGCTGAGATGATTCAAAGGCTGATCTCTCTTCAAGGTTCTGCAGAGAGGCTCTTCAGAGGGAAATAGAATCTGAAAACTTTCTCAAATGCATTCCAAGTTTAAAAAACAAACAAGGTTTGGAAAAAAAAATACTGAGTGGAAAAAAAAATGAATTGCCTTAAAAAGTCATTTTCTCCTAAAATTGGCTTGCAAATTACCCTAATTATTCATGAGATGATGGCTGAAAGAGACTAATTTTCAAAAATGCATAACTTAGAAACCCATTCTCTTTTACCTATATTTATGCTGATTGAAGAGGTTATTGATTATAGACAAAGTAACTTCAATTACTTCCGGAGAATAGTTTTATTTCTCAGGTTCAAAAAACTAACATTTTAATTTTTAGATTAATAATACATAAGATGCATTTAGAATCTAGGCAAGCCAACATACTGATTGGTTTATCAACAACAATTCTAAGTGGTGCCATAGAATTATGAATAAAATTGAATTGAGCTTCAGCACATAGACATAGCAGTTGAAAATTGTAACAATCTCTGATCCACACTACATTAGAGTAGGGAGTGGCTGGTACTTTGCCTCAGCAGTTCATGAACAATGTGGGGGAGGAGGGTGCCTAGAGTTGGCCAGAATATCTGGCATTAGTGACCCTATGGGTGGAAGGCAATAGTCAGCCATATCAACTTTTGCTCTACCTTTGTAACCTTAAGGAAGGTAATTTATTCTATCTCTCTCCTTGACAATGTTTTTCCCACCTTTTATGGTCCTTTCTATATACAGGACAATGAAAGTAACGAGAGAGGTATAGATAGCGTTTCTCACATTTATCTCTGGTGTAATCTTTCTCCTGACTTTCAGACCCTTTTTCTAAGGCCTCTGAGGCAATTCTATAGAAGAATCACAGGAATTCTAAAACCTGCATCTTCAGAACTGAATTCATGATCCTCTCTCCCCTGTAATTGACTCTTATTTTTTAATTAACTTAATAGCTCAATTAGATACCACTGAATCATCCTGATTCTTTCTTCTCTCTCTCTTCCTGGATCCAGTCACTGCATTTTTTAAAAATTCTTCCTCTTCTCTCATGCCTACTGTCACTGACTTGGTTAAAGTCCTTAGTATTTATTTTGTTCATTTGTTGAGCTTTTGTAGGGGCTAGGCACTAATATCAATGAACTCACACCTTTGTTTTATAAATTCTCAGCATCTACAAATGTGGCAGAAACAGTACTAAGCAGTGAAGATATAGAGCTGGAAGATATAGAGCTGAAAGATACTAGCCCAACCTTATAGATCTGGCTAAAAAGAAATATTCAAATAAATGGAAAAAAAGGTGTGCTCTCTATTAAGTCTAATTGGTAGAAGACAAGCAGTGGGGGTACAGAATCAGGAAATATTTGAAAATATTTATGCCTGGGTTTACATTTATGTTAGGATTTTGAAGGATAAGTAGAAGTTAGCTTGGTAAAGAAGTAAAAAAGATATTCCAAGCAAAGGGAATGGTATGTACAAGGCATAGGCACAGAAAAAAATCACAGCAAGTTTATACAACTATGAGCAGTTTTGCAGAGCTCTTCAGCATTGAAAGATTTTTAGAATGTGGGATGGTCTTAAAATATGTCTGTGAATTTTTTCATAGTCCTCCAAAGGTGGTTCCTAATTCCCCAACCCTTGAATGTGAACCAAACTTAATGACTCACTTCTAATGAACAGAATGTGTCACAAAGTGATGCTATGTGACTTTTGAGGCTAGGTCATAAAAAGGTTGGCCTCGGCATGGCTCTTTCTCTCCTGGATTGCTCGCTGCAGAGAAAGCCAGCACCATGCTGTGAGAACACTCAAGCAGGCTAAGAGAGGACCATGTGGTGAGGAAAAAAGACATCCTTCAATAGCCAGCATCAAGTTGCCAGCTACAGGAGGGAGCCACCTTGGAGGCAGATTTTCCAGCCCATTCAAGCCATTAGATGACTGCAGCCCCATGTGACAGCTTCATTGCAATCTTGTAAAAGACCTTTAGCCAGAAATACCCACCTAAGCAACACCCAAAGTCCTGATGCATGAAAACAATGAGATTAGTAAATGTTTCTTATTGTGTTAAGTAACTAAGTTTTGGGATTCTTTTGTGTGTAACAAGTTGTCTTGGATAACCCAGACAAAACAAGAGTGATGTGATTAGACATGTTTCATGAAACTTTTGTGGCATTATGAACTATAGGGAAATTATTGGCATGGAGGTAGAATGAAGGCAGTTAAATAAGTTAGGTCTGTCACATGAATTAGGTAGGGATGTGATATGGACCTGAACACTAAGGCCTTGGCTTTAGGATTAAAGAAGAGTGTAAAACGTTTGAGAGATTTAGGGAGGAAAAAGCAACAAAATTTAATGAATGATCATCTGTGAGGGATGAGAGAATAGAAAGCACAGGAGATGGGGAGATCACTTATGATAACAGGGAATAAAGAAGGAGAAGCAAATCAGGTGAGGAAATAAGCTTAGTTTTTAGTTTTGAACTTACTGAGTTTGATGTGTCTGTGGAAAATCAAAACGATGTCTTAGTAGAGGGGTGTGTGTGTGTGTGTGTGCGCGCATCTGTGTGTGTGTGTGTGTATGCATCTGTGTGTGTGTGTGTGTGTGTGTATGCATCTGTGTGTGTGTGTGTGTGTGTGTGTGTGTATATGCAATCTCTACCCTAGGAAAGGAAAATGGGCTGAAAATAAATCAAAGGAGAGTGGAGAGTGAAATATAAGGTGGCAAATTGTAGAACCTTAGATCACTTCAACATTTAACTATAGAAAAGGATACAGGGAGCAGGGGTGTGAAAGATTCAACAACAACAACAAAAATTAAAGTGGAGAGAAAGCATAAAAACCCAAAGGAGAGAGAATCCAAAGAAAAGGTGGACAGTGAGCCAACTGAGATGAAGACTAATAGTTGTCTACTCTATTGAGCAACCAGGAAGTTACTGGTAAATTTGACCACAGCAGATTCAATAGGACTGATGAGGATAGAAGCCAGACTGAAGTGAGTTGAAAAATGACCAGATGGGAAAATGCAGAGGCATTGAATGCAGCCTGTGCGCTCCAGCAGCTCACTGAACGGGAGCAGGGGGAGCCTCTCAAATGCTCCCACTGCCTTGGTTCTGCCTTCTCTATTTCTGTTCCACGTTGCTACAAGTGTGATCTTGTCAACATCCAAATCTGCAGAGGCTCCTGATTAAACATAGTAAACCAGACTATATAATTGTCTCCCTTCCCTTCACAAGATTTCACTTAAATAAATGTAGAGGAAAACATTTAATTACAAACCAAAATAACCAGAGACATAGTATGTGAGAAATATCAACAAATTTTTGGAAGAAGGAAAAGCAAATTAGGAGTGGAAAGAACTTAGAAGAAAGCTCAAGTGCTGTAGGAGATTAGAAGAATTGTCTGAATCTCTCTTATAGGGCCTCTGAGATTCCCAGAACTTAAGATGAGGCAGAATAGGTAATAAAGCACTGAGCTAAGCAAATGTGGATTGATTAAGAGCTTGTATATGTACTGGCTAGATTTCTAGATATGTTGCAGTTTATTCTCTGTATAAACAGATCAGTGAGGTTCCAAAAGAAAATGCCTTCAGTACCACAAAATTAAGAAAATATTTTGAAAACACTGATTAAGCCCTCCACTGTTTCTGCAAACTGAGCCATTTTGCATCATGAGATGAGAAAGTCAAACATGTCGTGGAACGACAATATGCAGGGTCATCAGACAATTTGAAGGAAAGTATTCAAACCACCTCCAAGATCAATCCTTGTTTTATCTCTGTCCATTATTTGAATTAGTGTATAAATGCAATTTTTACTGAATTTTTGTTAAATATAGGAAATACAGATTTATTTTTCATTTTTGTGGGTAGTTTTTCAGAATAAAGTTTTAATCCAACCTTTCTTCCTACTTACCCCCAAATGTTGATCACCTTTTAAGTTCTCTTTATGTGGACTTTTCCTGATACCAATGATTATGGATAAAAATGACCTCCTAGCTGTGTATTAACCTAAGTCTCACTACAGTACAGTTATTTTTCACATGCTTGTGATTTCTGACAGGCAGAAATTCCCCCTTAGCTAGGAATGTGACTTTCTCAGTCTTGCATCTCTAGAATCTAGTACAGTGCTTAGCACTTTAAATGCTTATTAAAAGAAAGAGAAAGGAGGGAGGAATGCATCTTATTTAGCTATCAGATTAGTTATTATACCATAACCTCCCTGCTATGGAACAACCATCCTACCCTTTCAACAGTCTTTGCATTGGTGGCCATGGGGCTAAAACCGTGCTCAGGACTGAGTTGCAGTGGTGGAGGGTCCTTCAAGAGACCTCATCGCTGGGATACCTCATCTCTCCAAGACCTTGTCCTTAGAAATATAATCCACCTCTTTTCTTCCCTCAACCAGAGGCCACACCTGGAATAGTCACTGGATAAGTCAATGCTCCACTTTTCCCTTTCATCAGGATGGCATCCCATATGTGCAAGGGAAGAAGTGAGTAGGAGCAAGGTTGGGAGTAAGGAAGTGATGGAGGAAGTAGATATTGCTTCCAAGAGGTGTGTTCAGGAGTCCTAAGAACCACATCACCAGGGAGGGACCTGGATTGCAGAGGGAGTTTTGTTTTTAGTCTCCACAATGAGAATTGGTGTGTCTTTTACCTTTTAAGTGAGGCTATAATTTAGAGTTCATTTTCAGAGTGTTATCAGTGCAGAATTCAGCCCTCACATTGCAGCAATTATAGTCAGAATATACACTTATTTTACAGAAATTATTAGGCAATTATAACATTATTCTACTGATAGAACATTCTGGATCTAAGCTCAGAAAATATCACACTGAAAAAGACCTTTACTTGTACCAGTTTTGAAAACGCTTGTTGATTCCCCACAAACTTGTGTGCCTTTGACCCAGGAGCCTATTTTAAATATCTTCTAATTCCTGATAACACACTAGTTCCTCTGCTTATGGCTGATTACAGCATGCTCATTATAGAAGGCTGCTAATGTCATTTCCCAGATATACCATATCTTATTAGGATCTTTTTTTCTACATACTTATGTTTAAGCGATCACAAGGGGCCTTTGAGAGGAGAGTAGTACAGGTCAATTCTCAAGATCCGTTATTGTCAAAGCTCCAGGGAAAGGCTGTGGTTCACCTGAACTCTCCTGTCATCACAATCTCAGGGGACATGACTTAAACTGAGATCACTAACTCACAGGTGCAGTGAGAGGCACAGACCTGGGCAGGTGCTAATAAAAAACCTGGAGAAGAACAAAGGGAGCATTCTCTGCGCTCTTCAGGAAATGCCACGCATAGGAAGGGAAGCGTTGTCTGTGGAGCACGTGGGCTTCATCATGGCCCACTAGACAGAGAAAATCAATGCTATTGTTGGGGATGGGCTCAATGAACGCCATTATAGCTGCTATAATGAGTTCAGCGACGGAGCAGGATAAACTTCCATCTGGCGTCCATATCCTGGAATGCCCATTTCATCAAGTGGCTCACCTGCCACATTTTCCCTTCTCATGTAGAAGTCAGATTCGACTTAAAGTCTTCCAAGGTTACACTGAGTTCTTTTAAAGATCACCCAGCTTCTATGTTTCTGTTTATTTTTCAATATCCTGAAGTTATATCTACACACAAACATGTGTGAGGGACTGGGGGTTCAGAAAAAAAAAAAAACAGAAAATCTTCTGATTTTGCAAAAGACACGCTGACTTAATTCAATTTTCACCTGCTTCCCACCTGCCGCTAATATGTTTGTGTTCATAAATTAGGCTGAGTTTTGACATTTTCCCTACCCACACAGATACACAGACTTTGCATGGTATATAGATTTCTTAGGTTGTCAAGAAGACAAATCAGATAAATGTACACTAAGATGATAGTGATAGATCAGATGTTTTTCTTCATGTAATATACATTATAAAAGTTTGGAGCTTGGAACAGAAAAATTCATCCTTATATAAGATAATCCCTCCTTCTGCACGATATTTAGTAACCCTGCCTGCCTCTCTTCTCCCCGTTCCCCCCACCACATCCTTCTGCACTGTGATAACCAAAAAGTCCTCCCATGCTCCTCCAAATATTCTCGATTAGGATCTACCACCAGAGATGATCATGTTTATAACGGCAATTCAGTGAAGCACTGAGTGTCTGCTAGATACTAAACACTATACTGCATGCTTCATACTTAATCTGAGATAAACTAATCTCAGGTGGTGGACTTCCAGGCACTTGGTTGGGTGAATATATACAAGCAAATAAGACTTCCTGATATGACCCAAATCACATAGGAAGGTAAGCTATTCATGCTTCAGGCCAACCCTGGCCAAGACAAAAGTGAGAAAATCTTAATGAACTTGAACTCAAAGCAGTTATTCTCCATCACTGCCATGTTCTGCAGTAAGGAGGCCTTGTCCATGGACCATATGCTATTTCTTAGGGCTTGCTAGAGGACATGGCACAGCTCCAAAACAGAGTATAGCTATTTTGTTTGCCATTGCCAAAACTTATAACATGTCTGTCCACTTGACACCCTTGCATTCCCTTCAGTTGCCAATATGGCACTACTGGGCTGCAGAATTTGGAGAATCTGAAAGCCTTCTGTGTCTCCAACTGGCCTGACCCACACTGGTTCACTGGCAGCCAGACAGAACAACAACAGACAGAAAAACTCCCACAGAATTATCATTTGATACAAATTCCAAAAAATGGGAGTTAGAATTCAAAGAGCCTTGCAACTATTGATCTATGGCAGAAAGAGGGCCACATGAGAATGCCTCTGGCTTTTAAGTAGTGGCTTCTTGAAAGAGCTTAGAGGCTCTGGAAGCAACGATGAATAATTATACGGACTGAGGAAACTGATCATTGCCGACATCCATTTTTTATATTAAAGTCCCTGCTAACATTTCATTTAAAAAAGGGCTTCCAACAGCTCAAAATACTCCCAGCTCAATGTTCTCTGCTCTGGTTAGTGTTTAGAGCAAGAGTATTCCTTGCTTAGTTTACTAGATTAGATCTCCAAGTAGGCTCTGTGATAAGGTTTGAAAAGTGATGTCTTGACAAAAAAACAAAGAGAAAGTCTCTTAATTACGTCACTTATTTCCTGGAAATTTTGGAAAAAGTCATTTCTGCTTTATTTTCTAGGCACACTTAGATGCAATTATGCTGAAATTGTTAGGGATAACTCCTAAAAAGCTATTTGTTTTTTTCATAGATTTCTCCTCTTCCACCATGCATCTGTTTTCTCATCATGCACTACAGAAGGTCTAGGTGTTTTTAGGGTATTGGAGGAAGGTACCCCACATGATAATGGGCATAAATGAGTTCAAGTTCCTGAATTACTCCTTCCAAGGAGCTGCCACTTGGGGTTATTCAAGAAAAAACATTAGCTGCCCCAAGGCCTCCGGTTGCACTTCAGAAACAAATCAGAGATTTTTTGCAGTCAAAGACGGTAGAATCTGAACCTGACCTTCAGTGTAGCATGGAGTGAACCTGAACTTACCCAGTGTAGCATGGAAGGAAGATGTAGGCAATACTATATGCCATGAGCTTGCAAATGGCTCAAGACAAGTTGGTACTTGACAATTATTATGTTCCATTTGCAAAATATCAGTTATTCCCTACTAGTTAGAGGTAGGAAGGGTCTGTAGGTCTTCTTCCCCACAGTATCAGCACCAGGTGATGATACACCGACAGAGAATCTCAGATGTAGTTTTAACATTCAAACCAATTTTTCTTAGCAAGCAGGCACAAAAACCAATCACAATTTATTTTGTAAGCTCAGTGAAGTGCCAGCTCTCTGTCTTTTTAGGCATCCCAATAGACACTGTGTCTGGAAGATTCACTCAGCAAAAATCTAACAGGATTTTCCTGTGTGAAAATTCCTGGGTGAGAAGTCACAGATGAGATGGATTAGAATCCTAATCCAAGGCTGCCTCTCAGGAAAGATTTGGGCTACTGAGCTTGCTGAATTCTCATAGTGCTGGCCTGACATTTTTGACCAATACACATACCTTAAATGCCACTTATTTCATCAATGAAAAAGTTTTTTTTTTCTTTTTTTTTTTTTTTTTTTGAGACGGAGTCTTGCTCTGTCGCCCAGGCTGGAGTGCAGTGGCGCAATCTCGGCTCACTGCAAGCTCCGCCTCCCGGGTTCACGCCATTCTCCTGTCTCAGCCTCTCCGAGTAGCTGGGACTACAGGTGCACGCCACCATGCCCGGCTAATTTTTTGTATTTTTAGTAGAGACAGGGTTTCACCGTGTTAGCCAGGATGGTCTCGATCTCATGACCTCGTGATCCGCCCGCCTCGACCTCCCAAAGTGCTGGGATTACAGGCGTGAGCCACCGCGCCCGGCCTCAATGAAAAAGTTTTTCTAACATCCATTATGCTAATATTAATTCAAGAGAGTCTTTGATATTCACTGGAGGTAAAGATGGCTGAAGTTCTTATAGCTGCCTCTAATGTAAGCCTTTCATTAAGAATCTTTTCAATGTTTATTAATCTCCCGTGGGATTTCTATTCCAGATTAGAGTATGTCAATTATTAACAATTGCACCATATCTAGAGTCAAAGATACAAATCACAAATTCCATTCTCAACTACTGAAGATAAGTTACAGAGAATATAAAAGATGGGTTAGAGAACCACAGAACCACGAGACAGGATAATGTCACTCCCAAAATGAATAAGTCAAGCAGAGACAGCAGCATTTTATGGTATATATTTGAAGGCTGCTCTTAAAAAGCAAATAGTCCAGGAAGATGGAAGAAGGTATAACATCTAGAACAACCACTAAAAATGCCATGCAGAGAAATATACTCAAAGACACTATAGATAAACCAAAATAGAATTCTAAACGGAAATTAAAAACCTCCCAGATACTTCACATGCTAGAGAGGAAATGGCTGATCGTATTGGCTCATTGTATTGGCTGATTCATACTAGTTACATGTTTAGTAGTAAAATAGTGAGATGAGTTGAGGAAGTTAATTTTTCTCCTGTGAGGTTTACAACATTACTGTAAGTGACACCAGTCAGATAGTATATGGAACCGTATTACAGAAGCAAAAATTATGTCTTAGAGGAGTTCTGTGATTCATAAAATTGTAGATCTGAGGTTAGAACCCAAGTCATCTCATTTCAAGTACAGTAATCTTAAATAAGCACTAAGTACATTAAAAAAAAAGATGGTGTTAATTTCACTTTCTACTTAAGTTTCAATAGCTGTCATTTTTATTACCTTTCTGTCTCCCAGAATTGGCATAACACAATTGCTTCACTTTTCCTCACCACTGCTAGAGATAGTACTTTTGTATCCCTTCTATTGCCTAGGGTACATTCACTTCATTTTGTCTATTGTTAAGTATTTGTTCCTGGATATACTGTAAGATATCATTACATGATATCTTTATCTAGAGAAGAATTATTTTCAAAATTATATAAACACATAATGTCTGAAATGAAAATCAGGATGCTGTGAGTCAAGAAGATTGTCAGAACTGGGAGACCCCCAGCTGTCTACTCAGTCCAGCTCTGTGACTGCCACACAGTCCCTCTTCCCTTATGTGCTCCTGGGGAGGGGTATTCTGTCTGAATCACTAGTATAGCGTGTAAAGAATAGCATTAAATTTGGAGTCAGAGAGCTTTGATAGAGTAGGCATCTGTTGGTTGCTCTGACATCATGTGGTAATTCAAAATATTTCAGTACAGAAAGAGTAATAACTGGGTACAAATTCATTCTCATTTATACCATAGGGGAAGTTAATCAGAACTTTGAATTATCTTTTTGTTGTCATTTTAACTGGAGCTTTATTTTATTTTCCAACTTTTATTTTATGTTCAGGGGTACATGTGCAGGATGTGCAGGTTTGTTACACAGGTAATCATGTGCCATGGTGGTTTGCTGCACAGATCATCCCATTACCCCGGTATTAAGCCCACCATCCATTAGCTATTCTTCCTGAAGCTCTCCCTCCTCCCACCCCAACCCTCCATCAGGCCCTAGTGTGTGTTGTTCTCCTCCATGTGTGTTCTTATCATTCAACTCTCACTTATAAGTGAGAACATGCAATATTTGGTTTTCTGTTCCTGCATTAATTTACCGAGGATAATGGCTTCCAGCTCCATCCATGTCACTACAAAGGACATGATCTCATTCCTTTTTATGACGGCATAGAATTTTGAATTCTCTAATCAAGACTCTACATTTCACCTTCAGAAGTAGTTACTCACCACAAATATTCTTATCAAAATATATACTAGGAGTTCTGTTGCATAGCATAAAGTATGTTAGTAATAATTTGTATTGATAATAATATCCATAAAAATCAAGTAGTGTTCAAATTGTGTGATAATGAATAAGAAAATTGTAGTGTCTTTTCTCAGTGAAGTGCAAAAATCCAACAGGCCCAGCAGTCATACAACATGCCTACTGGAAGAAAAGTAGTGGTCTTCAAAATGGAGTACCCAAACGTTTGGAGGCTATGAGAAGATTTACTAAGGAGTTTTAAAGAGATCCATTTCCAGATCCTCAAGTTTCTCATGCACTCTTTTGTAAAAACGGTTTTTCCTGGGAATGTGCCTGTTCCAAACCACTCCTGCTTTCCCACCACCTCATTTACTGTAGTTCTTCTCCTACATTATGAAAGAAAAGTAGACCTCTCACTCAGAACCAGTGACATAATTTGCAGGATCTAGTACAAAATGAAAACGTGGGGCCACTTGTTCCAAAATTATTAAGAATTTCAAGACAGTGTGAGCAGTGTATTAAACCAATACCAATAGCTGAGCTGGAGGTTCTGTGAGAATGCTGGTATAGCCTACCCTGCTGTCACCCGATCAAATCCTGTCACAGCATATTCTTACAGGGGCATTGTAAAAGTACTTGAGCAACAGATGAAGGGAAAAGTCAGTCTTTTGGCTTGGTATTGAGAAAGTAACAAGTACTTTTACAAGTCTTGTGGTCTCCCATTTGTTGCTTTCAGCTAAACTAAAAGAGGATGAAATCAAGTTGTCAGAAGATAAATGATAAAAAATAATTTTGATAATAGATCACTACGTGATTTTTGGCATATAACTGAAAAGGAATTCAAAGAATCAAATGACATTCCTATAATAAAACTTCTTTTATTCCATTTATGGAATAAAATAGTAAAGAAGTTTTACTTCTTTACTATTCCATCTATGAATGGATTTTCTTTGAAATTTTATTTATGAAAATGCTAAATGGAAGTAAAATCAATGCTGAATACCATCTCATTTTAGTTAATAAATATACAGGCATATATATGGATATACATGAAATAATTGTTTTGGATCTCCATCTTATTAAGAGATATTATTCTAATAAAATTTTATTTTCTAGGTTTAATAATTTTCTTTAAAAAATGGGCTACATATTTCATATCTGAAATGGTTTGGACCAGAAGTGTTTCACATTTTTTATTTTAAGGATTTTAGAATATTTACATTGCACTCACTGGTTGAGCATTCCCAATCTGAAAATCTGAAACCTGAAATCTCCAATGAACATTTCCTTTGAATATCATGTCAGCTCTCATGTCATGAAAGTTTCAGATTTGGGAGCATTTCAGATTTTCCATTTTTGGATTAGAAACACTCAATCTCTATATGTAATATGTTTATGACATTTTAACTAATTTTAATGTAATAATTATAACAACAACTTAGTCCAGAAAGAAAAATTCATGAGCCTTAAAGTCACAGAAATGTTTTGAATTAAAATTTAAATGCATATACTTATTTTCATTATGATATGGGGATCAATAAAACCCTTTCAACAATAAAAATATAAGACACTACGATAAATCTCTGAAAAGGAAGGAAATGAAATGTCAAAAGGAAAAAGAGGAATTACAGAAAGCTTTTTACTGTTAAAGAAGCTTATTTTTTAATGGGTCCTAATACTATGGTACCGTGTTTAAATTCCATAGGCTACATTTAAATGACTAATGTAACAGGGCCGGCATGGTGGCTCCTGCCTGTAATCCCAGCACTTTGGGAGGCCGAGGCAGGTGGATCACCTGAGGTCAGGAGAGCGCGACTAGTCTGGCCAACATGGCAAAACTGTATCTCCACAAAAAAAAAAAAAAAAAATACAAAAATTAGCCAAGTGTGGTGGTAGGCATCTGTAATCTCAGCTACTTGGGAGGTTGAGGCAGGAGAATTGCTTGAATCTGGGAGTTGGAAGTTGCAGTGAGCTGAGATCACCCTATTGCACTCCAGCCTGGGTGACAAGAGCGAAACTCTGTTTAAGAAAAAAAAAAAAAATCAGGGAGGGGCCAAGATGGCTGAATACAAACAGCTCTGGTCAGCAGCTCCCAGCAATACAAATGCAAGAAACGAGTGATTTCTGCATTTCCAACTGAGGTAGCCAGTTCACCTCACTGGGACTGACTAGGCAGTTGGCATGACCCACGGAGAGCAAGAAAAAGTAGGGGGCGGGAAGTGACAGTTCACTTGGGAGCTGCGTATGGTAAAGGGATCTCCCTCACTCAGCCAAGGGAGGCGGTGAGGGACTGTGCTACCCACCTGGGGCACTACGTTTCTCCCACGGATTTTTGCAATCCACAGATCAGGAGATTCCTTTGTGATCCTACACCACCAGGGCCTTGGGTCTCAAGCACAAAACTGGGCAGACCCATGACATCTGCTCCCGTCAATGGCTATTCCAGCAGGCACTGAGCTGCAGCAGTTTTTACATACTCTGGCAGTGCCTGGAACTCCCGTGAGGCAGGAGAACCATCCACTCCCACGGAAAGGGGGCAGAAGCCAGGAAGCCAAATGGTCTTGCTCAGAGGGTTCCACTCCCACAGAACCTCTCAAGCTAAGACTCACTGGTTTGAAATCCCTGCTGGCCAGCACAGAAGCCTGGAGTCTGCCTAAGATGACTGAGTTCCCAGCAGGAGGGGCAACTGCCATTACTGTAGCTCTAGTTGGTGGTTTTTCCCTTCCCAGTGCTAGGGAGGCAGGGAGGTTTGGACTGGGCAGTACTCCTCACAGCACAGCACAGTGGTTGTTGCAGATTGTAGCCAGACTGCTTCTTTAGGTGGGACCCAGATCTATCCCTCCTCACCAGGCAAGGCCTCCCTGTGGGAATGCCAGCACTCCAGCCAGGAGGTTATAGACAATCCCTGGGGCAGAGTACCTCAGGGGAGGGGCAGCCACCGTCTCAGGTTCAGAGGACTTAATCTTTCCTGCCTTCTGGCTCTGAGGAGTCCAGCTGATCTGGACAAGGGAGATTTTCCCAGCACAGTGCACCAGCTCCACTAAGGGACAGTCAGACTGCCTCCTTCAGTGGGTCCCTGATCCGATGCCTCCTGACTGGGTGAGACCTCCCAACAGAGGTTGCCAGACACCTCATACAGGAGAGCTCTAGCAGCACCAGGTTGGTGCCCCTTTGGGATGGAGCTTCTTCAGGAAGGAGCAGGCAGCAATCTCTGGTGTACAGGAGTCTCCACTGGTGATACCCAGGTGAACAGGGTCTGAAGTGGACCCCCAGCAAACTCCAGCAGACCTGTGGAAGGGGGGCCTGTTTTAGAAGAAAAACAGCAACAACAGCAACAACATCAATAAAAAAGACCCCACAAAACTCCCATACAAATGTCAACAGCCTCAAAGATCAAAGGTAGATGAACCCACGAAGATGAGGAAAAACCAACACAAAAACACTGAGTATTCCAAAAGCCAGAATGCCTCTTCTCCTCCAAATGATTGCAAAATTTCTCCTCCAAACAACTGCAACACTTCTCCAGCAAGCGCACAGAATGGGGCTGTAGCTGAGACGGATGAACTGACATAAGTAAGTTTCAGAAAGTGGGTAATAACGAATTTCACTAAGCTAAAGGATTATGTTCTAACCCAATGCAAAGAAGCTAAGAACCATGATAAAAGATGACAGGAGCTGTTAACTAGAATAAACAGTTTAGAGAAGAACATAAATGACCTGATGGAGCTGAAAAACACAGCACAAGAACTTCATGATGCAAACACAAGTATTAATAGCTGAATCGATCAAGCGGAAGAGAGAATATCAGAGCTTGCTGAAATAAGGGAGGCAGACAAGATTAGAGAAAAAAAGAATGGAAAGGAATAAACCAAACCCCTGAGAACTATGGAACTATGTAAAAAGACTGAACCTATGACTGATTGGAGTACCTGACAGAGACAGGGAGAATTGAACCAAGTTGGGAAAACACTCTTGAGTATATCATCCGGGACAACTTCCCCAACACAGCAAGGCAGGCCAATATTCAGATTCGGTAAAGCCCAGAGAACCCAATGAGATATCCATGAGAAGATCTACCCCAAGATACGTAACCATCGGATTCTCCAAGGTTGAAATGAAGGAAGAAATATTAAGGGCAGTCAGAGAGAAAGGCCAGGTCACCTACAAAAGGAAGCCCATTAGACTCAGTAGACCTCTCAGCAGAAACCCTACAAGCCAGAAGAGATTGAAGGTCAATGTTCAATATTTTTAAAGAAAAGAATTTCCAACCAAGAATTTCATATCCAGCCAAACTAAGCTTCATAAGCGAAGGAGAAATAAAAGCCTTTTTCAGACAAGCAAATCCTGAGGGATTTTGTCATCACCAGGCCTGCTTTGCAAGAGCTCCTGAAGGAAGTATTAAACATGGAAAGGAAAAATCGTTACCAGCCCCTACAAAAACACACTGAAGTACACAGACCAACGACACTATGAAGGAACTACATTAGCAAGTCTGCAAAATTAACCAGCTAGCATCATGATGACAAGATCAAATTTACATATAACAATATTAACCTCAAACGTAAGTGGGCTAAATGCCCCAATTAAAATACACAGAATGGCAAGCTGGATAAAAAGACAAGACCCATCCATGTGCTGTATTCAAGAGACACATCTCACTTGCAGAGACACACATAGGTTCCAAATAAAGGGATGAAAGCAAATTTACCAAGCAAACGGAAAGCAGAAAAAAAAGAAGGGTTACAATGCTAGTTTCTGACAAATAGACTTTCAACCAACAAAGGTCAAAAAAGACAAAGAAGGTCCTTACATAATGGTAAAGGGTTCAATTCAACAAGAAGAGTAACTATTCTAAATATATATGCACCCAATACAGGAGCACCCAGATTCATAAAACAAGTTCTTAAAGACCTACAAAGAGACTTAGGCCCCCACACAATAATAGTGGGAGATTTTAATACCCCACTGTCGGTATTAGACAGATCATTGAACAGAAAATTAACAAAGGTATTCAGGACTTGAACTCAGCTATGGACCAAGTGGACCTGATAGATATCTACAGAACTCACCACCCTAAAACAACAGAATATAAATTTTTCTCGGTGCCACATGGCACTTACTCTAAAATTGAGCATGTAATTGGAAGTAAAATGCTCCTCAGCAAATGCAAAAGTAGTGAAATCATAACAGTCTCTCAGCTTACAGCAAAATCAAATTAAAATTCAAGATTACAAAGCCCACTAAAAATCATACAACTACATGGAATTGAACAACCTGCCCCTGAATGATATCTTGGTGAATAATGAGGTTAAGGTGGAAATCAAGAAGTTCTTTGAAATCAATGAGAACAAAGAGAAAATGTACCAGAGTCTCTGGGATGGTGCTAAAGCAGTGCTAAGAGGGAAATTCATATCACTACATGCCCACATCAAAAAGCTTGAAAGATCTCAAATCAACACCCTAACATCACAATTAAGAGAACTAGAGAACCAAGAGCAAACAAACCCCAGAGCTAGCAGAAGACAAGAAATAACCAAGCTCAGAGTGGAACTGAAGGAGATAAAGACATGAAAAGCCCTTCAAAAAAATTAACAAATCCAGAAGCTGTTTTTTGAAAAAAAAAAAAAAATCAATCAAATAGATAGACCACTAGTGAGGCTAATAAAGAAAAAAAGTGAGAACATTCAAATAAGCACAATCAGAAATTAGAAAGGGGATACCACCACTGACCCCATAGAAATACGAACAACCATCAGAAAATACTATAAACACCTCCATGCAAATAAACTGGAAAATCTAGAGGAAATGGATAAATTCCTGGACACATACACCCTCCCAAGACTGAACCATGAAGAAGTTGAATCCCTGAATAGACCAGTAACAAGTTCTGAAATTGAGGCAGTAATAAATAGCCTACCAACCCCCCCAAAAAGCTGATTTCTACCAGAGGCACAAAGAGGAGCTGGTATCATGTCTTCTGAAACTATTCCAAAGAATTGAAAATAAGTGACTCCTCTCTGACTCATTTTATGAGGCCAGCATTTTGATACCAAAACCTGGTGGAGATACAACAAAGAAAACTTCAGGCTAATATCCTTGATGAACATTGATGCAAAAATCCTCCTAAAATATTGGCAAACTGAATCCAGTAGTACATCAAAAAGCTTATCCACCACGATCAAGTTGGCTTCATCCCCAGGATACAAGGCTGGTTCAACATACGCAAATCAATAAATGTAATTCATCACATAAACAGAACTAAAGACAAAAACTACATGATTATCTCAAAAGATGCAGAAAAGGCCTTCAATAAAGTTCAACATCCTTAAAGTTAAAAACTCTCAATAAACTAGGTATTGAAGGAACATACCTCAAATAATAAGAGCCATTTATGACAAACCTACAGCCAATATTATACTAAATGGGCAAAAGCTGGAAGCATACCTTTTGAAAACTGGCTCAAGACAAGGATGCCCTCTCTCTTATTCAACATAGTATTGGAAGTTCTGGCCAGGGCAATCAGGCAAGAGAAAGAAATAAAGCGTATTCAAATAGGAAGAGAGGAAGTCAAATTGTCTTTGTTTGTAGATGACATGATACTATATCTAGAAAATGCCATTGACTCAGCCCAAAAGCCTCTTAACCTGATTAGCAACTTCAGCAAAGTCTCAGGATACAAAATTAATGTGCACAAATCACAAGCATCCCTATACACCAATGACAGACAGAGAGCCAAATCATGAGTGAACGTCCATTTACAATTGCCACAAAGAGAATAAAATATCTAGGAATACAGTTAACAAGGGAAGTGAAGGATCTCTTCACTGAGAACTACAAACCACTGCTTGAGGAAATCAGAGAGGACACAAGCAGATGGGAAAACATCCCATGCTCATGGATAGGAAGAATCAAGATTATGAAAATGGCTACATTGCCCAAAGCAATTCATAAATTCAATGTTATTCCCATTAAACTATCATTGACATTCTTCACAGAATTAAAAAAAAACTACTTTAAAGTTCATATGGAACCAAAGAAGAGCTCATATAGCCAGGACAAACCTAAGCAAAAAGAACAAACCTGGAGGCATCACACCACCCAATGTCAAACTATATTACAAGGCTACAGTAACCAAAATAGCATGGTACTGGTACAAAAACAGATACATACACCCATGGAACGGAATAGAGAACCCAGAAATAAGGCCACATGCCTACAACTATCTGATCTTTGACAAACTCGACAAAAACAAGCAATGGGGAAAGGATCCCCTATTCATTAAATGGTGTTGGGGAAACTGGCTAGCCATATACAGAAAATTGAAACTGGATTCCTTCCCTTATACAAAAATTAACTCAAGATAGATTAAAGACTTAAATGTAAAACCCAAAACTATAAAAACTCTAGAAGAAAATCTAGGCAATACCATTCAGGACATGGGCATGGGCAAAGATTTTATGATGAAATCACCAGAAGCAATTGCAACAAAAGCAAAAATTGACAAATGGGATCTAGTTAAGCTAAAGAGCTTCTGCACAGCAAAAAAAAAAAGCTATCATCAGAGTGAACAGACAACCTACAGAATGGGAGAAAATGTTTGTAATCTATCCATCTGACAAAAGTCTAATATCCAGAGTCTACAAGGAACTTAAACAAACTTGCTGGATGAAAACAATCCCATTAAAAAGTGGGCAAAGGATACGAACAGATACTTCTCAAAAGAAGAGATTCATGTGGCCAAGAAACATATGATAAAAAGCTCAACATCACTGACCATTAGAGAAATGCAAATCAAAACCAAAATGAGATACCATCTCACGCCAGTCAGAATGGTGATTTTCAAAAAGTCAAGAAACAACAGATGCTGGTGAAATCATGGAGAAATAGGAATGCTTTTACACTGTTGGTGGGAATGTAAATTAGTTCAATCATTGTGGAAGACAGTGTGGTGATTCCTCAAAAATTTAGAACCGGAAATACCATTTGACCCAGCAATCCCATTACTGGGTATATACCCAAAGGAACATAGATCATTCTATTATAAAGATACATGCATGTGTATGTTCATTGCAGCACTCTTCACAATAGCAAAGACATAGAACCAACCCACATGCCCATCAATTATAGACTGGATAAAGAAAACGTGGTACATAGACACCATGGACTATTATGCAGCCAAAAAAGGAATGAGATCATGTCCTTTGCAGGGACATGGGTGAAGCTGGAAGCCATTATCCTCAGCAAACTAATGCAGGAACAGAAAACCAGACACCACGTGTTCTCACTTATAAGTGGGAGTTGAACAATGAGAACACATGGGCACAACGAGAACACATGGGAGAACAACACACACTGGGGCCTGTTGGGGGAGGGGAGGGGAGAGCATTAGAGAAAAGAGCTAATGGATGCTGGGTTTAATACCTAAGCTGATAGGCCCAGCAAACCACCATGGTATACGTTTACCCATGTAACAAACCTGCATATCCTGCATTTGTACCACAGAACTTAAAAAAATAAAATAAACAGTAAAAAAGACTGATGTAACAGGTTTACATTTAAATGCCCATATCTGCAAAATCCCAGAAATTAGGTACTTTGCAAGCTTTCCCAATTTATAAAGTAAGAAATTTTGACTATGATCTCTAATGTACTTTCCAGCTCTGTTTTGGTAATATGTTTAATATCAGTTCCATTCCAACTGTTTTCTCTCTCAACGTACATTAAATAAAAACAGCAGAATACATGACTCTTTCCTTTATATACGTGTTCAATACATCTTTATTAAGAACATACTATGTCCCATGCATTTTTTGAAACACTAAAAATATATTAATGTTCAAAGCTGATGAAGTATCCCACCCTCATGGAGCTTATATTTTAGTGGGAGAAAATACATAAATACATAAAATATGTAATATATAAGATAAATTCTATCAAGAAAAGGAAAGCAGGAAAGGGATGGAGATTCTACGGGGTAGAAGCAATTTAATAGGCTCGTTAAAGAAGTTCTTCTTGAGAAATTAACATTTGAACCATGTGTATAGCTATAGGTATCGTGGGGTGATCCAGAAATCCTCAGCTTCTTGAGGACTGACATAAATCAGTAAACATAAAAGTGAGATTTTAGCGACTGTTCACAAGAAAGATCACAGTGGTGAGCCTGTGAGCAGGGGCTGATTTAATGAGAAGCTAAAGAAGCTTCAGTTTCAAAGACCCTCATTTGCATGGGCCGTTTTGAGGACCCCAGGAGAAGCTAGCAATACGTTTGCCTGGTATTTTGTGATCTTTTACTTGAAAAGAGCACCCCAAAGTGTATAAAACTCAGTCCCATAGAATTTGGATCCTCTCCAGCTGTAAATGTCACACAGGGAGAGAGGTGATGGTGTGGCTCATGCCAGGAGCACACAGAATTCACTGAACCTGCTGATAAATAATTAGCCAGCTAGTGGTGGATTGCATTATTGTTCTCTACTCTTTCCTTCTCCCTTTATCTACCACCTTAGTCATAAGACTTTGCAGTTTGCCCTACAAGAGGCAGAGTATATTTCCTTGCCTAGCTGATACTGGATTTTGCTGGGAAGCTTGCTTTGGCCAATTAAATGTTCTGAATGGGATGAAAGCAGTCCATTTAAAACACATCTATAGGCTTGGGGTTGTCCTTCTGTGCTCTTTCCTTTTGTCATGAGAAGAATATGTCCAGGGTAACCTCCTAGTCTCAGCATGAGTAACACGTGGAATGTACCTGAACTCAGCCTAAGCCTGAAGCCAAGGCCAGCCAAACCCAATCTAGATAAGTTGGACCTCAGCCAACCTGCAAACAAGAGTGAGAAATAAATGCTTATTTTTTAAATACCAACTGGAATTTTGTAGCAAGACTGTTAACTATGTAGCATAATTGATGGAGTAAGTAATACAATTTTGTCAGCTTAGGCTAAGTTATGCTGCAGTAACAAGAGATCTCCGTATTTCTCACTCATGTAATAAGCCATGGTGGGTCAGCTGAAACTCTGCTCCATATTTTCACACAGGGGCCCTATTTCATGGGAAAGCCCCTATCTGGATTTACTGGTCTCCAAGCAGAGGACAAAGAGAGATGGGGAACTATTCACTAGCTCTTAAAATTTCTGCTCAGATATAAGTTACATGACTTCACTGAAATTTTATTGTTCTAAATAAGTTACACAGCTCCACCTGAACAGGGCAGGAATGTGTAATCCTCCTGCAGGAAGCAACACAACAGAGAAAGGGCCCCCGGGAAAACTTTCACTTTGGGAAGAAGCAGCAAATAATTTGAAAAATAATAAAATCTACCATAACAATATACCTCGGTCATATGAGTACATATTATGTAGTGAATTGTCTCCATCCCCTGCCACTATCTTTTAGCTTTTTTCCTGATTGGCTTGACTTATGCTGTAACTCGAATCTTCAAACCAAAGGGTGTATATGTGCGTTCATGTGAATCTGTGCATTATCACACACTCCCCTGGTGGGATGTGTCCACCACTCTTTACAGGACAGACAAGCAATGATATAGAGCTTATAATTTTTCCCTGATATTAATAATATCAACACTGCTCTGCTCTCTAAGCATCAGATTTCCCATGGAAAAGAAATCAGCAATCATTAATTTTCCACATCAGAATGACTGTATAGTGGTGCCACGATGCTATAGAGACCTCATTTTCACCTGTTGCTTTGGAATGGTGAGTCCTAAATGCTTGGATGTGAAAATTGATCCTGCTGGACCTAAATTCCACCCAACCTCCACCTCATGCCACAAAGGCTGCGTTTTATGTTTCACCCTAGTACAGAAGAAAAATTCTATAATTTCTTTCTTCTGTAATTAAAATCTAAAGAACCAGTTAGTCAAAGCAGTGCATCATTTTTCTTTGCCTTTCTTTCTTTTTGAGAATGTGAATGTTACTGTTGTGTGGTTCTTTTTGGTATTAGCACTTTATACAGAAGCCAAGATGGTCAGTTTCTGTGAAGGAGATAATGGAGGATAATGCAACCATCCAGCTGCTTGAGCAAGAGCATCTCCAAGAACTATCTAGTCTACTTTCCCTATTTTCTTGCTGCTGCCATTGCCTTAGTTCAGGCCCTGGGAACCATTTGCTATATTTAGCCTCCTAAGAGCCTTTCCACTTCTAATCTCTTTCCTCTCTAACCCCCTAAAACAGCCGGTGATGCTAGAGCTCCTCCTGAGTTTTCTTTTGGTAACTGACCTAAGAAAGCTTTGGATATGTTGTAATCAGACAGAGGAAAGAGATTTGATACAAAGACAAATCATGACCCCAAAATATGAAACTATAGCCGATAATTTCACATTTTTTGACACCTTGTATCCTTTTGGGGCAGAAAAAGAAAAAAAGTCAAAAGGTGCATAGAATCTGTGTTGGACCTTTTTTTAATCATTGAAACTTAGGGGAGAAAAAGGTCATCCACATTTTGGATGAGAGTAGAATGACAGGAGAACTCAAAGTACTTGAGATCTTGATTAAGCACTTCTGAAAAATAATATGGTCTCATGAATCCCTGGCTCACTTAAATGCATTAAGACTAGCCTGCCCTGAGCAGGAGTGGAAATGAATTCTCCAGCCTGACAGGCTGTGAACATGAGCCACAGCATCAGCTTTTCCTGGGTTTTCAGCCTGCTGGTCCACCCTGCAGATTTTGGACTTGCCAGCCTCCAGTACAGTGTGGGCCAATTCCTTCAAATAAATCTCTTTCTCTCTACACACACACCCTATTGGTTCTATTTCTCTAAAGAGCCCTGACTAATACAAGGGCTCTACAATTTGGCATTCCCAACAATCATGTATGAAAGTGCCTGCTTTCCCAAAGCCCTGTTGATAGCATATCAGTAAGTGTTGAAATTTTTGCCAAACTGATAAGTAATAAATGGTGTCTTAATATACATTTAACTTGCATTTCTTATGAGTGAAATAGAGCATCATTTCATATGTTTAAAGATCATTTGTATATCTCTTACACTGAAATGTCTTTGAAAAGGTTTTTACAATGAAAAAATACATTTCTTCCTATGGACCACTCTAAATCACCCTTAGAAAGATAGACTGGGTTCTGATGATAAATATAATCTATTATTTCTGATAAGAATACCCATTCCTTTATGGAATGCAGGGTGTACATATTCCTTTTTTTATATATACATTTTATTTTTATTAAGCAAAATTTGATTAGCAACATAATGTATACAGGGAAATTTTCTTTGATAAAATATGTCCTGATGAGAATCTAGATTTTACATTGGAATTGTAAAAAACCTAGGGGAGAAGAGATGCTTTGTTAGGGCATGTGGACTCCTGACCTGACATTTTTTATTAACCAGGATAGTCCTCACTTTCTTCCTCTCCCTCTTCTTACTTACTCCCTATCCCCCAGGTTCTCCAAAGTTTTCTTTGAGTTGGTTGAATAAAGACAAGTCTGTGCCTTGTTTTCCTTCCTGTAGCTAAACACTTTAATTTTAACACAAGCAAGTGTAAATAACTGCTTAAAAGGTGCAAAGTGAATGCATTCCAAGTTAAATCTTCCTCCAAAGTGCTAACTCCCAAGAAAACTAAACTGTAACAGGAACTTTAATATCCTATGTGTACTGCTCATCCCTAAATGATATTCCATTTTCCCAAACTTGACAGCAGAAAATGTGTTTAATGCAAATAGAGGTCGAGGTGATCAGCAAGTAGCAAGCTAGCAGTTCCCCCACACCCAACAGTTGCAAACTGGCAGCTTGTGAGATGAATACACCTTGCAGACATGTTCGATTTTCTTTAGGTTTGAATAAGTTGTATTTTGAAGCTTAAGAAGCTGATTGAGCCAGTGTTTTTTGAAAAGGTCCTAGTTTTTCTCCAATATTTTCTTTCAAACCTGTTATAATGGATGCATGCAATGAACGCAAATGTCATTTTGCATAAGGAAGGTGTAATTTCAACATAAATTCCTAAAAGCTGGACTTCTGGACCAATAAGAATGTAACTTTTTTTAAAAATCAAAATCTCCTTTTGAGAAAATGAAGCATAAAAACTGCTTGCCAAAGTCCCCACCACACCCTATCACTAAACATGGTTCACTTCTGTCATTGTTATTATTCATCTGGCATCAGTAGACATTTGAGTTTACCAACATTGCTGCAAAGAGCTAGGTACTTTCTGCTATGCTTATGCTTCTTAGTTCCAGTCATGGAAACATCTGTCTGTGCTTGAAATATTCCAAGCTCTTTCAGACCTCTAAGCCTTTATTAATTATGTTCTCTCTGCTTGGAATAAGCCCCCACCCAGCCATCTCTCAGGAGAATCCCTGCACCTTCTGTAATTCAATGTCAATTTGTTTGTTATATGTGGCAAAATTGCCTGCTCCCTCCTCTGGGCTCACAACGTAGTTGAAGGCATCTTTGTCATACGCAGTTGTCCCCATTCTGTATTATGACTATGCATCTCCACCCCCTTGACTGAGGGGTCCTCAAGGGCAATTGTGAGGATCTACATGTCTTTGGATCCCCATCAACTGTCTGGCACATTGTTAGATGTGGTACATGTTTGTTCTGTGAATGGGCAATAAATAGCCTCTGGGTCTTGAAACAATGCAGCACCAAGTAGAGAGAACAATATTGCTATTTGAAAACTGCATCCAAAACTGGGCTGTCCCACTCAGATAACCTCTTTAGCCTATGTCTTCGTTTGTAATAAGGGTTAGCAACACCTACCTTACAGAGTTATTGTGAGAATTAAATGAGATAATTTAAATAAAGTGTCCATCATCACAGCTGGAAGCTCTTAGCATGTGCACATTGTACATGATTGGTATGGACTAGTTTGTCTGCTGAATTTGGAAATATGAATATAAGTGCATAAGCAGAGAAATAACACTTATTCCAAATAGATAAATTGTCCATTTTTCACTCAGTCCATCTTAACCATGTAAAGTGAACTAAATTGTTATTTATAATTTCCTATGTGCAACAGAGCCACAGTGCAAGAGGGTGGGCAATAAGCAGATGCCAGCCAGAAGAGTTTTTACTCATGAAAGAAAGCCCTACAAATAGGCCCAGAAGAACCAAAGCTCACCAACAATTATGGACATTGTCATTTTTTCTGTTCCTTGAAATTTTCTCTTACCTGTTTCTTTCATTTCTAAAACAACTATGAAAAGCAAAGATTTTTTTCTCTCTCTCCCCTCAAGCCAGTTGCTGGCAGTTACACTAAACTAAGAGGGAGGTGGGGTTCAAATTTTCTAAACTTTAAAATTCTGATAATCTATATCAGTTCAGAGACTGGATTGTGTCCGATGCATATATTTTTATCTACCTCAGAGATACTATATACATTTACATAAACCCATTCTTTTAACAGAAAGGCTAACATCATCATAAAATAAGAGAAATGAACAAGGAGAGAAAAGGAAAACATCTTTTGAAGCTCATGAATCAGACTTTTTTTAAAGAGAACGAGATTCAGAATTGGTTGCTTTTTGAGGATATTAAACAGGACCCCCGATTTCCTCAGAACTGTACTCAGGATATTTCGAACTAGAAAGCTACATAGGAAGTACACATGATAGAAATTGTCATTCCCCTTGTCACTCAGAAGAACCATCTGCTTCTGAGTTAAAGCCATTTTCTATTAAATTCACCAGCATGCTAATTAAAGAATGACTGGAGGATAGTGAAGCTGCCAGATGCTATGAAGATATATCACTGTCTTTTTATATGGTTAGGCAAACGTTTAATTAAACCTGCAGCTGCTGTGTCTGGTCGATCCACCAACACAGCTAAATCTCATTTACCTGAAAAAATCATTTCGCATTAGTGTCTTTCAAGAGGTAAAACAACTTAAAACAGACTTTGCTGAAATATTTAATGTCTTTGTACATGATTTAATTATATGCATCAGTAATTACATCAGGGCAACTTGAACCTGACTTTCCTTGGGGTTCTTGTTGTGTCTCCTGATAACTAATCAAATGTCTCCTCATTGAAGACACTGGAAGAGTAGAATTACAGAGCGCCTAAGTATAGGTGCTTAGCCTGTTTCTACTACATTTTACTCAGGCATATGAGTTTGAGTGCATTTGAAAGGCCTCTTCTTGAAGAAAATTAGACAAGACCTAGAGGAGATGGAAATGAAATGCAGCATCAAGTTCTGCTTGTATTGAAACTCTGCTAATGATCAACACAGTCGTCACCAGTACTGTGGACCTGTGCTGATTGTTTCTTTAAGAAAATAGCCATTTTCTTTTGTAATAGAGTTTTGTTTGAATTTTGGATGTATGCACATTCTTCTACTTTTTAAATAGAACAGTGTTTTGATCAGCAGTGGGTTTTAACTGGAAAACATACTGTATATCCCCAAATTCAAAAACAAATCATAACTATTAATAGATGCTATTAATAGCTTCAGATTAAAATGGAGACAGTTATCTTAACTGAGGATCTTGAAGACTGGCTATATATAGTCTTCATTGACGGGTTTTTAGGCGAATGTCTTAAGCATCAGATGCAGTACAAAGGGGGAAAAAAAGTCATGTAAAAGCCCTAGATCAGCTGAGAGATGAACCTCAGCTTCAGATTTCCCTGCTCTTCCTCAAGAAAGAAAAGCCTCCCTGGAGGCAGCCAGCTTCACCTCCCTGCTTGGCTGGTCCCTAGAACGCTGTGACAGCAAAGCTGCTGAGACAGTTTGCCTGAAGGATCAGAGGCAGAATGGGGCAGTATATATAAGAGAAGCACTACTTGCCTGGATTGTGCCACAAATTTAACCCAAGGAGTTTGTGATTCTATTGACTCCCCCTTTCTAGAATGCTTGGTGCAGTAGTGACTCCTTGTCAAGCACAACTTAGCCAGCAGCTTCTCCAGACTTTCCAGCACCAAGGATTGTTTCCTTCGATTAGGTAAATGGATGTGATTTGGTCAAGAATAGGCTGAGGCAGACATCTAGGTTAGCGTGACTCAGGGAGTTTATAGTGCAGGCACACAACTCCACTTGTTATATAATGTGTTTGTATAAGCTCATACTTGGCTCGAAGCTACTATTGTCTGTAAAAGGTATAACTGCCCTGCTGACGCTGTACACACAGCTCTTGCAGACAGACAGCAGAGAGCCAGGAACCAGCCACATGCCAGGGAGTGCAGCTGTAAGTGTGGGAGCAGCAGGAGCTGCAGAGCCCAAGCAGGCATCCAAAACAAAGGTGGACCGTGTAAGAGAACTGCTGAATAAAACCTATTTCACCTGCCTATGCCCCACCCTGAGTGTTCTTTCAGCAATCTGCCACCCATCTACCCACTCCCCTCGGAACTCAGCATGAGCTGGAACCTGACACTTGGTGTGACACTTTCCCAGGAGAGCTGGGGAGAGATGCCACAGTCAACATCTGTGGGATCAGCTTTATGATGTATAGCTGCTAGGACAACACGTTGGCCTTTGTGGCTTGCTTTCTTGCTGAGGAGAAAGAGAGAAGTTCTCCTGGGGAAAACTTGGTGATATTTTCAGTTCTACGCGGTAAATATTTTATCACTTTGGTAATGGGATAGCTTGCTACCTTGCCAACTGCCCCTGGAATAATGTCTTCCTCCTTCCCTTAGTAACAAAGAGCTTCTAAATGCTGTAGGAAAACAGGAAAACAGTAGAGGAGGGACACAGCGGAAGTAAGAAAGAGTGAGTGCTTAAGAGTAGAGCACTGTTTTGTGAGCCTGCACCCCCTGGTGAGTTTTGATACGTTTCATTACGGAGTCGTACAATCCAAATTAGAATTTTTCTTTTCTGAGTTTGTTGTCATTGTTTCTATTTTCATTTTTAAGGAGAACATTGACCATCCTGTAATCACACCACAGCTATGTTTTGACAGCATGGGACACAGCCACTAACATTCTGTCCTCTTTCTGATTATTTAGGAATAAACAGTACAGAAACTAAGAAAGCAAGACACACTGAATGGAGTGGGATTCTTTGGAAGCAACTCTATGGGGAAGTGTTAGACAATCACTTCCTACTTGGTCTGTTTTAAATTAGTCCTCTGAATTGTCCTCATTTCTAAATTTTAAGTTGACTATCCAAATTTAAAAAAATCAGACAATCAGGAGGCTGCAACCTGAGTCAGGCCTTTCTGATTTCAAACTTACAATCGCCTGCAATCTCGCCATTGGCAACAGTCCAAGAAAGCAAGTGTTGTGAATGCAGCTGCCCAGTGTGCTCTGCCACAGACATATGCTAGACTTAAAGATATTAAACCACAAGCTCTAAATACAAGTACGTACGCCAGCTGTTGTTTTTCCATCAGGATCAACTTACCCAGGTAAATTCTCTCAGGAGAGAAATTGGAAAGTGGAGGAAATAAATATTCTTAACAGGAATTCCCTATTTTCTTCTGAAATTACACAAAGTAAATAGTTTTGGATTCTGAAAACAATCATTGTAAAAATTGAATATCTGGGGTAACATAAATGCAGAGCCATTTATAATCCTGAGAGTCAATAAAGAGGGAAACAATTAGCTATCAATGTTAATAGTTGGTTACAAGAGGCCAGGCGCTGTGGCTCACGCCTGTAATCCCAACATTTTGGGAGGCCAAGGCGGGCAGGTCACAAGGTCAGGAGACCGAGATCATCCTGGCTAACACGGTGAAACTCCATCTCTACTAAAAATACAAAAAATTAGCGGGGCGTGGTGGTGGGTGCCTGTAGTCCCAGCTACTCCGGAGGCTGATGCAGGAGAATGGCATGAACCCGGGAGGCGGAGCTTGCAGTGAGCCGAGATGGCAACACTACATTCCAGCCTGGGTGAGAGTGCGAAACTCTGTCTCAAAAAAAAAAAAAAATAGCTGGTTACAAGAAAGTAAAAGTATATTATAACAATATTTTCTTTTAATTTATAAGCATGGCATTTATATACCCCTGCTCAAGAGGAAATGAACTTTGGGTGGATTTTCCAGTGGTGGGGTTATTCTTTTCCATTTTTGTGAGATGACTAGTTGTGGCTAAGGATGGGATTTATGACTTTGTAATATGACAGGCTGTTTGATCTTGGCCTTGTTGGTGCCACCTGCCAATCAGTTGAAGTGTAGCATCAGGACAAAGCAATAATTTGTAGAGAAAATATTATGTACATTTTCAGGGAGCTCTCAACTGCAGCTCTCAATAATAGCCAGAAATAGCTAATTCAGATGGGATTCATGAGCTAACTGACTCTCATGATCTCATCTAATCCCAGTTACCTCTCCAATGGCCCCATCTCAGAATACTATCAAATTGGGGATTAAGACTTCGATATATGAATTATGGGGCACACAAATTAGTCCATAGCAGTTAACAATAAATACATACTTATAAGTGCTCTCCCAGTTATTTGTCTGTCTTCATTTAGCAATTATTTTTTAAACACTACTATAGGCATACAAAAATGCAAAAATGATTTAAGACACACATTTCCTAACCTTGAGTAGCTCATAACTCAGTGAGGAAGATAGACACAGAAATCAAAAATTGCAATAAGGTGTGATTATTATAATAAAGGTTTGTAAGAGGAAATGTGTCAAGGCTTTATTACAGTTCAGTAGTTTAGTTCATCAGCAGTCTCTCTGAATTTATTGAGCACCAACTACACACCAGGCAATGCGCTTGGCACTCAGAATATAAAGATAAATAGAAACATAGAGTACTAGCTCAGCCCAAAGGATCCAGGGAAGATTTTCTAAAGAAAATTGTAAGATGTGCTCACCTGAAATGATGAGGAAAAGTTAGCCAGGTTGGTTAGAGGGGAATAGGCATCCCTAGCAATGAGAGGAAAGTGTGCAAACACAGTGGTATGAAGTACTGGCAGAGAACTAGACAGTGTGGCTGGAACATAAAAAGGTGTGAGACAGGCCTGGGTCAGGGAGGTGGGGATGGGAGAGAGGTGATAAGAAATGGCCAGATTCTGGATATATTCTGAAGCTAGAGCTATCCATTAGGGTATGTGAGAGAAAAGAGTCAAGCTGACTCAAAGATTTGTATTTGAGAAACTGGAAGAATAGATGTATCATTTACAAGCATAAAGACTGGTAGAAGGAATGGACATGTGGGAAGAGGCTGGTTCAGAATCAGGAGTTTGGTGACTGGAGATTCATTTGCTTCACAAGTTTTGTTTTAAGTGGACTTCCAACTGAAAGAGAATAAAGGCCTAAGAGTGCTGTAGGAGGTAGAACTGACAGAATTTGTGGACTAATTAGATCCAGGCAGTGAAGAAAAAGGAAGAGAGTGGAGTCTTAGATGACTCTGACTGGATCACAAGGTAGACAGTGGGACCATTCACTGTGATGGGCATTACAGGCAGAAAAGGGAAGTTACAGTGGGGTGATAACAAGCTCCATTTTTTTAACATTACATTTAAAGGCCTGTGATACACCAAGTGGAAATGCCACCAGGGTCTCTGGAGCTAGGGAGGGAAAAGTGCTAGAAATGTATCACCCTTTAGTGGCGGAAACTGAAGCCATAGGGTAAATGAGAAAGCATATAAAGATGAGATACAATGCAAAGAGAAGCAATATAAAGACAGAACTTTATTGAATATTTAAGAAGAGCCCAAAGAACATTGATCCTGATCTAGTTCAAACTCTCCTGTTGAAGAAAAATACATGTGATCTGTACAGAAATCATTAGAGGCTTACAGACTAAGTCAAATTTTCATAATCATGATAAGATAAAGAACTGTTTCAAAGATTAAAGCAAGATCAATTAAATAAGTGCATTCTTCTATGCTTTATACTCAAATCTATCACAATTTGAGAAAATATTTTAAAAGTTTTATTAAAATATAGTATGCCTACACAAAAGTGTACGTATCATAGAAGTACAATTAGATTAGTTTTCATAGACTGAACACACTCATTTAACCGAACCAAGAGGAAGAAATAGCATATCACCAACACCTCAGATGATGTATTTATCAATTTGAATGTCATGGACATTCGAGTAGCTTCTAGTTTGGGACTACAAAGGACTGCTAGAAATATCCTAGAACCTAGCTTTTGGTAAATATATATAGAAGTGGACTACTTGGATCACAGTACATCCTATGTTTAGCTTTAGTTTTTCAAAGTGGCAGTCCAAGTTTACACTTAAGCAGAAGTGTGTGAGTTCTAGTTGGACCGAAAGTTTTCAAACAGAGGGAAAACTGTTGCAAAGGAGCTCTTCAATGAGAGGAAAACGCCCAAATCTCAAAACTGGTTAATATTGTATTTTCTCATTTTAATTTTCTATGGGTGAAAAGACTAGTGATGGAAATAGGAATTACCCTAGTACTACATATATGCATTTTACTTAATCACTAGTAAGCCACAGCCCCCTTGCCTCTCAACTTAAAGCAGACTTTCTCAAAGTCAAACTCAAATGCTACTACTACTGTCCATACAGCTTTCCATATCCTCTCAACTAGAAGTGATGTCACCTATTAAAATGTTTTTTCACTTTATGCTGTTAAAGTCCCAACTTTTATTTTGGCCACATTGTGTATCTGACCTCTTCTGATTTATTAGTGGCTCGAAGGCAAGGACTGTACATATGTATATCACTATCTATTCCATCTAGGCTTTTTCCATTTACCCATAGAGAGTTTTTCATATACTTGTTCACAGAATAAATAATTTTCACATTTATTGTGAAGAGTACCACTCATTTATTTCCAGTACCACAATGTGTTAGTATCCCTTGGCTTTAGAGAACAAATGACTAAAAAAAGATTTGATTTCAGAAAATTAAACATTGAAGCTCATCTCTAACTTACGCCAGGGAACAGGGAGTGGGAAGGAATTTAGAGGGGAGGCAGAAAGTCAAGCAATTTTTATTGTTCAAAGGAATGTGCAATATGTTCTCTTGAAGCTCTGGGGATTTAAATATCAGGGGGATTGTTGGCAGCTTGGGTTTGCATATGCAGCACTGTTTGGGAATGCTCATATGGTGTGTGATTTTGCTGTGCCTAGAGCTGACAGTGCCATCTGTTCCTTGCTTTATTGAGCAATGGGAATTAGCCTGCCCTCTCCAAATGAGCACATGTGCGAGTGTGTACACACACACACACACATGCATAGCCCTGACCCCCACCCCAGCCTAAACAGAATAGTTGATCAACTCTCCATTTCAAGCTTTAATCTCAGCAGGCAATTCAGATGAGTCAGGTATCAGAGTACGGCCATGGTGAGATCCTACTCTTTTATGGAGAACTGCAAGGTCCAAGTGACAAGGAAACCAGTAATCATCACATGCAAAGCTATTCAGCATGGAAGACGAGTTATAATGACAGATGGTACCAGTCAAAAAAAATAGCTCTATGGAAAAAAGCATGCTGACAGGGTACCAGTGTATAAGTCAAACATGGGCAATGTAATAAAATAGCAATAAGGGATGACAACAATTTTTTGAGACGTGTTCACAAGAACTGTTTTCTTAAGTGTACCTGTACATCTCTTCTCTATTCATCATTTGGAAATCGTAGTTATTTCCTAGTATCATCATCATCATCATCTTCATCAAATAAAACAATAGAACTCGATGTCCATAGATATAGCTGTGTTGAAGGAGATCATGTGCCCTGAACAGAAAGGGAGAAGTTGAGCTACGTGATTAATGTGCTATAGATGCAGAGAACATATGCTCAGGACTTTCTTTGATTGTCTCAATTTTATTCTTAAAAGGCACAATGATTGACTAAAGGTATAATGAGAATAATTTTTACACAATTGTCTTTTCACATGAAAAAGTTCACAAATCAAGAAAAGTTTAGAAAACATAAATATCACAATGATGGCCTTGAGAAAATAAATGTGTGTTGGTGGCAATGTACGCAGGTGGGTAAAGCAATAATCATTTTCAGCAAGTTGTTAGCGAGTTAATCTGAAAAAATAATCCCCATTACAAAATGCAGAGAAATGCTGGATAAAAAATAACAAGCATTCTATTAAGTGTATTAACTGAGTTTGTAAGACAGTAAGAAGTAATTAACGTGGGTCTGAAATGGAAAGGAAACCGAAATCTTCCTGGTAAGACTTTAAGCTGACCCTGTGGAAGGCATTTATTTTGGGTAAAGGGGGAGAGTGCTTGTTAGTTTAGGTAACCTAAGAACTTCAGCTTTATACCCGTAGAAGACTAGGCCTTGGGTAGCCTGATGTAAAAATTCAAGTCCAAAGAAGGCATTTGCATAGTCTCAAAGTATCTCCCTTCAAATATGTAGCAATTACAAATGGAAAAATAGTTAACATTAGAGTGGAGCAACTTGACAGACAACATCTAAGCGAAGGTATCGTGATTAACATTGTGAGTAATATATACACACATTGACATGTACCTCTGATAGGATGTATTAAGAAGGGCCCATAACTTTTCTAGTATCCTTCCCATTGGTGCGTAACTTCAGCATAATCATGAGAAAATGATAAACTCAAATTGAAGAACATTCTACAAAACAGCTGAGCAAAACTCTTGGTGAGTGTGAAGGTTAGAAAGACAAGGAAAGAAATGAGGACCTGTCCTAAATTAGAGGAGACTAAGGAGTCATGACAGCTGAACCTAATGTGAGATCTTGGGTTGGATCCTAGAACAGAAAAAAATGACATTAGTTGAAATCCTGGTGAAATCTAAGTGATCTTAGTTTATTAACTTTAAAAAGCTAATAGTGTTATAACAAGATTCCCTTCTTTGTTTTGATCAATGTATTGTGACTAGGTAAGATGTTAACGCAACACTGTATACAGTTATGAAAGATATTAACATAATGGAAGGATGTATGGGAACTTTATAGTTTCTGCAATTCCTTAAGAGTAAATTTATGTCAAAAATTAACTGTTTAAAAAACAGGTACAAGTGACCTCATTTTGGCTATAAAGGGGATAAAGAGAAAGAAAAAAAGGTCATTAAATCATGGCTAGAAAATTTATTAAATTCAACTCTAATGAGTTGGCAGGGGCTCTTTTTCTTCTTTAACTATTATAAACTGTGTAACAGGATGTGTGGGCACCATGCCCATTCACTCCTTCCCACCTGCTGAAGGTAGTAAGTGACAAGCCAGTGCTAATGGCAATGTAAACCCCCCCAAAAAGCTGCAGAGAAGGAGGTGGCGTCAATATCCCAGGTGGCTTGAAATTTCCTGGAGGCAGCTCCTACCTCTTTTAACAAAACTGTGGGCTGAGCATTGTGACTTTAATGAAACCATAAAAGTAACAAGGCATTCAACAAGCCTCAGACTGAAGAGACTGGAAAAGCGACAGTGCGGGAACCCAGCCCCGGTGTGCCCCTGTGTCATCAGATGTGCTGCCTTCCTTTCCCCCATTTCTACCCCTAGTCCTCATTTGTCCCGTCAGCGATTACTCTCACAGCCTGTTAAAGGTTACTTTTTCTAGAGTTTGGCTCTGTTCTAATCTCTAGGGTAAAAATAACATAATTTTGGCAGTTTTGGAGACCTGGGAAAGATAAACTTTTTCTTTCATTCTGTGGCTTTGGTGAGGGCTCAGGAACTATAAGCTGTAAACTAACCTAAGAGAGCTTCCACAGAAATTCCTGCCCAACAGAAAGGGCCTATCAGCATTTAACAAGTAAGGTTTGTAGGGGCTAAGAAACTTGCCCTGAGACAGCTGGTATCACAGTTGTAATCTCAATTTAGGTCTGTCTGAGACAAAATACTGCTTTTTTTCTCCCCACTATGTAATTTCCACTGAGGTTAAATCTTGGTTTCCTGTGATGAGTCCTTTCCATCATTATATGCTATTTATGTTTTCCATGCTTTGTGTGAATGCCATTACAACTTCAAAAATGAAACCAACAGAGATGTTTCTGAATAACTGTACACTAAGGAAAGGTACTATTTTAAAAAAATAAAACCCTAAATGCATAGTGCCCGTAAACTCTGAAGATGAATAAAATAAAAACATTCACACAGTGTGAGCACATTTTCTCCATAATGATCTGTCTCCTCACTTGAAAAACAAGAGAAAGATGGAGAATTGGACCAAATATTAACCCCTTTAGCTCTACTTGACTAATGAACTGAATAGTACATGGACGGACTTCTCCCCTTTCAATGTACCTAAATTAATATTTTCAGGCATAGTGGGAGGAGCTTTGTTCAGGAGCTGATAATTGCCAATTTTTGCAAAGCAACAACAACAACAAAACACCTAAAGGTGAGTTTTAAGATAATTAAATGAACAATTGCTTTTTACCCTGTTTTTGAGGTCAAGTTAATACGATTTTGTGCAGTTTGAGTGAGAGGTTTTTACTAATCATCACTAGTATTTTTATTTGTGATATTTTTATGCCGTAAAAATCCCTGTGCCTAAATATACTTATCTTCAAAGTTTTGGTGTGGTAAAAAAGGAAAGGGGTTATTCTAACGATTACGGTGGGAAGGTATAGGAAGCAAATGAGCATTTCCATTTCCTCTCTCATATGCACTTTCTTACTTTCCCAATTCAGTGGGAGCAGCTTAGAGCATAACGAAAACTAGAGCAAACCCCACTCCTCATTCTGTAGACTCTCATCCCCTCTTGTGTCAACTATACTTTCCAACCGTTAAACTCTATTTTCCACTCAGCAAGTTTTGCCATTTCTCTCCAATCTTAAAAGCAGACACACCTGTGCATCCAACCACGCATCCTTTTCTAGCAAGCTGACACCCCATTTATCTCCTCCTCTTCTCAGGCAAGCTTCTTGAAAAATTATTATACTCCTTATCTCTCCTTCACCACAACAAATTTCTCAACACTCACAAAAATTGTCTTCAATTTTCCTAATGCTAAACTGAATTTGCCTTTACCGTAATTACTGAGGACCTCCTCAAGAGTCATTTCTTTCTTTGGCCTCTCTGGAATGTTTCCATACTTGCTGCATCTTCTTTTTGAAATTTTTTTTCTGGCTTTGGTAATTTCTATCATGCTTGTCTTCCCTGGGTTTCCTGCCATCTCTGTGGCTGCTCCCTCAGTCTTCTTTGCTAACACTTTCTTTTAACCCTCCTCTTAAAACTTAATGCTTTTAGGCTTACACTTCTCAGTATTCTGTTACTGTCTCTGCTTTCTGAGCAGTATCACCTACTGACTTAACTTCTGACTTCTACCTAAACAAAGATATTGTTGGGGTGATCAGACCCATTACCAGGTCGTGGGGGTGACGAAGTTAAAAGATTGAGGAAAAGACAGTGAGAGAGAGAAAAAGGTGGGACACCAGAGGGCCATCACTATTATGGAGTCTGTGAAGGCCCGGAGCGCTGGGAGCCCACGGTATTTATTGGTAATCCAACAAAGAAACAGGTGGTGAGAATGTGGAGGTCAAAAGGACATGTTGCATTAAGCACATGATTTACAGCTGTGATGGTTTAGCATTTATATGGAACATGTTCTGCTACTTGAGATAATGGGAATAGGAGCCTAGGAGCCTAGGAGGCCATAAGCAAGGAGCCAGCAAGTCTAGACACATTCCAGAGGACATTATGCAAGCCCTGCCCCAGTCTCCCTCCCAACACTCAGCTTTTTCCCAACAGATGTGTCCCAAATCCCCAACCTCAGCCCAGACCTTCTTCCTGAGCTCCAGGTTGGGATATACAGCTGCCTGCAAGATATAAAATCTTGATTAAACCACAATCATCTCAAGTTCTAATCATGTCCCAAGTTGAGTTTGTTGCTTTTCTTTCTCCAAACCTCCTGGAAGTTATCTCTTTCCTTTTCCAGAAACCCCAGCCAGAATCCAGAATCATTCTAAACTCTTTACTGTTCATCACTTTACTCATTCAGTTTCATGCAACCTGTCTTATGGATTCTATAGTTATAATGCTATCCATTTCTAGCTCCTCCTTTACACCCCTACTGACTTAGTTCATATTATCTTTATACCTGGCTTTAACTACTTCAGTGATTTGAAGAATCCCTACCATTGGTCATCTGTGCCCTTTATCTCCCTTCCCAAACATCCTCCCCAGAGTGATTAATCTGACCTTTCCAGAGTGTCATTTATAAAATGACACAAAGGTGCATTTACTTTGATGTTTTAACCCTGTTTAACACCTGTCAATGTCTCCCCACTTCAGAAGTTCCTAAACATGAGTTTAGGGATTACTGCTGGGCTGTGTTCAGTAAGCTGATTAGAGGGGTGAGATAGAGGAGAAGAATAAATATGTATTTTTCAAAAGCTCCCACTATGGGATTCTAATACACGGCCACGTTTGAAATTCTCAGGGCAAAAGGCCAAACCAAAATCACATATACAAATGGGATTAATCACTCTGGATGGCCCATTCATACTAATCGGGATGTGAGCCCAGTGGTATCCTGTATTTCTCAGGACTGTTGAGAACCTCTGACCAAGAGGTCCAAGTCAAAACTCAACAGGTACAGAGGGCTTCCTATCATCTGGTCTCTGACCCAATGTGCTGCGTAATCCTCTGCCCCCTCCAAGCATCCTGTGTTCCAACCATATGAAGCTATTAAAACTCCTGGCTGGGTGCAGTGGCTCATGCCTGTAATCGCAGCACTTTGGGAGGCTGAGGTGGACGGAGCACGAGGTTAGGGAGACCAGCCTGGCCAACATGGTGAAACCCCGTCTCTAATAAAAATACAAAAATTAGCCAGGTGTGGTGGCAGGCGCCTATAATCCCAGCTACTTAGGAGTCTGAGGCAAGATAATCGCTTGAACCCGGGAGGTGGAGGTTGCAGTGAGCCAAGATTGCACCATTGCATTCCATCCTGGGTGACAAGAGCAAGACTCCGACTCAAAAAAAA